>NW_027331950.1:675397-1004626 GCF_048418815.1 Hemitrygon akajei | reverse complement strand
TTACTAGGATGTTACCAGGGTTTCAGCACTTAAGTTACAGAGAAAGGTTGAACAAGTTAGGTCTCTATTCATTGGAGCGTAGAAGGTTGAGGGGGGATTTGATCGAGGTATTTAAAATGTTGAGAGGGATAGATAGAGTTGACGTGAATAGGCTGTTTCCATTGAGAGTAGGGGAGATTCAAACGAGAGGACATGATTTGAGAGTTAGGGGGCAAAAGTTTAAGGGAAACACGAGGGGGTATTTCTTTACTCAGAGAGTGATAGCTGTGTGGAATGAGCTTCCTGTAGAAGTAGTAGAGGCCAGATCAGTTGTGTCATTTAAGGTAAAATTGGATAGGTATATGGATAGGAAAGGAGTGGAGGGTTATGGGCTGAGTGCGGGTAGGTGGCACTAGGTGAGATTAAGAGTTCGGCACGGACTAGGAGGGCCGGAATGGCCTGTTTCCGTGCTGTGATTGTTATATGGTTATATGGTTATATGGTTATATGGTTCCATATATAACCCTGAGGAGTGGCACAAGTCCCCGGGCAGGGTCTGGAAAGGGGAACCCACTCCCTGTTCCTTGCCGAGAGGTTCCATATATAACCCTGAGGAGTGGCACAAGTCCACGGGCAGGGTCTGGAAAGGGGATCCCACTTCCTGTCCCTGTCCGAGAGGTTCCATATATAACCCTGAGGAGTGGCACAAGTCCCCGGGCAGGGTCTGGAAAGGGGAACCCACTCCCTGTCCCTGTCCGAGAGGTTCCATATATAACCCTGAGGCGTGCCACAAGTCCCCGGGCATGGTCTGGAAAGGGGAACCCGCTTCCTGTCCCTGCCCGAGAGGTTCCATATATAAACCTGAGGCGTGCCACAAGTCTCCGTGCAAGGTCTGGAAAGGGGAACCCGCTCCCTGTCCCTGTCCGAGAGGTTCCATATATAACCCTGAGGAGTGGCACAAGTCCCCGGGCAGGGTCTGGAAAGGGGAACCCACTCCCTGTCCCTGTACGAGAGGTTCCATATATAACCCTGAGGAGTGGCACAACACCCCGGCCAGGGTCTGGAAAGGGGAACCCACTCCCTGTCCCTGTCCGAGAGGTTCCATATATAACCCTGAGGAGTGGCACAAGTCCCCGGGCAGGGTCTGGAAAGGGGAACCCACTCCCTGTCCGTTCCCGAGAGGTTCCAAATATAACCCTGAGGAGTGACACAAGTTCCCGGGCAGCGTCTGGAAAGGGGAACCCACTACCTGTCCCTGCCCGAGAGGTTCCATATATAACCCTGAGGAGTGACACAAGTTCCCGGGCAGGGTCTGGAAAGGGGAACCCACTACCTGTCCCTGCCCGAGAGGTTCCATATATAACCCTGAGGAGTGGCACAAGTCCCCGGGCAGGGTCTGGAAAGGGGAACCCACTCCCTGTCCCTGTCCGAGATGTTCCATATATAACTCTGAGGAGTGGCACAAGTCCCCGGGCAGGGTCTGGAAAGGGGAACCCACTCCCTGTCCCTGTCCGAGAGGTTCCATATATAACCCTGAGGAGTGGCACAAGTCCCCGGGCAGGGTCTGGAAAGGGGAACCCACTCCCTGTACCTGTCCGAGAGGCTCCATATATAACCCTGAGGAGTGGCACAAGTCCCCGGGCAGGGTATGGAAAGGGGAACCCACTCCCTCTCCCTGTCCGAGAGGCTCCATATATAACCCTGAGGAGTGGCACAAGTCCCCGGGCAGGGTCCGGAAAGGGGAACCCACTCCCTGTCCGTGCCCGAGAGGTTCCATATATAACCCTGAGCAGTGGCACAAGTCCCCGGGCAGGGTCTGGAAAGGGGAACCCACTCCCTGTCCCTGTCCGAGAGGTTCGATATATAATCCTGAGGAGTGACACAAGTCCCCGGTCAGGGTCTGGAAAGGGGAACCCACTCCCTTTTTCAATGAATTCAGGTCAAGCCCCTGGTCCGGACGGTTATACTGCTGAATTTTTAAAATCCTTTTCTTCTATACTCGCTCCTTGGCTTAGTAAAACTTTTAAAGATGCGTTAACTGTAGGTAAATAACCACAATCTTTTTTATGATGCCTCCATTTCTCCAATTCTTAAAAAAGATATAGACCCCACTGAATGTGCATCCTATCGGCCAATATCCTTGCTGAATACGGATTCTAAGATTTTTACCAAAATTTTGGCCACTAGATTAGAAAATGTATTACTTCAAATTATCTCTGAAGATCAGACCAGATTTATTAAAAACTATTATTCATCTTTTAACATTAGAAAGTTAGTTAATATAATTTATACTTCTTCATCTAAAATACCAGAATGTAATTCCCTTAGATGCTGAAAAAGCGTTCGGTAGAGTTGAATGGCTATATTTATTTAATACGTTGCAGAATTTTAATTTTAGCTTGAAATTTACATCATGGATTAAATTAATGCATTATAAACCTTTGGCGTCGGTTCTTACCAATGATCAAAGATCTCCTTTTTTTCATTTGTCCCGTGGTACGAGGCAAGGCTGCCCTTTAAGTCCTCTATTATTTGACATTGCTTTGGAAACTTTAGCCGTTGCCATTCGTGAATCACCTAATATTTTTGGTACTACCTGTGGGTAAGGGACTTATAAGTTATCATTAAATGCTGATGATTTGTTACTATACATATCTGTCCCTGAGAGATCTATTCCTGCTATTTCATCCTTACTTGCTCAGTTTAGTAGCTTTTCTGGCTACAAACTGAATTTTAATAAGAGTGAATGATTTCCATTAAATATGCAAGTTCCAATTTATAAACACTTACCATTTAAAGTTGTCACAGATCATTATACCTATTTGGGTATTAAAATTACCAAGAAACATAAGGGTTTATTTAAAGTTAATTTTTTACCTTTAATTGAACAAATCAAGCAACTTGTTACCAGGTGGTCCCCATTATCTCTGTCAGTGGTTGGTCGAATTAATACTATCAAGATGATAGTATTACCCAAATTTTTTTATTTATTCCAAGCATGACCAATTTTTATTCCTGAATCTTTTTTTTGATATTATTGACTCCAAAATATCCTCGTATGTGTGGCAGAATAAAAATCCTAGATTAAGTAAAAAATATTTACAGAAGCCTAAGAAGGAAGGTGGTTTTGCTTTGCCAAACCTGAGATTTTACTATTGGGCAGTTAATATTCAGTATTTAATATTTTGGACACAAGAATCGGTCATAGTACCTTGCCCACAATGGGTAAATTTGGAGTGTAATTCTGTACAAATCTTCTCATTGTTTTCTATTTTAGGATCTTCGCTTCCTTTTGCTTTATCTAAACCGAATAAAGAAATAACTAATCCTATAGTTAAAAATACATTAAGAATATGGTTTCAGTTTCGTAAATTCTTTGGCTTGAATAATCAAGCCCTATTATATCTAACTTCTTTTTCCACCCCTCTTTTATGGACCAAGCCTTTGTGTTATGGAAAACAGAAGGTATAACATGTTTTCGTGATCTATTTTTAGATAACGGTTTTATGTCCTTTGAACAGCTGCCCAGCCTAAAATCCATTTTTTTTAGATACTTGCAAGTTAGAAATTTCTTGAATGTTAGTATTTTCTGAAATTATGTCCAATGGACATTACAGAAAAAATTCTAGCTCTGAATCCTTGCCAGAAGGGTTAAGTAGCCATCATTTATCATATGATCATGAAAATACAGCCAGGAGTATCAGAAATAATTAAGAAGGAATGGGAAAAAGAACTTCACTGTCTTATACCCACAGAGCAGTGGGAGAAAATTTTACAATTAGTCAGTTCTTCTATTTGTGCTAAACATGCCTAATACAATTTAAGGTTGTTCATAGGGCTCACATATCCAAGGATAAACTCGCTCGATTTTATTCTTATGTTAATCCAACCAGTGACAGATGTCATTCTGAAGTCGCTTCATTGACCCACATGTTCTGGTCTTGCCCCTGTTTGCCAAATTATTGGAAAGATATTTTTGGTATTATTTCAACAGTTCTGAATATCAAATTGCAACCGCATCCTATTACTGCAATTTTCGGTTTACCAATGGTGGATAATAGTCGTTTATCCCCCCTCAGCCCGGCGGATGATTGCATTTGTTACATTAATGGCTAGAAGATCTATCCTATTGAATTGGAAAGAAATTAATCCTCCAACTATATTTCAGTGGTTTTCTCGAGTTTAGAAAAAATTACAAGTGTTGTTTTTGACCCTTCAGTTAAATTTGAAGAAACTTGGAGACCATTTATTCAACATTTTCATATGAGCTAAACTGACTTTTCCTAAACCTTACTTTTATTGTCCTTAATTATTTGGATGGAGGTGCGGAGTTACTGACGCTACTGTGTCTAATTGATATAATGCAATGGCCCATGTCGATTAGGATTTTTTTCATTTTTTTTGGGGGGGGGGTTCTTATTTTCGCCATTTTTTGTAACCACTATGAGTTTGGGAGGTTATTATCATCTATTTGTATTTATACCTTAACCTATTAATTATGTACTCTCAAGCTCTTTGTATTCATGTTTCATTTATGTTTGTTTAAAATCAATAAAAAGATTTAAAAAGGACTACTCTGAGGAAAGGGTGGAATAGGCGCAACGGGCCGAGTGGCCAGGCCTGCTCCTGTTACTTATTTTCTAAAGTCCGAGTTTACCTTTGCGCCTGGTTCTCCCTTGGTTTTCAGCCGTTCGGATTGCACAGGGGAGCGGTGAGAGCTCCGGAGATCCACCGGCAGCCGCTGCGGGGCAGCTCCCGTCTCCCAGCAGGAAGGGACGGGTCTGGGAGGAAACTCCGGACAATAGGCTCCGATCCACGGCGGGGAAAGACCGGGCTCCCTCTGTGTGGCTGAAACATCTCACGGAATCTCCGCCCGAATCTTCACCTCCGCCATCGGAAGGATTCAAAACTCCGGCCGCTGTTGCAGCCTTTACCCGGGGAGCTGCTCCCAATCTCGGGTCTCTCACCGGGTCCACTCGTTCCCGGTTCCAAACTTCGGTCCGCCCAGCGTCCCGCCCACTGACACACCTCAGCCAATGGAGGCAAGAGTCTCCCAGCGGTCTTCTCTGATTGGCTGTGAGTGTATCCGAGGGAGGGCTGCTGCCGGGAGCCGGAGATGTCAGTCACTGTTTGTTCTCAGAATCAAAGCAAGTTCCCCGAGGCTCAAAGTTCAAAGTAAATTTTATTATCATTTATAAATTTTTTAAATTTTTATTAAACACAATCAAAAACAGAAACACTAAACATATGCTAACAAAGACAGGGAATCACAGGAAAGCAGCAACAAATATATAACTATTAACTATAAATATATAAATAAACAAGGAAATTCGCTCTAAATACTGTTGGACAGAAGGAACTGTATCTAAGAGGAGTCACAAAACAGGAACATTTACAGAGATAACGCAAAACTTTGACAGATTTGTACAGTCTTTACAGCTTTCTGATTATGGGAAGCTTTCAGAGTATAAACGTATAGTTTGAAGTCTGATGTAAAAAATATAAATGAAGGTTTCTTATTGCTGTGATTGCATTTATGGATATAAAATTTGCTGTAAATCAACAAAATATGTATGGTAAGGAAATGATCCCTATGAGATTTGGTATTATTAGTAAAACCAAATAAGACAATTTCAAAACAAAAAGTTAAATCCATGTTAATATATTGATCTATAAATTGACAAACATCAACCCAAAATGTTTTAACATATTAACAATCCCAAAACAGATGAAATAAATACTCTGGATATAAACCACAAAAAGTTCGTTTCAATATCTGAATTAACCCTTGTCAAATAAACATTGTTTGGATAATATCTATGTATAATTTTAAATAAGCCCCAAATACTCCTCCACCTCAGATTCCCCAAGCGACTATTCCAAAAACTAACAGTGTACATAGAAGTCGCCACATACAACTCCTACAAACATACAGAGCAAAGCTACAGAACGGTAACTATATCTGGATCACTGAAAGATCAACCAGAGTGCAGAAGACAACAAACTTCGCCAATGCAAATAAACAACGAGAACAGGAAATAACCGCAGCGGCTGCCGATAGATGTCCGGTGCACTCAGCGCTCCCTGTTCAATCTGACAGGCCAAGAAACAGTGAGGCGCAAAGGTAAACTCGTGTTTCAGAAAATACGCTGAGCCCCAGGATATGGCCATTCAATTTAGAAACCTTGTGGAGATAATTGCAATGATTCACTGCACTCTGGGTGAGGAAATTTCTCCTCATCTCAGTCCTGCTGAGTTGTCCTCGGATTTTGAGTCTGTGAGCGCTGGTTCCACACCTTATGGGAAACATCATTCCAGCCCTTCCGCTGTAAATATCCTGTGTGATTGTATTTCTCTAATTCTGAGACAGGAATGTGATCTTATTTCACTCATTTGGAGACAGTCCCAGTACGATGATTTGTTGTGGCAGCATGTCTATGGACAAGTGAGTGCAGTTATCCCGTATTGTTCCACAGCCTGATGGTTGAGGGGTAGTAACTGTTCCTGACCCTGGTGGGGTGAGTCCTGAGGCTCTTGTACCTTCTACCTGATTACAGCAGTGAGAAAAGAGCCTGCCTGTGTGGTGAGCCTGATCACAGCCGCCTGTATCACCGTCCCCTCTGGCCTGCCCTATTAGGGACCAAAGGGATTGTGGAGTGTAAATGAGGTACTCTGACGAGTATCACTGTGATCCGTCCCCTCTGGCCTGACCTATCCGGGACCAAAGGGATTGTGGAGAGTAAATGTGGTACTCTGTCGAGTATCACTGTGATCCGTCCCCTCTGGCCTGCCCTATCCGGGAACAAAGGGATTGTGGAGAGTAAATGGGGTACTCTGTCGAGTATCATTGTGATCCGTCCCCTCTGGCCTGTCCTATCCAGGACCAAAGGGATTGTGGAGAGTAAATGTGGTACTCTGTCGAGTATTACTGTGATCCGTCCCCTCTGGCCTGCCCTATCCGGGACCAAAGGGATTGTGGAGAGTAAATGTGGTACTCTTTCGAGTATCACTCTCATCCGTCCCCTGTGGCCTGCCCTATCCGGGACCAAAGGGACTGTGGAGAGTAAATGTGGTACTCTGTCGAGTATCACTGTGATCCGTCCCCTCTGGACTGCCCTATCCGGGACCAAAGGGATTGTGGAGAGTAAATGTGGTACTCTGTCGAGTATGACTGTGATCCGTCCCCTCTGGCCTGCCCTATCTGGGACCAAAGGGATTGTGGAGAGTAAATGTGGTACTCTGTCGAGTATTACTGTGATCCGTCCCCTCCGGCCTGCCCTGTCCGGGACCAAAGGGATTGTGGAGAGTAAATGTGGTACTCTTTCGAGTATCACTCTCATCCGTCCCCTCTGGCCTGCTGTACACGGGACCAAAGGGACTGTGGAGAGTAAATGTGGTACTCTGTCGAGTATGACTGTGATCCATCCCCTCTGGCCTGCCCTATCTGGGACCAAAGGGATTGTGGAGAGGAAATGTGGTACTCTGTCGAGTATCACTGTGATCTGTCCCCTCTGGCCTGCCCTATCCGGGACCAAAGGGATTGTGGAGAGTAAATGTGGTACTCTGTCGATTATTACTGTGATCCGTCGCCTCTGGCCTGCCCTATCCGGGACCAAAGGGATTGTGGAGAGTTAATGTGGTACTCTGTCCAGTATCACTGTCATCCGTCCCCTCTGGCCTGCCCTATCCGGGACCAAAGGGATTGTGGAGAGTAAATGTGGTACTCTGTCGACTATCGCTGTGATCCGTCCCCTCTGGCCTGCCCTATCCGGGACCAAAGGGATTGTGGAGAGTAAATGTAGTACTCTGTCGAGTATTACTGTTACCCTGTGTTACTCTGTCGAGTATCACTGTGATCCAGGCTCTCTTCCTGCCCCTTATTATTCTTGTCTGTGATTGCAATGCGACAATCTCTGGCCCAATGTCCCCTCTTTCTACAAACACCGTTTCTGTCCTTAGCCAAGAGTTCTCTTCATCTGCACCGTCCGCAAGATCCTGACACCCGTTCTGGGTTCTTCGTCGGGACCCAAACTCCATCTCCCCACTACCGGTTCTCTGTGCACACTCTCGCTTTGCCCCAGTCCCTTTAAAGCAGGGGTGTCAGACTCATTTTAGGTCACGGGCCGGATTGAGCAAAATGCAGCTTCATGCGGGCCGGATCAGTCGGACGCGTGCGAACGCAGCTTTCGTTGCCTCCGTTTTTTCAGCCTGCTCTCATGTGTCTCAGTCTCTGCTATAACTACAAAGTGTTTCACTTTACAAATTCCGTTTCTTATGAAGAAGACTGCCGAGCAAGACTGCCGAAGAAACACTAAAAACCCTGAAAACCTGGTACCTGAATAAACTCATCATTAGCCATATCATACGCCATAGGCGCTTCGATTACTGGGGCCAGCTTTAATAGTAATTAGATATTATCTCGCGGGCCAAAGATAATAGCACCGCGGGCCGGATTTGGCCCGCGGGTCTTGAGTTTGACATATATGCTTTAAAAAGTCAATTGCGCTCCCTATTCATCACAATTTATGTCACCTGGGGCCAGGTCTGACACAGCGAATTGAGATTAGTTAACTTAAAGGAGTGGGCAGGCTTGGGTCCGAGACAGTTTAGAAAAGTCTGCACTGCCAGCTGGACATACTGATCTGTCCAGGGGTTTGCCGGCATTGGACTCTCACGTATCCTTAAAACGAGCTATAAAGTACGCAAGGGGTTCTCCTTTTTTCTGTAGTTATCGGGTAAATTCACCAAAATCCGCATGCAGTCGGGCTGTCATTCAAATGGGTTCCCTTACCTCAGTGACCCACCGTGCCATGGCTTGTATTACATCAGCCCCTCTGGTGGCTGCCGGTCACCTTCAGGCGTCTGCCTGGGAAAGGGGAACCCACTCCCTGTCCCCGTCCGAGAGGTTCCATATATAACCCTGAGGAGTGGCACAAGTCCCCGGGCAGGGTCTGGAAAGGGGAACCCACTCCCTGTCCCTGCCCGAGAGGTTCCATATATAACCCTGAGGAGTGGCACAAGTCCCCGGGCAGGGTCTGGAAAGTTGAACCCACCCCCTGTCCCTGTCTGAGAGGTTCCATATATAACCCCGAGGAGTTGCACAAGTCCCCAGGCAGGGTGTGGAATGGGGAACCCACTCCCTGTCCCTGTCCGAGAGGTTCCATATATAACCCTGAGCAGTGCAGTGAAGTCCCCAGGCAGGGTCTGGAATGGGGAACCCACTCCCTTTTTCAATGAATTCAGGTAAAGCCCCAGGTCCGGATGGTTATACTGCTGAATTTTTTAAATTTTTTAAATCCCGCTTTGGCTTTCTAACATTTTTAAAGATGCGTTAAAAGTAGGTAAATAACCACAATCTTTTTATGATGACTCCATTTCTCCAATTCTTAAAAAAGATAAAGACCCCACTGAATGTGCATCCTATTGGCCAATATCCTTGCTGAATACGGATTCTAAGATTTTTACAGAAATTTTGGCCACTAGATTAGAAAATGTATTACCTCAAATTATCTCTGAAGATCAGACCGGATTTATTAAAAACTGTTATTCATCTTTTAACATTTGAAAATTTATTAATATAATTTATACTTCTTCATCTAAAATACCAGAATGTCATTTCCTTAGATGCTGAAAAAGCGTTCGATAGAGTTGAATGGCCATATTTATTTAATACGTTGCAGAATTTTAATTTTAGCTTGAAATTTATATCATGGATTAAATTAATGTATTATAATCCTTTGGCTTCGGTTCTTACCAATAATCAAAGATCTCCTTTTTTTCAGTTGTCCCGTGGTACGAGGCAAGGCTGCCCTTTAAGTCCTCTATTATTTGACATTGCTTTGGAACCTTTAGCCGTTGCCATTCGTGAATCACCTAATATTTTTGGTATTACCCGTGGGTAAGGGACTTATAAGTTATCATTATATGCTGATGATTTGTTACTATACATATCTGACCCTGAGAGATCTATTCCTGCTATTTCATCCTTGCTTGCTCAGTTTAGTAGCTTTTCTGGCTACAAACTGAATTTTAATAAGAGTGAATTATTTCCATTAAATATGCAAGTTCCAATTTATAAACACTTACCATTTAAAGTTGTCACAGATCATTTTACTTATTTGGGTATTAAAATTACCAAGAAACATAAGGGTTTATTTAAAGTTAATTTTTTACCTTTAATTGAACAAATCAAGCAACTTGTTACCAGGTGGTCCCCATTATCTCTGTCATTGGTTGGTCGAATTAATACTATCAAGATGATAGTATTACCCAAATTTTTTTATTTATTCCAAGCATTACAAATTTTTATTCCTAAATCTTTTTTTGATATTATTGACTCCAAAATATCCTTATATGTGTGGCAGAGTAAAAATCCGAGATTAAGTAAAAGATATTTACAGAAGCCTAAGAAGGAAGGTGGTTTTGCTTTGCCAAACCTGAGATTTTACTATTGGGCAGTTAATATTCAATATTTAATATTTTGGACACAAGAATCGGTCATAGTACCTTGCCCACAATGGGTAAATTTGGAGTGTAAATCTGTACAAGACTTCTCATTAGTAATTAGTTTTGCTACAATAAGTGTATGGGACATTGGAAAAAATGTTGAATTTCCGCATGGGGATGAATAAAGTATCTATCTATCTATCATTGTTTTCTATTTTAGGATCTTCGCTTCCTTTTGCTTTATCTAAACCGAATAAACAAATAACTAATCCTATAGTTAAACATACATTAAGAATATGGTTTCAATTTTGTAAATTCTTTGGCTTGAATAATCAAGCCCTATTATATCTAACTTCTTTTTCCAGCCCTCTTTTATGGACCAGGCCTTTGTGTTATGGAAAACAAAAGGTATAACATGTTTTTGTGATCTATTTTTAGATAACAGTTTTATGTCCTTTGAACAGCTATCCAGCCTAAAACTCATTTTTTCTAGATACTTGCAAGTTAGAAATTTCTTGAATGTTAGTTTTTTCTGAAATTATGTCCAATGGACATTACAGAAAAAAATTCTATCTCTGAATCCTTGCCGGAAGGGTTAAGTAGCCATCATTTATCATATGATCATGAAAATCCAGCCAGGAGTATCAGAAATAATTAAGAAGGAATGGGAAAAAGAACTTCACTGTCTTATACCCACAGAGCAGTGGGAGAAAATTTTACAATTAGTCAATTCTTCTTCTATTTGTGCTAAACATGCTTAATACAATTTAAGGTTGTTCATAGGGCTCACATGTCCAAGGATAAACTCGCTCGATTTTATTCTTATGTTAATCCAACCAGTGACAGATGTCATTCTGAAGTCGCTTCATTGACCCACATGTTCCGGTCTTGCCCCTGTTTGCAAAATTATTGGAAAGATGTTTTTGGTATTATTTCAACAGTTCTGAATATCAAATTGCAACCACATCCTATTACTGCAATTTTCGGTTTACCAATGGTGGATAAAAGTCGTTTATCCCCCCTCAGCCCAGCGGATGATTGCATTTGTTACAAAAATGGCTAGAAGATCTATCCTATTGAACTGGAAAGAAATTAATCCTCCAACTATATTTCAGTGGTTTTCTCAAACTATTTCTTGTTTGAGTTTAGAAAAAATTACAAGTGTTGCCTTTAACCCTTCAGTTAAATATGAAGAAACTTGGAGACCATTTATTCAACATTTTCATATGAGCTAAACTGACTTTTCCTAAACCTTACTTTTATTGTCCTTAATTATTTGGATGGAGGTGCGGAGTTATTGACGCTACTGTGTATAATTGATATAATGCAATGGCCCATGTCGGTTAGGATTTTTTTCATTTTTTTGGGGGGAGGATTTCTTATTTTCTCCACTTTTTGTAACCACTATGAGTTTTGGAGGTTATTATCATCTATTTGTATTTATACCTTCACCTATTAATTATGTACTCTCAAGCTCTTTGTATTCATGTTTCATTTTTGTGTTTGTTTAAAATCAATAAAAAGATTTAAAAAGTATTCTGAGGAAAGGGTGGAATAGGCGCAACGGGCCGAGCGGCCAGGCATGCTCATGTTACTTATTTTCTAAAGCACGAGTTTACCTTTGCGCCTTGTTCTCCCTTGGTTTTCAGCCGTTCGGATTGCACAGGGGAGCGGTGAGAGCTCCGGAGATCCATCGGCAGCCGCTGCGGGGCAGCTCCCGTCTCCCAGCAGGAAGGGACGGGTCTGGGAGACAATTCCAGACAACAGGCCCCGATCCTCGGCGGGGAAAGTCCGGGCGCCCTCCGTGTAGCTGAAACATCTCACGGAATCTCCGCCAGTCTCTTCAGCTCTGCCTTCGAAAGGATTCAAGACCCGCCGGTGGTGCAGCCGAAACCCGAGACGCAGCTCCCGGTCTCCGACCTTACTGGGTCCCGGTTGCAAACTGCGGCAGGGCCGGGCGCTCAGCGTCCCGCCCAGTGACTCCCCTCAGCCAATGAGAGCATCCTTCTCCCAACGGTGATCGCTGATTGGCTGTGAGTGTGTCTGAGGACGGGCTGCTGCTGGGAGCTGGAGATGTCAGTCACAGTTTGTTCTCAGAATTAAAGCAAGTTTCCCGAAACTCAAATTTCAAAATAAATTTTATTTTCAGAGTCCAGATAAGTCACCACATACAACCCCGAGAAGCATTTTCCTGCGGACATACTTAGAAAAAGTATAGAATAGTAACCACAACAGAAGCAGGCAGTGAAAGATCAGCCAGAGTGCTGATCTGTGCAAATGCAAATACAAAAATAATGATAAAGAACGTGAACATAAAATAACCGCAGCGGCTGCTGATGGATCTCCGGAGCTCTCACCGCTCCCCTGTGCAATCCGACAGGCTGAAGGCCAAGGGAGAACAAGGCGCAAAGGTAACCTCGTGATTTAGAAAATAAGAAACAGGAACAGACGTTGCCATTCGGCCCGTTGCGCTGTTCTGTCCCTCACTCAGAACATGGCTGATCTTTGCCCTCAGCACCACTTTCCTGCAACGTTCCCAACATCGCCGAGCCCCTAAATATGTCGGTTTAATTTAGAAAACCTGTGGAGAAAACTCCAAATATTCACTGCACTGTGGGTGGGGAAATTTCTCCTCATCTCAGTCCTGCTGAGGTGACCTCGGATTTTGAGTCTGTGATCCCCGGTTCCACTGCCCAGCCAGGAGAAACATCATTCCTGCCCCTACCCTGTAAATACCCTGTGAGACTGTGTCTGTCTCAATCAGGAAGCTTCTCCATGTGAACCTTGTGTTCATGAAATTGATGACAGTTCTTTCAGACCAGCTGCTTTGTCCACAAGAACACCAGACAGTGGTCAGCACGGAATGTCCTGCAGTGACTGCAGGAGAAGGACTGGCTGGACACAGTGGAGTGGTTCCCTGAGCAGACAGTCCAGACCATCTGGCAGAATGCCTCATCACCAGATCTTTCCAACAGGCAGCAAGACCTCACCTGTCTGGCAGCGAGAGGGGCCCTCCCAGTCTGATCCTTGCTGCATGCCCGGAGATCACTCCCACAGCGCGCTGCCCCGAGATTACTGCAGTGGAGACGAGAGGGGCCCTCCCAGTCTGATCCTTGCTGCATGCCCGGAGATCACTCCCACAGCGCGCTGCCCCGAGATTACTGCAGTGGAGACGAGAGGGCCCCTCGCAGTCTGATCCTTGCTGCATGCCCGGAGATCACTCCCACAGCGCGCTGCCCCGAGATTACTGCAGTGGAGACGAGAGGGCCCCTCCCAGTCTGATCCTTGCTGCATGCCTGGAGATCACTCCCACAGTGCGCAGTGGAGACGAGACGGTCACTCACCTCTTTGCGGACTGTGGGCTGGCGAAGATCTGTGGAGAAAGATACAAGGGCCTGTGCCACAGCAGCTGCGTGACAGAAGGCTCACTGATCCTCGGGCTGTTCCCAGGACGCGCAGGAAAACGGACAGCGAGTGCTGCTGGAAGATCATCAACTCGGGGAAAGACGCTCGAAACTTGTTGGCCTGCCATCACATCGAGATGTCCGGAGAGCAGGGGTTCCCAACCTGGGGACCACGGTTACTGGTATTGGTCCTTGGCATAAAAGTGTTTGGGAACCCCAGTCGTACAGGAATGCTGCCGACTGGCTCATTCCAGACTACAGGGACACCATTGGAACTACAGGGATCCTCTACACTGGACAGGGAGTGGCCGGGTTAGCTGAGGAAGCCTCACAGTTATTGTAGTAGTGAACCACCCCAGGGAGGCACATGGCTTCTCCTTTCAGCGCAGGACTTCAATCATCTTCCAGGGGAAGGTCCTTCCGACCGCAGGGATGAGGCCTTTGGAGATTCAGCTGACGTTTTTGTCGCACCAGGTTTTTAAGAGATGGGGTTGCTGGCCATATGGCCAACCCTCCTCCGCTCGTAGCCGGGCATAGACAGTCCATGGCCGCGTTTTCTTATCTGCTGCCTGTTTAATGTGTTTTTGATCCCACACTAAACATAGAAATGGTCAGAATTTCCACTGAACACATCCAGCAAAACCATGTTGATTCCCTGAGCAAACACGAGGAAATCTGCTGATGCTGGAAATTCAAACAACACACACAAAATGCTGGTGGAACACAGCAGACCAGGCAGCATCTATAGGGAGAAGCGCTGTCGATGTTTCGGGCCGAGACCCTTCGTCAGAACTAACTGAAAGGAGAGATAGTAAGAGGTTTGAAAGTAGGAGGGGGAGGGGAAAATGTGAAATGATAGGAGAAGACCGGAGCTGGAAAGGTGATTGGCAAAAGGGATACAGAGCTGGAGAAGGGAAAGGATCATGGGACAGGTGGCCCAGGGAGAAAGAAAGGGGGAGGGGATAACCAGAGGGAGATGGAGAACAGGCAGTGATGGGGAGAGAGAGAGAGATAAAAAAACAAACAACTAAATATGTCAGGGATGGGGTAAGAAGGGGAAGAGGGGCATTAACGGAAGTGAGAGAAGTCAATGTTCATGCCATCAGGTTGGAGGCTACCCAGGTGTTGTTCCTCCAACCTGACAGCTTCATCTTGACATTAGAGGAGACAATGGATAGACATATCAGAATGGGAATGGGACGTGGAATTAAAATGTGTGGCCACTAGGAGATCCTGCTTTCTCTGGCGGACAGAGCGTAGGTGTTCAGCGAAACGGTCTCCCAGTCTGCGTCGGGTCTCACCAATATATAAAAGGCCTCAACGGGAGCACCGGATGCAGTATACCACACCAGCTGTCCTGATGAAGGGGCTCGGCCCGAAACGTCGACAGTGCTTCTCCCTACAGATGCTGCCTGGCCTGCTGTGTTCCACCAGCATTGTGTGTGTGTTGTTTGATTCCCCGAGTCTGCAACGCGCGTAGTGGACAATCGCGGTACTGCAGGGGATCAGCAGCTCCCGGAAAGTGAAAGCATTCTGAATCAGGAAGTGCTGGGAGTTAACATGGCTTCGAAAGGACCGGCCGAGAGTTTGAGCGATGAGGTAATTTGTCCCGTCTGCCTGGATTTCTTCACCGATCCGGTTATACTGGAGTGCGGACACAACTTCTGTCGCTCTTGTATCACACGGTGTTGGGAAAGGGAGGAGAGAAACTCCTGCCCAGAATGTAGAGAGGTATTTGCTGACCGCACCCTCAGGGTGAATCGGGCCTTAGCAAATCTGGCTGAAGAAGCTCAAAATATAAATCTGAATCCGAAGGGGAAGGGAAGTAAACGTCACTGCGAGGAACATGAGGAAGAACTGAAGCTGTTTTGTGAAACGGACAAGACACTGATCTGTGTGATCTGTGCAGTGGCGGAGGAACACAGAGAGCACCGCTTCAAGCCGATTAAAGAAGCTGTTAATCTCTACAAGATAAAACTAACGTTAATTAAATACTTAACACATTTCTTTTATCCAACATATCATCACACGAGCCTCTATAACTAACACATGATTCTCTGCAACTTCCACCTTCTCCAACGGGATTCTAGCATCTCTCCGTCCCACAGCCCACCTCCTCACCCCGCAAGTCTCCGCTCTCGATACGGATCGCTCCCCGTACTTTATCGCCCTGATCCACTCGCTCCTCCCCACTGATCTCCCTCCTGGCACTGACAACTGCAAGCGGGACAAGTGCTACACCTGTCTCCTAACCTCCTCCCTCGTCACCATTCACGGCCGCAAACAGCCCAGTTCCTCCCGTTTCTTCCATGGTCGATTGTCCTCTCGAATTAGATTCCTTCTTCTCCAGCCCTTTACTTCTTCCACCTGCCCCTCTCAGCTTCTCACTTCATCACCCTCCCCCACGTTCCCCCTCACGTTGTCTCACCCGTCACCTGTCAGCTGGTTCTCATCCCCAACCTTTTTTATTCTGGCTTCTGTCCCATTCCTTCCCAGTCCTAATGAAGGGTCTCATCCCGAAACACCGACTGTTTATTTCCCCTGAATAGATGCTGCCTGACTCACTGAGTTCCTCCGGCATTTTGTGTGATAATCGGGTTTGATCACCTGTTTCTTTTGATGCATCTTTGTTTCTATTTCCTTCACTCTCTGACTTCCAGGATCAGCTAAAATCTTCCTTAGACTCTCTCACAAAAAAGAAATCAGACTTCCAGGAAAAGGAGCAACAACTGAAAGAGAAGATTTCCGGAGTTCAGGTGAGGTTTCCTGAGCGGAATTTCAGATATTACTGTCGAATTTTGCTCCATTTAATGCAGAATAGCCGAGTATCGCAGCTCCAGTGACCTGGGTTCGATCCTGACCTCTGCTGCTGTCTGTGTGGAGTTTGCATGCTCCCCCTGTGACCACGAGAGATTCCGACACATATCAAGGACATGCCGGATGAATAGCTAATTACCGTTAACCGTGAAAAGGTGGGGAGGGTGTGCGTGAATCAGATGGGAGTTTATGGGTCAATAAGTGAGAATAGGTTTCAGGAAAACGTGAGGGAATGGTGTTGGCGGGAATGCTCTCAGAAGTAGCATGGACTCTAACAGACCGAACTTAACGACAAAAGGAAACAGAGCACAGCAATGCAGTATATTAATCTTCACCTTTCATTCGATAGGAACAGTCACACAGCCTTCAGTCCCACATCACATCCCAGTTTGCTGAACTGCGCCAGATTATCACTGAGAAAGAGCAGAGCTTACTCAGGGATCTCAGGGAAGAAGAGAAGAGGATTCTCAACCCACTGGAGAAAAATCTTCTCGCTTTTCAAGAGAATATAAGGATTATTCAGGAGGAAATCACTAAGTTAAAGGAACAGATGGATCAAAAAGACAGTGTGATGTTTCTCAAGGTGAGGGATTATATTTCAAATTGTTTCTGTCAAAGGGCACTAAATGAACAGTGGTATATTTGAAATAAACACAGCACAGCGGCCAATTCTAACAAATCAATTGCCGCTGCTGACGACCTCACACAAGTTGTTATATTTGCATGATGCGCCATCCCATCACTCCAATAATGACATTTCAAAATGTCCAAGATACGCTTTCAGTCCTTCATTAGCAAAATACAATCTTGAAGCGATGAAACTTCAGGGTAATTCATTGTAAAGTAAGCTGCAACACAGCGGTCAAGAACAGAATGACATCCGCCCGTCCCCAGCTCAAAACCGCCCGGAACAAAGTACAGATACGTAACTTTTTCCCTTCGCTTTTACCACGTCCCCACTCACGTGACGAGTTACCATAATAAACACATAGCACAGAATACAATGCAGACGGAAAACAGATGCGTTGCTCCGACACACAGCATTTACAAATGACAGTAAACTGCTTCTCACCAGACAATTGATGCAAATATTCAGGGTTGTTGTTGTCCCATAATAATAAGATTATTAAGGGATTGGACACGCTGGAGGCAGGAAGCATGTTCCCGCTGATGGGTGAGTCCAGAACTAGAGGCCACAGTTTAAGAATAAGGGGTAGGCCATTCAGGACAGTGATGCGGAAAAGCTTTTTCACCCAGAGAGTGGTAAATATGTGGAATGCTCTGCCCCAGAAGGCAGTGGAGGCCAAGTCTCTGGATACTATCAAGAGAGAGTTAGATAGAGCTCTTATAGATAGCAGGGTCAAAGGATATGGGGAGAGGGCAGGTACGGGGTACTGATTGTGTATGATCAGCCATGATCACAGTGAATGGCAGTGCTGGCTAGAAGGGCCGAATGGCCTACTCCTGCACCTATTGTTTATTGTCCCAAAACTGGGCTTCCACAACTTCTGTACATCCCAGGACAGAATGCAAATCTCTCTGAAATTATTTACTCTGATCATAACACAGAGCTGCTGACTGTTTCCTTAATTACCGCATTAAATATCCTCTAAAACTCCCATTAACACCCAGTTCCAGTCACAGGCTGTGAGTGGGTGTGAGGGTCTCTCTGTCAATCAGTGAGAACAAAGAATGTGACCCACACATCAGACTTATCTTCCACGTCCGGTTTCCATCAGATTACGGAAATTTTCACTGCCTCTTTATTTTTTGGATATATTTCGCATGGGATTATATCCCATTCTCTATCATAAACAGGCCATTAGGTCCATCTTCTATCAGTTTCCCTGCTTCACAATCCTCCACCCACCTACTCACCACAACCAGCAACAGTGCCCCGAAATCTCTGGTCCCTCATGTGTTTATCCAGCCTCCCCATTACATTCAATCTCTGCTGTTCCATTTCAGCCACTCCTGTGGCACTGAGTTCCACATCCTCCTCACTAAATTTCTTGTGGAATTTGTTAAAAGTCCATCTGGAATTACATCTTCCCACAAGTCTCCCCATAAATAGAGGTACTTCCTCCACCCGCACAAAATCACATACATCATTGATCTTAAATTCCTCCATCCTATCACACTGACGTCATATCCAGATGAAAATGCACAGCCTGTCCTGTCTTCCCTGTAAGTTTCATCCTCTCAGTAATGGTCTGACATTCAGAAACTTTCCCTGTCATTTACCCCGTGGTTCTGTATTGTCCGTGTGTGTGAGTGATTGCGGGAGTGGGAATTTTCAACACCTTGTAATGATTTGGATGAAATTCAGGATGTGGACGGTAAGTCCAAGTGTAATCAGATTTGTGTTTTATTTATTTCAGGAGGAAGCTCGTCGGAACAGAAGGTAGGACAGGCTCTTTACTAAAACCCTGAATGGATTTGTAAAATAGTTCAGAATATCAATTTATAACCAGCAATTTAATACTTACAGGATTAATGACGATGTCCAGGAATTGGCAGTGACAGATGAGACCCTACCAGTTGAAAAATTCGATCACCTCTATTTGTTGAACACAGTGCTGAGAGAAACGCTTGATGCTATTAATCGAGGTAAAACTTACAAAGATTCATTTCTCCTTGTTTATGAAGCTCAATTTAGTTCCAATTTGATGCAAAGATTGTGTGTAATACTGGGCTGAAGGGGAACTGAAGTTTATTCGACATCAACCCCACCGACTGGGAGGCATTGCTGTCACATGGTTAGCTGGAGATGTCAGACCCCTGAACACGCCAGCACAGTGTCACAATACAACCAATACACGGACTGGCAGAAGAACCACTGTGTTCCAATCCCAGGCAAATACACTAACACACCAGGACATGAGTTTGGATCTACCAAAGGAACTGGGAATTTAATACTGACGATGATATTGTAGGGAATAAAAGCAGGTATCAGTGTGGTGAGCGGGATTGTCAGGAAAATACACAAGTCCTTCATGTGCCCTGTGAGTGCAGACTCTGACTGACACAGGTCTTCCCCCTTCCGGATCAGCATCTCTCACTGTTGTTCGAGGCAGAAGAGGGGAGTGGTCGTGATCGGGGACTGAATCGTCAGGGGAACAGACAGGAGAATCTATTGGTGTGAACGGGACACTCGAATGGTATGTTGCCTCCTGGGTGCCAGGGTCAGGGATGCCTCGAATCGTGTCTGCAGCATTTTAGAGAGGGAGGGAAAAGAGCCAGACATCTTGGTAAATTTTGGGACAATGACATTGGAAGTAAAAGCAAAGAGGTCCTGAAAAGAATCTGGCTAGCTTGGTAGAAAGCTCAGAAGCAGTACCCCCAGGGTTGTAATTTCTGGATTGCTGCCTGTGCCACGTGCTGGTGAGGGTAGAAACAGGATAATTTGACAGATAAACATGGCTGAGAAGATGGTGCTGGGGACAGGGATTCAGGTTCTTGGATCATTGGGATCTCATCTGGTGGAGGAATGACCTGGTCAAAAGGGATGGGTCGCACCTCGACCCGAGCGAGAACAATATTCTCACAGAGAGGTTTGATAGAGCTGTTGGGGAGGGTCTGAACTAATTTGGTGGGGGGGGGGTCGGGAACTGGAGAGAAGAGATAGGACTGATGGTTAAAATGCAAAGATAGCGTGCAGTCAGACTGTCAGATAGGGCGGACAGATGCGAAGAGAAAATTGCAGCCAGCAAGCTGAGTATCAGTGCATTAGAGATGCAGAATTAAAAAGGGTAGCAGATACAGTACACAAAGTGTTATATCTCAATGCATGGAGTATGAGAAATAAGGTGGATGATCTTGTTGCACTATTACCGATTGTCAGGCATGATGTTGTGGCCATCACGGAAACGTGGCTGAAGGATGGTTGTAGTTGGGAGCTGAATGTCCAAGGTTACACAATGTATCGGAGGAAGGAAGGAAGGCTGATGGGGTGGTGTAGCTCTGCTGGTAAATCAGCAGCAAGATGTGACATAGGATTGGAAGATGTTGAATCCTTGTGGGTTGAGGTAAGGAACTGCAAAAGTAAAAATGACACCGACACCAGTCATATACAGGCCTCCCAACAGTCAGTGGGATGAGGCCCACAGATTACAACTGGAAATAGAAAAGGCTGATGAAAAGGACAATGTTATGATAATCCTGGGAGATTTCAACATGCAGGGCCATTGGGAAAATCAGGTTGGTAAAGGATTTCAAGAAAGTTTGTTGAATGCAATGTGATGGTTTTCTGGAGCAGTTTGTCGTTGAGCCTACTCGGGGAACAGCTCTACTGGATTGGGTGTTATGTATTGAACCAGAGGTGAGTAGTTAAAAGAAACCTTAGGAGGCAGTGCTCACAACATGACTGAGTTCAACTTGAAATCTGATAAGGAGAAAGTAAAGTCTGATATTGTATTATTTCAGAGAAGTGAAAGAAATTACAGAGGTCTGAGAGAGGAGTTGGCCAAAGCAAATTGGAAGGAGATGCTGGCAGGGATGAGAGCAGAGCAGAAATGGTGTCAGTTTCTGGGAAAATGAGAAAGGTGAAGGATAGATGTATACCAAAAATAGATAAATACTCAAATGGCAAAATAGTAAAACCGTGGCTGACAAGGGAAGACAAGTTAATGTAAAGGCAAAAGAGAGGGTATACAACAAAACAAAAATTAGTAGGAAGACAGAGGATTGGGAAGCTTTTAAATATCTATAGAGAGGAACTAAAAGGATGATTGGGTGGGAAAAAATAAACAAGAAATCGATTTGAATTGAATTGACTTTATTACTTACATCCTTCATATACATGAGGATTAAAAATCTTTACATTACATCTCCATCTAAATGTGCAATGTGCAATTTATAGTAATTTATGATGAATTATATGTATAACATGCTGGTCAATATAACACAGAAATACAGTTGTGTTAGCATGAGTTAAGTCTGATGGCCTGGTTGAAGAAGCTGTCCCGGAGCCTGTTGCTCCTGGCTTTTAATCTGTGGTACCATATCCCGGATGGTAGCAACTGGTACAGTTTGTGGTTGGGGTGACTCTGGTCTCCAATGATCCTTCAGGCCCTTTTTACACACCTGTCTTTGTAAAACAAGTTAGCAAACAATATCAAATTGTTTTTCAAGTATTGTAAAATAAAACAGAGATGAGACTGGATATAGGACCGCTGGAAAATGAGGCTGGATATATAATAACACAGAATAAAGAGATGGCAGATGAACCAAATATTTTGCACCAGTCTTCACCGTGGAAGACACTAGCACTGTGCCCGGTGTTGAAGAGTGTGAGGGAAGAGAAGTGAGTGCAGTTACTGTTACAAGGGAGAAGGTGCTCAAAAAGCTGAAAGACCTAAAGGTACATAAGTCACGCGGACCAGATGAACTGCACCCTAGTGTTCTGAAAGAGATCGCAGTAGAAATTATAGAGGCATTTGAAATGATCTTTCAAAAATCACTGGACCCTGGCATGGTGCCAGAGGACTGGAAAATGGCAAATGTCACTTAACTCTTTAAGTAAGGAGGAAGACAGCAGAAAGGAAATTATTGACCAGTTAACAATCACACCTGTGGTTGGGAAGAAATTGGAGTCAGTTGTTAAGTATGAGGTTATGGAATACTTGGTGACACTGGACAAGACAGGACAAGTCAGCATGGCTTCGTTAAGGGAATATCCTGCCTGACAAACCTGTTGGGATTGTTTGAGGAGATTACAAGTAGGATAGATAAAGGGGATGCAGGGATGTTGTAAATTTGGAATCTCGGAAGGCCTTTGACAAGGTGCCACACATGAAGGTGGTAACCAGGTTAAGAGGCCATGGAATTACTGGAAATTTACATATGTGGATAGAGCGTTGGCTGATTGACAGGAAACAGAGAGTGGGAATAAAGGGATCCCATTCTGGTTGTCTGCCGGTTACCAGTGGTGTTCCACAGGGGTCCGTGTTGGGGCCGCTTTTTACGTTGTACATCAACGATTTGGATTATGGAATTGATGGCTTTGTGGCTAAGTTTGCTGATTATACAAAGATAGGTGGAGGGGACGGTAGTGCTGAGGAAACAGAGAGTCTGCAGAGAGACTTGGATAGATTAGGAGAATGGTCAAAGAACTGGCAGATGAAATACCATGTTGAAAAGTGTATGGTCATGCACGTTGGTAGAAGAAATAAACGGGCAGACTATTATTTAGATGGAGAGAGAATTCAAAGTTCTGAGGTGCAATGGGACTTGGGAGTGCTCGTGCAGGATACCCTTACGGTTAACCTCCAGGTTGAGTCGGTGGTGAAGAAGGCGAATGCAATGTTGGCATTCATTTCTAGAGGAATAGAGTATAAGAGCAGGGAAGTGAGGTTGAGGCTCTATAAGGAACTGGTAAGACCTCACTTGGAATACTGTGTGCAGTTTTGGGCTCCTTATTTAAGAAATGATGTTCTGACATTGGAGAGGGTTCAGAGAAGATTCACTAGAATGATTCCGGGAATGAGAGGGTTAACATGTGAGGAACATTTGACCGCTCTTGGACTGTACTCCTTGGTGTTTAGAAGAATGAGGGGGTACCTCACATAAACATTTGAATGTTAAAAGGCATGGACAGAGTGGATGTGGCAAAGTTGTTACCCATGATGGGGGAGTCTAGTACAAGAGAGCATGACTTAAGGATTGACGGGCGCCCATTCAGAAGGGAGATGCGAAGAAATTTTTTTAGACAGAGGGTGGTGAATCTGTGAATTTCTTGCGGCAGTGGAGGCCAGGTCATTGGGTGTATTTAAGGCAGAGATTGAAAGGTATGTGAGTAGCCAGGGCATCAAAGGTCATGGTGAGAAGGTGGGGGAGTGGGAATAAATGGGAGAATGGATCAGCTCATGATTAAATGGCGGAGCAGATTCGAACGACCGAATGGCCGGCTTCTACTGCTTTGTCTTATGGTCTTATTTGAATGAACCAGTATACGTAATAAGGATCTTGTAGCACAGGTAGAGTTTGGCAAGTACAAACCTAGGCAGGTACGCCTTTGGTCGAAGGAATAAAGACATAGACAATTCTGTAAACAGGGCGAAATTCAAAAATCAGAGTTGCAAAGGGACATGGATGTCCTTGTGCAGGATTCCCTGAAGGTTAACTTGCAGTTTGTGTCAGTGGTAAGATTGGCAAACTCAATGTTTGCTTCCATTTATAACCATATAACAATCACAGCATGGAAACAGGCCATTCCGGCCCTCCTAGTCCGTGCCGAACTCTTAATCTCACCTAGTCCCACCTACCCGCACTCAGCCCATAACCCACCACTCCTTTCCTGTCCATTTACCTATCCAATTTTACCTTAAGTGACACAACTGAACTGGCCTCTACTACTTCTACAGGAAGCTCATTCCACACAGCTATCACTCTCTGAGTAAAGAAATACGCCCTCGTGTTTCCCTTAAACTTTTGCCCCCTAACTCTCAAATCATGTCCTCTCGTTTGAATCTCCCCTACTCTCAATGGAAACAGCCTATTCACGTCAACTCTATCTATCCCTCTCAAAATTTTAAATACCTCGATCAAATCCCCCCTCAACCTTCTACGCTCCAATGAATAGAGACCTAACTTGTTCAACCTTTCTCTGTAACTTAAGTGCTGAAACCTAGGTAACATCCTCGTAAATCGTCTCTGCACTCTCTCTAATTTATTGATATCTTTCCTATAATTCGGTGACCAGAACTGTACACAATATTCCAAATTTGGTCTTACCAATGCCTTGTACAATTTTAACATTACATCCCAACTCCTGTACTCAATGCTCTGATTTATAAAGGCCAGCGTTCCAAAAGCCTTCTTCACCACCCTATCTACATGAGACTCCACCTTCAGGGAACTATGCACTGTTATTCCTAGATCTCTCTGTTCCACTGCATTCCTCAATGCCCTACCATTTACCCTGTATGTTCTATTTGGATTATTCCTGCCAAAATGTAGAACCTCACACTTCTCAGCATTAAACTCCATCTGCCAACGTTCAGCCCATTCTTCTAACCGGCATATATCTCCCTGCAAGCTTTGAAAACCCACCTCATTATCCACAACACCTCCTACCTTAGTATCATCGGCATACTTTCTAATCCAATTTACCACCCCATCATCCAGATCATTTATGTATATTACAAACAACATTGGGCCCAAAACAGATCCCTGAGGCACCCCGCTAGTCACCGGCCTCCATCCCGATAAACAATTATCCACCACTACTCTCTGACATCTCCCATGTAGCCACTGTTGAATCCATTTTATTACTCCAGCATTAATACCTAACGACTGAACCTTCTTAACTAACCTTCCATGTGGAACTTTGTCAAAGGCCTTGCTGAAGTCCATATAGACTACATCCACGGCCTTACCCTCGTCAACATTCCTCGTAACTTCTTCAAAAAATTCAATAAGGTTTTTCAAACATGACCTTCCACGCACAAATCCATGCTGGCTACTCCTAATCAGATCCATTCTATCCAGATAATTATAAATACTATCTCTAAGAATACTTTCCATTAATTTACCCACCACTGATGTCAAACTGACAGGTCTATAATTGCCAGGCTTACTTCTAGAACCCTTTTTAAACAATGGAACCACATGAGCAATACGCCAATCCTCCGGCACAATCCCCGTTTCTAATGACATCTGAAAGATCTCCGTCAGAGCTCCTGCTATCTCTACACAAACTTCCCTCAAGGTCCTGGGGAATATCCTGTCAGGACCCGCAGATTTATCCACTTTTAAATTTCTTAAAAGCGCCAGTAATTCCACCTCTTTAATTGTCATAGGTTCCATAACTTCCTTACTTGTTTCCCACACCTTACACCATTCAATATCCTTCTCCTTAGTGAATACTGAAGAGAAGAAATCGTTCAAAATCTCTGCCATCTCCCTCGGCTCCACACATAGCTGACCACCCTGATTCTCTAAGGGACCAATTTTATCCCTCACTATCCTCTTGCTTTTAATATAACTGTAGAAACCTTTCGGATTTACTTCCACCTTATTTGCCAAACCAAACTCGTATCTTCTTTTAGCTTTTCTAATCTCTTTCTTAAGATTCCTTTTACATTCTTTATATTCCTCGAGCAATTCCTTTACTCCATGTTGCCTATATCTATTGTAGACATACCTCTTTTTCCGAACCAAGTTTCTAATATCCCTTGAAAACCATGGCGCTTTCAAACCTTTAACCTTTCCTTTCAACCTAACAGGAACATAAAGATTCTGTACCATTATAATTTCACCCTTAAATGACCTCCATTTTTCTATTACATCCTTCCGAAAAAACAACTTGTCCCAATCCACTCTCTCTAAATCCCTGCGCATCTCTTCAAAGTTAGCCTTTCTCCAATCAAAAATCAAAAAAGGTTAAAAACTCTAGGTCCAGTCCTGTCCTTCTCCATAATTATATTGAAGCTAATGCTATTTTGATCACTGGACCCGAAGTGCTCCCCAACACATACATCTGTCAGCTGACCTATCGCATTCCCTAACAGGAGATCCAACACTGTCCCATCTCTAGTCGGTACTTCTATATATTGTTGCAAAAAACTATCCTGCACACATTTCACAAACTCTAAACCATCCAGCCCTTTTACAGAATGAGCTTCCCAATCTATGTGTGGAAAATTAAATTCTCCCAAAATCACCACCTTGTGTTTACTACAAATATCTGCTGTCTCCTTACACATTTGCTCTTCCAACTCACGCTCCCCATTAGGTGGCCTATAATACATTCATATCAGTGTTACTACACCTTTCCCATTCCTCAATTCCACCCAAATAGCCTCCCTAGAGGAGCTCTCTAATCTATCCTTCCAAAGCACCGCCATAAGATTTTCTCGGACAAGCAATGCAACACCTCCTCCTCTGGCCCCTCCTACTCTATCACACCTGAAGCAACTAAATCCAGGAATATTTAGTTGCCAATCACACCCTTCCTGCAACCATGTTTCACTAATAGCTACAACATCATAATTCCAGGTATCAATCCACGCTTTAAGCTCATCCACCTTTCTTACAATGCTCCTAGCATTAAAATAGATACATTTAAGATACTCTCCACCTCCTCCTCTCTTTTCATCCCTAACAATGCATTCAAATTTATTATCCTTTTCTTTCTTCTCCCCTACATCTTCGGGCTGAGCGCATCCCTTCTCCATCACCTGCCTTTCCTCCCTCACACACTGTCTACTTACTTGCTCTACTGGTGAACTAACCTCCTCTCCCATAGTTTCCTCAAATTGATTTCCATTCCCCCATCTTACTAGTTTAAAGTCTGCCCTGTAGCCCTAGCAAACCTCCCCGCTAGGATATTGGTCCCCCCAGGATTCAAGTGTAACCCGTCCTTCTTGAACAGGTCACGCCTGCCCCAGAAGAGGTCCCAATGATCCAGAAACTTGAATTTCGAGAGGATTAGAGTACAAGAGCAAGGATGTAATGCTGAGGTTTTATAAGGCATTGGTCAGAACACACGGAGTATTGTGAGCAGTTTTGGATCCCTTCTATCGGAAAACATGTACTGGCATTGGAGGGGGTCCAGAAGATTCACAAGAATAATTCCGGGAATGAAAGAGTTAACATATGAGGAGTGTTTGATGGCTCTGGGCCTGTACTCACCGGAGTTTAGAAGAATGGCTGATTTATTATCCCTTTGAACCCTATTCTCCCGCTTCCTCCCCATAACTTTTGAGAATCTGACTAATCAAGATGTTTACTTATTAACTTCTGCTTTAAAAATCAAACAGGAGAAAATCTGCAGATGCTGGTAATCCAAGCTACACAGGTCCTGATGAAGGGTCTCGCCAGATCTCTCTGACACCTGTCTGGAGAGAGTTGATGTTGGGAGGATGTGGGTGGGTCGAGAACGGTAAGCACAGCCTCCGACTATAGGGATGTCCATTTAGGACAGAGATGAGGAGGAATTCCTTTATCCACAGGATAGTGAATTTGCCACAGGCAACTGTGGAGGCCAAATAATTGAGTATATTTAAAGCGGAGTATCAAACACAAATTGTTTGTGGGGGGGGGGGGGACGTCACGTGATGACGTGGGATCGAGACGCGGATATCCAGCTCTCCCGTAAAAAAAACTAATAAATTAATGTTTAAGTGAAGAAAAGTTAGTAAATATTTCCTAAAAACTACGTCTAAACTACTCAGGATTTTCCTTAGATATGCCTCCTAAATAGACAAAGAAGAAAACTATTACTTTGAAGATAGTACAAGGAGCCGGCCACCATGAAGAAGCCTCGGACTCAAGTGCATCTCAATCCGGCGACACAGAACAGAAATCGCCCGCAGCATCAATCGTCTCCAAGAAGGAACAACAGGAACTACGCGTGCGCGCCGGAAAGGGCATGCGCAAACATTAGCACATTGAACTACAAATCCCAGCTACGATTGGAAGCGGAAGTGACAATGAAGCCGTGGTGGATTCGGATTCTCTGGAACATACAGATGAAGATGAACATGTAAAAGAAGAACAACAGGAAGAGATTGGAGGTGGGAGATATTCTGGACACATAAGAGTTCCTTCTTTGGTGCAAATAATGCATGAATTAAAAGAAATTAAAATATTAAAAATAATACAAGAAGATATTAAAAATATGAAGGCTATGTTTGATAAAATGGTGAAAAAAACAGGAGAAAATGGACAAGAAAGTTAAAAACCTGGAAGAAATAACGGGAGACACTATTGAGAATGTGAAGAAAATGGAGGATAATACTCTTGCCTGGACATCAGAAAGAAAACGACTGTTGGAAAAAATAGACGTGCTTGAAAATTTTATATTGAAAATAATATTAAAATTGTTGGTCTCAAAAGAAGGGATAGAAGGAGAGGATCCAATAAAATGTTTTGAAAAATGGATCCCGGAAAATTTGGAAATGGAAGAGGGAACCCAGTTGATTGAAATCGAAAGGGTCCACAGAGCTTTAAGATCAAAACCCACGACCAATCTTGATAAAATGCTTAAGATATCAAGATAAAGAAAAGATCTTGAAGGCGGCTGCCCAATATGCCAGAAAGAAAAATGAGCCATTGATGATAGAAGGGAAAGCAGTTCTTTTCTATCCTGATATAAGTTATGACCTTTTGAAGAGAAAGAAGAAATTTAAGCCAGCGAAAAATGTTTTATGGGAAAAGGGTTACAAATTTCTATTGCGCCACCCAGCAACACTGATAATTTTTTTGGATGACGGAAAAAGAAGATTTTTACTGATCATCGGGGTGCAGAGGAGTTTGCACAAGAACTCCCAAATATTCGCTAGTCACAGTAAAGATTTAAAAGTGAAACAGATTAAAGATGAAGACAGGGACACTGAAGTGAGTTGATGGACATTAAGGACAGAAGAATATTTAAATATACTTTTAATTATATGATACAGGTTAAAATTTGAGAAATATTAATCGAGAGTAGTGATATTTTTTCTTATATATACTTTTTTCATGTTACGGGGGAGCTGGGGGAACTTCGGATCGATCGCTACGGGATTCACGTGTGTAATCATGGTGTTTGCCATGACCCGCACAACGGAGGGGGGTAATGTTGTGTTTTTTTTATTCACAAAATTACCAGGGGTTTTATTTTTCTTTTATCTTTCTTTCTTTGCCTGGATGATCGGAGGGGAGACACATAGCAACATGGAGAATTTTAAAATAATTCCCCAAGGTACTATGAGAGTTGAAATATTATGTATGATTATAGGCCGGAGTAACCACGTTAAAAATAATGACTAATTTCCTGATTTTTTAAAGTCTTAATGTTAATGGGCTTAATGGTCTGATGAAAAGAAAAAGAATTTTAACATACATTAAGAAAATGAAAATAGATATAGCTTTTATACAAGAAGCACATTTAACAGAGATAGAACATCAGAAATTAAAGAGAGATTGGGTCGGAAATGTTATAGCAGCTTCATTTACTTCAAAAGCGAGGGGAGTTGCAATTTTGGTCAACAAAACTTTACCAATTAAAATACAAAATGTACTAATTGATTCTGCGGGAAGATATGTAATTATACATTGTCAAATCTTTTCAGAACTATGGACTCTTATGAATATTTATGCACCAAATGAAAACGATGTAAAATTTATACAGGAGGCTTTTTTGAATTTGGCTGACACACAT
This sequence comes from Hemitrygon akajei, assembly GCF_048418815.1. Classification (NCBI taxonomy): domain Eukaryota; kingdom Metazoa; phylum Chordata; class Chondrichthyes; order Myliobatiformes; family Dasyatidae; genus Hemitrygon; species Hemitrygon akajei. Next base: position 974,833 of record NW_027331950.1, on the reverse strand, counting down.
GATAAAATATTAATAGGCGGAGAATTTAACTTTTGTCCAGACCCAGTTTTAGATAGGTCAGCAAAGGTTGTTACAAAACCAAAAGTAGCAAAATTAACTTTATTATTGATGAAAGATTTAAATTTGATTGATAAATGGAGAAGAATTAACCCAAAAGAAAGAGATTATTCATTTTATTCAAATAGACATAAAACTTATTCAAGGATAGTTTTTTTCTTAATATCAGCGAATATTCAAGACAGAGTGAAAAATATGGAATATAAAGCAAGAATATTGTCAGATCATTCCCTCTTGATAATGACAATGATAATGATGGATAAGGAGGAAGCGATTTACAGATGGAGATTTAATTCAATATTATTAAAACGTCAAGATTTTTGTGATTTTATGAAAAAAACAGATTCAAGTTTTTTAGATACAAACTCACATTCAGTTAATGATAAATTTATATTATGGGAAGCGATGAAGGCATATTTGAGAGGCCAGATAATAAGTTATACTTCTAAAATTAAGAAGGAATATATGGTAGAAATAGATCAATTGGAAAAAGAGATTACAAAATTAGAAAAAGAATCTCAAAGATATATGACAGAAGAAAAACAAAGACAACTTGTTAATAAGAAACTACAATATAATACACTTCAGACATACCGAACAGAAAAAAGCAATTATGAGAACTAAACAGAGATATTATGAACTAGGTGAAAGATCACACAAGATTCTTGCTTGGCAGTTAAAAACAGACCAGGCTTCCAAAACGATAAATGCAATTAGAACGAGTGTAAATAAAATTATTTATAAACCTTTATAAACTTTTAAATTTTTTTATTCTGAATTGTATCAATCAGAATCACAGAATGATATTGTTGAGATAGAAAGGTTTTTATCACAAATAACTCTCCCAAAATTGAATTTGGAAGAACAGAAGGGATTAGATGTGCCTTTTACATTAAAAGAGGTCGAAGAAGCTCTAGGATCACTTCAGAGTAATAAATCTCCAGGAGAAGATGGTTTTCCGCCTGAATTTTACAAAAGGTTTAAAGATTTATTAATTCCTCCTTTTATGGAGCTAATACACCAAGCGGAAAGAACACATAAACTTCCAGAATCTTTTTCGACAGCTATTTTAATAGTATTGCCAAAAAAAGACAGAGATCTTTTAAAACCAACATCACATAGACCTATTTCTTTGTTGAACACGGATTATAAAATAATAGATAGATAGATAGATAGATACTTTATTCATCCCCATGGGGAAATTCAACTTTTTTCCAATGTCCCATACACTTGTTGTAGCAAAACTAATTACATACAATACTTAACTCAGTAAAAAATATGATATGCATCTAAATCACTATCTCAAAAAGCATTAATAATAGCTTTTAAAAAGTTCTTAAGTACTGGCGGTAGAATTGTAAAGCCTAATGGCATTGGGGAGTATTGACCTCTTCATCCTGTCTAAGGAGCATTGCATCGATAGTAACCTGTCGCTGAAACTGCTTCTCTGTCTCTGGATGGTGCTATGTAGAGGATGTTCAGAGTTATCCATAATTGACCGTAGCCTACTCAGCGCCCTTCGCTCAGCTACCGATGTTAAACTCTCCAGTTCTTTGCCCACGACAGAGCCCGACTTCCTTACCAGCTTATTAAGACGTGAGGCGTCCCTCTTCTTAATGCTTCCTCCCCAACACACCACCACAAAGAAGAGCAAAGATTTTATCTAACAGATTATCTAAATACTTACCAAAATTAATACACATGGACCAAACAGGATTTATTAAAAATAGACAATCGGCAGACAATGTAACTCGGTTACTTAGCATAATTCGTTTGGCACAAAAGAGGGAAGAAATGAGTGTAGCAGTTTCTTTGGATGCAGAAAAAGCATTTGATAGATTGGAATGGGATTTTTTATCTAAGGTATTGGAAAAATATGGATTAGGAGTATCTTTTATAAAATGGATTAAAACCTTCAATACTAACCCCAAAGCTAAAGTGGTGACAAATGGCCAAATTTCAACATAATTTCAGTTAACAAGGTCAACTAGACAAGGTTGTCCATTATCACCTGCTTTACTAGTGTTGGCGATAGAACCATTAGCTGAATTAATTAGAACTGACTCAAATATTATGGGTTTCAGAGTTAATCTGGAGGAATATAAGATTAGCTTATTTGCTGATGATGTTCTGATTTATCTAACTAACCCATTACATTCGTTGCGTAAATTATCTTCTAGATTGGAAGAATATGGGAAAATATCAGGATACAAATTAAATTGGAATAAAAGTGAATTTCTACCACTTACGAAAGGAGATTATAGTCAATGTAGATTAATAACTCTATTTAGATGGCCAATAAATGGTATAAAGTATTTAGGTATAAGAGTTGATAATGATATAAAGAATTTATATAAATTAAATTATTTGCCATTATTGAAAAAAATTCAAGAGGATCTTGATAAATGTTACCAATAACATTAGTAGGTAGAGTCAATGCTGTAAAAATGAATATATTCCCTAGATTACAATATTTATTCCAAACATTACCAATACAATTATCACAGAAATTTTTTCAAGAGTTAAATAAATGTGTGAGGAAATTCCTTTGGAAAGGTAAGATGTCAAGAATATCGTTGGAAAAATTGACATGGAAATTTGACCTAGGAGGGTTACAATTACCAAATTTTAAGAATTATTACAAAGCGAATCAACTTAGATTTATTGCATCTTTTCTTGATGAAGATAAACCAGCATGGATTAGAATAGAATTAGACAAAATAGGAGAAAATATACCAGAAGATTTTATATATAAATGGGAATCTAAATGGATACGGGAAAAGAAAGAATCTCCTATACTAAAACATTTAATTGATTTATGGAATAAGATAAATGTTGATGATGAGATAAAGAAATCTTTATTAGCAAAGAGACCTTTAATTCAAAATAAACTTATCTCTTTTACAATGGATAATCATCTTTTATATAACTGGTTTCACAAAGGGATTAGATATATAGGAGACTGTTTTGAAGGAGGTATATTAATGTCATTTGACCAATTAAAGAATAATTATAAAATATCAAATAACACCCTTTTCTGTTATTTCCAATTAAGGACTTATTTAAGAGGTAAAATGGGTCAAACAATGTTATTGCTGAAACCTAATGAAATAGTAACTTTATTTCATAAAGGAAAAATTTAAGAACATATTTCTGGTATGTATAATTTGATTCAAAAACAGGCAATTAAACAAGGAATTCATAAGTCAAGACAAAAATGGGAAACTGATTTGAATATTAAAATTGATGAAACAAGTTGGTCAAGATTATGTCTTGACAGTATGACAAATGCAATAAATGTTCGACTAAGATTAGTACAATATAACTTTTTACATCAAATATATATTACACCACAAAAAATAAATAGATTAAACTCAAATTTATCTGATCAATGTTTTCGATGTAATCAAGAAATTGGTAATTTTTTACACTCTGCTTGGTCTTGTTCTAAAGTTCAACATTTTTGGACAAATTTAAGAGTTTTACTGGAACAAATTATTGGGATACAACTTCCACACAATCCATTATTTTTTTTTACTAGGCGATATTGAAGGGATAAAAATTCATAAAAATTGCATTTGTAGTAGCCAAAAAGGCTATTGCAGTTACTTGGAAATCGGAATCATACTTAACTATAGATCGTCGGAAGAATGGAATTTATTGCTGCATTCCACTTGAAAAAATTACTTATAATTTAAGAGATAAATATGAAATATTTCTGAAAATTTGGCGCCCTTATTTACAAAAAAATAGGAATAAATATATAGGTGCTCCGAAGATAAAATTATTGGTTATCTGGGGAAAGAAATAAATATACATATCAAAGCTATTATGAACTCCATGGAGCATGTGGGGATCTTCCGATATCCAGGCATTCTTTCTTTCTTTCTTTATTTTTTCTTTTTTTTCTATCGCGATGTTGTGGGGAGGGGGAAGGGTTTTTTTCTTTCTGTAACCTATTTGAAAATTAAAGTAACACACACAAATTGTTGGGGGAACAGCAGGCCGGGAAGTTTCTATGGAAAAGAGTAAACTGTCCACGGTTCAGACTGAAACACTGCATCAGGACCTGTGTTGCTTCAGGGTCCCTGCAAATTCATCCCCTGTCCTAATGAGGGGCTGCGGGGGACGGGGTTATGGGAAAGGGGACAAAGTATTCCTCATCTGCCATCTTTGCCCCCTCCAGCTTCTCATTACGTCTACACACACAGTTCACCCACGGGCTTTCCACCCCTCCCCCTCCTGGTTCAATCTGCCATTCATCTCTCTCCTACTGGTTCCCATTATCACCTCCTTTACTGTCTCAAACCATCACACTCACAAATGAATGTGAACATTGTATGATGGGCCTGTTCCTGTGCTGTACTGCTCTATATTCTCTGTTCCCAGTTTCGGAGAATGAGAGGAGATCTCATGGAAACACAAAATTCTTTCAGGGGTCAACAGGCAGGAGTGAGGGAGGATGTTTCCCCTGTCTGAGGAGTCAAGGGCCAGGGGTCTCTCTGCTCTCCGTCCAGCGGAAAACCCCCCGATCCCCGGGGCCGCGACGCCCGAGCCTCCCCCCGATCCCCGGGGCCGCGACGCCCGAGCCTCCCCCCGATCCCCGGGGCCGCGACGCCCGAGCCTCCCCCCGATCCCCGGGGCCGCGCTCCCCGAGTCTCCCCCCCCCCCCCGATCCCCGGGGCCACGGCCGCCCGAGTCTCCCCCCCGATCCCCGGGGCCGCCCTAACCGAGTCTTCCCCCACCCCGATCCCCGGGGCTGCGGTGCCCGAGTCTCCCCCCACCCCAATCCCCGGGGCCGCGGTGCCCGAGTCTCCCCCCACCTCGATGCCCGGGGCCCCGGCCGCCCGAGTCTCCCCCCCCCGATCCCCGGGGCCGCCCTAACCGAGTCTTCCCCCACCCCGATCCCCGGGGCTGCGGTGCCCGAGTCTCCCCCCACCCCAATCCCCGGGGCCGCGCCGCCCGAGTCTCCCCCCCCCCATCCCAGGGGCCGCGCTGTCCGAGTCTCCCCCCGATCCCCGGGGACTCTCTAATTCTCTGCTTCTCCCCCCAGTGTCTGTCACCCTGGATGTGGAAACGGCGAATCCGCGGCTCGAGGTGTCTGACGATCGGAAGAGTGTGAGATGGACTTGGACCCAGAGGAATGTCCTTTACACCCGGAAGATATTCACAAACTGGTCTTGTGTGCTGGGATCGGAGGGATTCACATCGGGGAGACATTACTGGGAGGCGGAGGTGACAGGGAATCGGAGCTGGTGTCTGGGAGTCGTCGCAGAGTCTGGGGAGAGGAAGGGACGGGTCAATCTGAGTCCGGAGACCGGATTCTGGGTCATCAGGCGGGTTGATGACGTGTTATATCGGGATTATGACGTGTACCGTGATCTCCCCTCCCCCGAGTCCCGTCTCCCTGCCGGTCCCATCCCCGGGAGGGTGGGAGTTTATCTCAGTTACGAGTCCGGGACAGTTTCATTTTACAACGCGGAGACCAAGTCCCACCTCCACACCTTCACTGGGAATAAATTCACAGAGAAACTTTATCCTTTCTTCCGGACTGGGAATGTCAACCAGTGGCTGAGAATCTGCTCCGGTTCCGCTCCGGGTCTGTAAACGGGTCGGGTCCCGGGGCCGGCGTCAGGAGTAAAGTCCCTGTAAATATAAATGTGCGGAGAGTGCAGCTAAATACGTGGCTAAGGAGATGGTGCAGGAGGGAGGGCTTCATGTTTCTGGACAATTGGGCTTTGTTCCCGGGAAGGTGGGGCCTGTTCCGACGGGATGATTTGCCCCTGAACTGGAGGGGGACTAACATCCTTGCGGGTAGATTTTCCAGTGCTGCTGGGGGGGAGGGGAGGGGGTTAAACTACATTTGCAGTGGGAGGGGAACCAGTGTGTTAGAGCAGATAGTGAGGTGGAGGAGGACAAAGGTCATGCAGGACTGCATGTATAGACAGAAATCAAAGGTTTGTACATTAGGTTGTAAATTAATTTTCAGAGCTTTAGAAATTGTAGAAACTAAAGATTTCCAAAAAGATTTTGATGAAGAACATAACCAGAACATATGTGAAAAAGTGGATACTTCAGTTTTACACCTATCGCAATAATTGTCTATGTTAGGAAATATTTTGGATAGTCTCTCCTTTGTTAAATAGTAACAGTGAACAATTTTAAATTGAATTAAACACTGATTGGCACATATTAAAGAAGAATTGACCATCTTCATTAACAAAGGTCATATTAATTTCTCTCTCCCAAACTTTTTATTCTTTAGTGATTAAGGGGATCTGTATTTTTTGCAGATTTATTTATTTTTATTATCATTTATTTTCTGATTAGCAAATATTCTCTCATACACACTTACTGCAACATCTTCAGGTTAGACTTTTTTACAAAAATAATTATCTAAGTTTCCATTTTTGCAAGAATCTGATTTGTTGGATACTATTTTGAATATGAATCCTTTAGTAAGAGAATTTGTAATTCTCATTGGTAGAATTTATAATTTATTTTTAATACATTAATACAAAAAGATAACCTCCCACCTGAGGTTTATACATGATAGAAATATTCGTTGTTTCAGACGTGATAGAGGGGGAGGGATGAAAGGGGGAGGAGTGGCATTATTAGTCAGGGAAAATATCACAGCTGTGTGTAGACAGGACAGACCGGAGGGCTTGTCTACAGAGGCCATATGAGTGGAGCTGAGGAACGGGAAAGGAGTGACCACACTAATAGGGGTGTATTATAGACCGCCCAATAGTCAGAGAGAATTGGAGGAGCAAATCTGTATAAAGTTAGTAGACCGATGTAAGAAACAGGAAGTTGTAATAGTAGGGGATTTTAACTTTCCACATATTGACTGGGACTCCCAAACTGTAATAGGGCGAGATGGCTTGGAGTTTGTGAAATGTTTTCAGGAAAGATTTCTAAATCAATATATAGAGATAACTACGAGAGAGGATGCAATACCTGATCTCCTATTAGGGAACCAGACAGGTCAGGTGACAGAAGTATGTGTAGGCGAACATTTTGAATCAAGTGACCATAATGTGATCAGTTTCAAGTTAATTATGGATAAGGATAGGTCTGGTCCTTGAGTTGAGGTTGTAAATAGCAGAAGGGCTAATTTTGTGGAAATGAAAAAAGATCTAGGAAGAGTGGATTGGGGTAAGTTTTTTTTTTCCTGACAAGGATGTGTTCAGTAAGTGGAAGGCCTCCAAATGTGAAATTTTGAGGGTGCAGAGTTTGCATTTTCCTGCCAGGATTAAAGACAAAGTTAGCAGGCATAGGGAACTTTGGTTTTCAACCGATATTGGCGATCTGGTTAAGAAAAAGAGAGAAGTGTATAGCAGGTAGAAGCAACAAAGAGCAAATGAGTTACTTAAAGAGTATAGAAAGCGTAAGAAAATACTAAAGAAGGAAATCAGGAAGAAAAAAACAGACATGAGGTGGCTTTGGCAGATAATGTGAAGGAAAACCTGAAGGGTTTCTACAAGTATATTAAGAGTAAAAGGATAGTAAGGGACAAAATTGGTCCCCGAGAAGATCAGAGTGGTCGTCTGTGTGTGGAGCCTCACAAGATGGGGGAGATCTTAAAACAGTTTTTTTGCATCAGTATTTACTCAGGAAACTGGCATAGTGTATGTGGAAGGAAGGGAAACAAGCAGTAGTGTCGTGGAACAAATAGAGATTAAAGAGGTGCTTGCTGCCTTACAGCGCATAAAGGTAGATAAATCCCCCGGGCCTGACTTGATATTTCATCGGACCTTGAGAGAGACTGGAGTAGAAATTGCAGGGGCCCTGACAGAAATATTTAAAATATCCTCAGCCACGGGTGCAGTGCCGGAGGATTGGAGGGTAGCTCTTGTTATTCCATTGTTTAAAAAAGGCTCCAATAGTAAACCAGGTAATTACAGGCCAGTGAGCCTGACATCAGTAGTAGGTAAGTTATTGTAAGATGTTCAGAGAGATCGGATTTACAAGTATTTGGACAGCCAAGGGCTCATTAAGGATAGTCAGTATGACTTTGTGCATGGTAGATCGTGTTTAATGAAAGTTGTAGAGTTTTTCGAGGAGGTGATCAAGAAAGTAGATGAAGGAAAGGCTCTGGATGTTGTCTACATGAACCTTAGTAAGGTCTTTGACAAGGTCCCACATGCGAGGTCAGTTCAGAAGGTTCAGACATGAGGTATCCATGGAGAGGTTGGAGAGATTGAAAGAGTGCAGAGATTTACTAGGATGTTGCCAGGTCTTCAGGAGTTGAGTTACAGGGAAAGATTGAACAGGTTAGGCCTTTATTCCTTGAAGCGTAGAAGAATGATGGGGGATTTGATAGAGGTTTACAAAATTATGGGGGATATAGACAGTAAATGCGAGTAGGTTCTTTCCATTTAGATGAGCAGAAAATAGTTGATGAATATCAAGAAACATTAAATATTCTCAGTTATCCCTGTGAGTATTCTGGGGTGTTACATGAAAATATTTGTTAACCAATTTCATTGATCTTGATTATGGTTGTGGTTTATAGATCAGCTTCATCTTCAACTTTATTATGTTTGGGTGTGATACAAGCACAGGCTTTGAGATTGTGTTGTGGTGCAGTCAGGTCGTCCCCTGTTTCGGCTTTACTGGTTGAAATTGTGGAGTTTCAATTTAATGTTAACATACTGGTTTAATATAAGGGGAAAGAAATGATTAATCTGTTCAAGGTGTGTTGGAGGACTGTTGGGAACTTCACAAGAAGAGTGTTTTTAGTTTTGGGTGCCTGGGTTTTTATCACACTGGGAATATGTGTTGGTTTGCTATATATTAAGGAAGTTATTGACCTAGCTTAACCATTTTTACAGAAGGATGAAAATATAATTGAACTGGGAATGTTGGTGTTGCTGTGTTATGCGTGAATGATAGGTAATGATAAAGAAACGACCTACCATCCATTTATCAGGAACTGGTCACCATCATTTCTTGCTTACAGTGGGTGCAGGGAATCTGTCCATGTAAAGTTGTCATTTGTTCAGATTCCCTTCGGTTTTCAAAAGTCTTAAAAGAGGTAATTCTCACAGCAAGTCAGATTTACTCATCAAACATTATTTCATATACAGAGGATTGGACTCGGGGTTTGAGGGACTACAGAAGGACTTAGACAGCTTCGGAGACTGAGCAATGAAGTGGCAGATGGAACACACTGTCGGGAAATGTACGCTCATGCTCTTTGGTCTCAGAAATAAAAGGGTTAGTTATTTTCTAAATGGAGAAAAATGCAGAAACTGAGATGCAAAGGGAAGTGGGATTCCGTGTGCAGGGTGAATTTGCAGGAGTGGGGAAAGCAAATGTGATCTCACTATTCATTAGAAGAGGATGAGAATATAAAGACACCGATGTAATGCTGAGTCTTTATAAAGCATTGGTGAGGCCTCACCTGGAGTATTGAAGCAGTGTTGGGCCCTTATCCTGGAAAGATGTGCTGAAACTGGAAAGGGTTCTATGGTTCATGAAAATGATTCCAGGATTAAACGGCTTGTAATGTGAAGAGCGTCTGATGGCTCTGGGCCAGTTTTCACTGGAATTCAGAAGACTGACGGGTAACCTAATTGAATGTTGAAAGACCCTGACAGAGTGGATGTGGAGAGGATGTTTTCTCTGGTGGGCGGGTCTAAGACCAGAGAATGTAGCCTCGGAATAGAGGGTTCTCCTTTTGGAACCGAAATGAGGAGGAATTTCTGTGGCAGAGAGGACTGAATCTGTGGAAATTGTTGCCCCAGGCTGCTACCGAGGCCAAGTCATTATGTATATTTAAGACAGAGGTTGATAAGACCCTTGATCAGTCAGGGCATGAAGGGATACGGGGCGGTGTGGAGGGGGTGAGGCAGGAGACTGCGAAAGAGAGGTAAAATGGATCAGCCATGATGAAATGACGGAGCAGACGTGATCGGCAAAATGGTCCTATGGGGTCTAATACAAGAATGACGAACTCCTCTGAAGTTATCCGGGGTCCTGGTGAGAGAGTACACAGGTCTGCTCCCCTCTCAGAGTCAGTCTGTGGGATAAAAGGAATGAAGAGGTTTCCCAGATTGATTCTGGGGTTGTGCTGGTGTCCTCAGAGAGATTACACTGACTGGGCCTGTCTCAAAATGAGAGAAATAAGAGGTGGTCAGACTGAGACAGACACCGTCTCACAGGGTACTGACAGGGTCGGGGCAGGAATGATGTTTCCCCTGACTGGGGTGTGGGACCGGGGGTCACAGACTCAAAATCCGAGGCCAGCTCATCAGGATGAGGGGAGTTTTTCTCAACAACAGTGTGGCGAAACTTTGGAATTTTCTCCACTAGGTTTAGGAATTTAAAGAAAAATTTCGGGGCCCAGCGATTATGGGAACGTTGCAGGAAAGTGGAGCTGATGTCAAAGATCGGGCGTAATCGCAGGAAAGGACAGAACAAGCGTAAAGGACCGAATGACCACGCCTACTCCTGTTTCTTATCTTCTAAAGCACGGGTTTACCTTTGCGCTTTGTTCTCCTTTGACCTTCAGCCGTTCGGATTGCTCCGGAGATCCATCGGCAGCCGCTGCGGGGCAGCTCCCGTCTGGGAGACAGCTCCAGACAGTAGGCCCTGATCCACGGCGGGGAAAGGGCGTGTGCCCTCCGTGTAGCTGAAACATCTCATAGTCTCTTCACCTCTGCTATCGGAAGGATTCAAACCCCCGGCCGGTGTTGCAGCCTTTACTCGAGATACAACTCGCGATCTGCCGCCTCTCCACGGATCCATGTTCGGCCCGCTCCGAGAGCTCAGCGTCCCGCCCACCTACACTCACTCGCCAATGAGAACATGCGTCTCCCAGCGACCCGCCCACCTACACTCCTTCGCCAATGCGAACATGTTGCTCCGAGCTCAGCCCCCGCCCACCTACACTCCTCCGCCAATGAGAACATGCTGCTCCCAGCGCTCAGCCTCCCGCCCACCTACACTCATCCACCAATGAGAACTTGTGTCTTCCAGTGCTCAGCGTCCCGCCCATCTACACTCCTCCGCCAATGAAAACATGCTGCTCTCAGCGGTGTTCACTGATTGGCTGATTGTGTTGATGACGCTATCGAGAGCCGGAGATGTCAGTCTCCATTTGTTCCCAGAATCAGGGGAGACTCCCTGAAACTCAAAGTGCAAAGTAAATGTTATTATCAAAGCACATCCTACAACCCCGAGATTCATTTACCTGCGGAATACTCAGAAAATCCATAGAATGGTGACATCAGTGAAATATCAACCAGAAGACAATAAACTGTGCAAATGCAAATATAAATAAATTCCGATAAATAACGGGAGATGAAATAACAAGATGTAAATTCGCTAAAGTGCGATCATTGGTTGTGGGAGCGTCTCAATGGATGGACAAGGCAGTGTAATTATCCTCTGTTGTTCACGATCCTGATCACTGGGGAAGGGATCTGTCCCTGGGGAAGGCAGCCGCTGTCCCTGAACCTGGTGGTGCGAGTCCTGAAGTTCTTATACCGTCCATGTGATGGCAGCAGAGAGACAAGATCTTGGACATCGATGGGTTCACCACCGTCAGTCAGCTGGAGTGGGTGGGTCAGAGTAATTGGGAAGTCTCCCGGATTAGCCATGTAACATCACGAGCTCTTTGTGGCGCTGTGGAACATGGCCACTGATCTGGGCAGGAATCTTTCTGCATGGCCTGAACACTGCACGGCACTTCCAATGAAAGAAAATTCCATCAGTGCCGCACCGACTGCGATCTGCGTGGGAGTGTTTCAGATACTGTGCAACCGCGCACACGCGCAGCACAGCGGCAACAGGGAGTAACACCAATGAGAGATTGACATTGTGCTACGTCACAGGCTGACGTTTATGGTCAGTCCAGAGGCCACAAATCCCACAGTTTCGCGACTCTCTTGGTAAAGAATTTCCTCCTCATCTCCACTCTAAAAGGACGTCGCTCTATTCTGAGCCTCTGTCCTCTGGGTCACCACAGGAAACATCCTCTCCACATCGATTCCATCGAGACATTTCAACACCTGATGGGTTTTCAATGAGGTCCGCCTCATTCTTCTGAATTCCAATGAGAGAGGCCCAGAATCATCGAATGCTTCTCATATGACAAGACTTTCATCCCCGGAATCATTTTTGTGAGCAACACACACAAAATGCCGGAGGAACTCAGCAGGCCAGGCAGCATCTATGGAGAAAAAGAACAGTCGACCTTTCGGTTCGAAACCCTTCGGCAGGACTGGAGATTTAAAAAAATCTCAGATTAGATCCAAAAGGTCTGAGGAGCGGGGAGTGAAACAGCGTGATTGGTGAAATCGGGAGGGGGGATGAGGTGGGAAGTTGATTGGTGAAGGCATTGGGAGAAAAATCGGGAGTGGAACACCAGAGGGAGGCAAGGAGGTAACATGAGAGTGGAAAAAGGGAATGGGAAATGGTGAATGAGGGACATCACCGGAACTTTGAGAAATCGCCGTTCATGCCACCAGGTTGCAGTCTGTCCAAACGGGATATAAGGCGTTGTTTCTCCAGTGTAAGTGTGGCGTGATTATGACAGTGGAGGAGACCATGGATTGACATATCAGAATGGGAATGGAAAGTGGAAATCAGGTCATATTTTACTCGCTTACCTATTCATAGTAACAGAATTTTTGAGCGGGGTGCCCAAACCTTTGCATGCCGCTGCAGGTCGGGAGAGACTGAACCGTGGGGGATTGGGGATAAGACAGAGTCGGGGTATGCTATGTGTTCATTGGGGAGGAACAAGCTGGAACAATGGGTCTACCTGGACACGGGGTTTAGGATTTTGCGGAGGAGGCAGAAACAGGAGCTTCGGGGTGCGGGAAGTATTGTCAAGTCAAGCCAAGTCACTTTTATTGTCATTTCAATCATAACTGCTGCGTACAGTACATAGTGAAAATGAGACGACGTTTTTCAGGACCATGGTGTTACTGTGTCATGTCACAAAAACTGGACTGAACTATGTAAAAAAAACAAGACAGATAGAAAAAAGAAACCACTACACTAGACTACAGACCTACCCAGGACTGTATAAAGTGCACAAAAACAGTGCAGGCATTACAATAAATAATAAACAGGACAGTAGGGCAGTAAGGTGTCAGTCCAGGCTCTGGCTATTGAGGAGTCTGATAGCTGGGGGAAGAAACTGTTACATAGTCTGGTCGTGAGAGCCCGAAAGCTTTGGTGCCTTTTCCCAGACGGCAGGAGGGAGAAGAGTTTGCATGAGGGGTGGGTGGGGCCCTTCATAATGCTGTTTCCTTTGCGGATGCAGCGTGTAGTCTGAATGTCTGTAATGGCGGGAAGAGAGACCCCGATGATCTTCTCAGCTGACCTCACTATCCGTTGCAGGGTCTTGCGATCCGAGATGTTGCAATTTCCGAACTAGGCAGTGATGCAACTGCTCAGGATGCTCTCAATACAACCCCTGTAGAATGTGATGAAAATGGGGGGGAGGGGTAGGAGATGGACTTTCCTCAGCATCCGCAGAAAGTAGAGACGCTGCTGGGCTTTCTTTGCTATGGAGCTGGTGTTGAGGGATCCGGTGAGATTCTCCGTCAGGTGAACACCAAGAAATTTGGTGCTCTTAACGATCTCTACCGAGGAGCCGTCGATGTTCAGCGGCGAGTGGCCGCTCTGTGCCCTCCTGAAGTCAACAACCATCTCTTTTGTTTTTGTTCACATTCAGAGACAAGTTGTTGGCTCTGCACCAGTCCGTTAGCTGCTGCACTTCCTCTCTGTAAGCTGACTTGTCGTTCTTGCTGATGAGACCCACCAAGGTTGTGTCATCGGCGAACTTGATGATATGGTTCGAGCTGTGTGTTGCAGCACAGTCGTGGGTCAGCAGAGTGAACAGCAGTGGACTGAGCACACAGCCCTGGGGGGCCCCCGTGCTCAGTGTGATGGTGTTGGAGATGCTGCCTCCCGATTCGGACTGACTGAGGTCTCCCAGTCAGGAAGTCTAGGAGCCAGTTGCAGAGGGAGGTGTTCAGGCCCAGTAGGCTCAACTACTGTATGAGGTTGGTGGTGGTGCTGGGAGATCCCCAGAGTCAAAAAGGTTGGTGATGGTGTGGGAGACGATGTCCTGGTGATCCTTACTGGGGTCCTGTTCGAGGGGTCAGTAAGAGGAGGTGTCTGAGAGTCGGCGATAGGCCTCAGCAAGGTAGGGGTCAGTCCGACAGACAACTACAGCACCTTCCCTATCTGCGGGTTTGATGGTGAGGTTAGGATCAGTGCGGTGGGAGTGGAGAGTCCAACGTTCGGAAGGGGTGAGGCTGGAATTGGAGAGAGGACGTTGAAATCTAGACGGTTAATGTCCGATCAACAGACTTAGTGGGGTCCTGTTCAAATTCCTGTGGCTCCTTTGAGCCCCTTCCGAGGTCAGCGCATCTTTTCTTAGATATGGGGCCGGAAACTGCTCACAATGCTCCAAGTGAGGCGTCTTTGTAAAGTCTCACCAATGCATCTGCTTTTCCTCTCGAAGTGAATGCCAACATCACAGAGAACTTCCTCAACATCGACTCAACTTGCAAATTGTCCTTCAGGGAAGCCTACACGAGGATTCAGAAGGCCCTTTAATTTTTAATGTTTTTAAATATTTTTTCCAGTTACAAAACAGTCTGCCCTTTTATTTCTTCTACCAAAGTACACGACCATGCCGTCCCCGAAATTCAGTCCTTCATCCATTGATGTCTTCTGTAAATCTTTCTACAGGAAAGAAACAGCAATTTGTGTCCGGGAATTCTCAAACACAACACACCTCTGTCCGGATATTTAAGGAGTGACCAGATATTTCCATTGAAACACCGATATATCAGTTGTTGATCCTCGGGGATGAAGTAGTTTCTCATCTCAGCCGGAAACGTGACTGAAATATTTTCGATGTCACTCAGTGAAATCCACTGGAACCGGGCGCTGAGAACACAAGTAACAGAAGTAAGGCTGTTTACAAGAAGGGGATGAGCGGTCTCCATTTTCTAAGGAAGCCGAGATCCTTGAATGCGTCAGGCAGGATGCTGGAGATGTTTTACCAGTCTGTTGTAGCGACTGCAGTTTTCTTTGCCGCTTTACGTTGGGGGAGCAGCATCGATGCAAAATAAACTCATCAGAAAGGTTGGAACCGTCCTTGGCCACAACCGGGGCTCTTTGGAGTGAGTGGTGAAGAGGAGTGGTGTTACTAAACAAATGGACACCCATTACGGACAATCGGGCACATCCTCTCCATGAGCGACTGCACAGACAGCGGAGCACCCTTTCGAACAGACTCACTCAGCACCGCTGTCACAAGGACCGTTACAGAAGCTCTTTCCTATCAGATGTAATAACCACATACAACAGTCCATCTGCTAACCGGCCACCCACAGCTCCAATCTCTTCATTAAATTTGCCGACAGCACCACATTGATTGGCCCAATCTCAAACAATAATGAGGTGGCCTGCAAGGAAGAAGTCATCTCTCTGACACAATGGTGTCGAGAAAACAACCTCTCCTTCAATGTCGAAAAATCAAGGGAGCTGGTTGTGGATTACAGGAGGAATGGAGACGGACTAACCCCTATTGACAACAATGGATCTGGGGTTGAGAGGGTAAACAGCTTTAAGTTCCTCGGGATCCTCATCACCGAGGATCTCACGTGGTCTGTACACACAAGCTATGCGGTGGAAAAGGCACAACAGCACCTCTTTCACCTCAGACGGTTGAGGAAGTTTGGTATGGGCCCCCAAGTCCCAAGGACTTTCTACAGGGGCACAACTGAGAGCATCCCGACTGGATGCGTCACTGCCTGATATGGGAACTTTACGTCCTTTAATCGAAGGATTCTGCAGAGAGTGGTGCGGACAGCCCAGCGCATCTGTAGTTGTGAACTTCCCATGATTCAGGAAATTTTTAGAGACAGGTGTGTAAAAAGGGTCCGCAGGATCATGGGCACCTGAGTCACGGTAATCATGATCTATTCCAGCTGCTACCATCGGGGCAACGCTACGGCAACAGAAAAGCCAGGATCAACAGGCTCCAGGACAGCTTCTTCCACCAGGAATCAGACTGCTTAACTCACGTTGATTTGAGTGCATTTCTATGTTACCTTGACTGTTATGTTTATTATAAATTACTATGAAATACTACGATTGCACATTGCACATTTAGACGGAGGCATAACGTAAACAGTTTTACTCCACATGTATGGGAAGGATGTAAAAAATAAAGTCAATTCAATACATCTTTCTGCGACAGATCATAGTTCAATAGTCTCTGCAATATTGTTTCATACATTATTATTGCACATTGGTACAGTAATATTGTGTATGTTATTATTCTCTATTTTTAGTAAAGTCTTCACACTGCTAAGTGCGATTTTAAATATTGCTGCTGTAACGAAAGAATTTTCCACTCGGGATCAATAAAGTATTTATTATTATTATTATTATTATTATTATTATTATTATTATTATTATTCTCCAGCCCTATATCTCTTTCACCGACTTCAGCGCTCTTCACCCCCTCCCCCTTTCCCGTTTACACCTATCACCTCATGTCGCCCCACAATCTGACTCCCTCCCTTCCTTTCCAGTCCTGAAGAAGGGTGTCGGTCTGAAACGCCGACTGTTCACTCCTCTCCATAGTCGCCGCCTGCCCCCCTGAGTTCCTCCAGCATCTTGTCTGTGTTGCTTTGGGTTTCCGTATCTGCAGATTCTCGCCTGATAAATCAATGCGCATGCGTGGTCGGTGCCACCAATCCCGAGTATCGCGCATGCGCTGAGTAGCCTGGAGGCCGAAAACGACCGGACAAAGGTAAGAGCGGGTTCCGGGCGGGTTCTAATCCACCGGCGTCTGAAACGCGACCGAAGGACAACTACTGTGATTTCCAGCAACACTTGTGCTGCACCCCACGGCGGTCCTGGTCCTCCCCCCTCTCTCAGCCCCATGATCCGTACCCGGCCCCAGAGCATGGGTACCGGCGCATGCGCATTCTCGGGCCTTTCGATGCGGCCAGGGAGGTCTCCCTCTCTCTCTCTCCCTTTCCCTTTCCCTCTCCCTCTCCTCCTCCCCCTCCCCTCTCTCTCCCCTCCCCCTCTCTCTCCCCCTCCCCCTCTCTCTCCCCCTCCCTCTCTTGTTTTACAGCGGTTGGCACCCAGCTTAATGGTGCATTACCGTCACCTTCTGCTCCGGAGTATGCAATGGACTCACATTCTAAATCCCTTCATCCAATCGGACATATACACAGAACCTAACCTACACTTTATCCTCCCCATCCTAGTACCCTATTTCTGTGTATCCATCATATCCTATAAAAAACCCCTGTACCCCTTAAGAAAGCTAAAAATACCCTGACCTGTGTTCTCTCACCCATGCCCGGCAACCCTTTTAATGTGAATTCCTGCACCCCCAGTTCCCTTAGATTAATTCTCATCATCTCTCTCTGTATCCCATACTTCCTGCAACTCAGAACTACATGCTCTACTGACTCCTCTTCCTGACATTCCTCACACAGTCCTGCCTGGTGTTTCCCTATCAATTTCAGTGTTTGGTTTAGTGCACAGTGCCCCAGCCTTAACCTAGTCCACACAATTTCCTCTATTCTGTATCTACTTCCTACCCTAGTACCTGCAACACTTTTTTGTATTTGATATAAATGCCTCCCTTTCCCCTCCCTGTCCCATCTTTCTTGCCACATTTGGTTATTTTTTTTCCCAGATTACACACTTAACCTCTGCTTTACTAATACTAATGTGCATTTCTATATTTTCTTTCTTTATTGCCCTCTTTGCCAACTCATCCACTCTTTCATTGCCCTTCACCCCTACATGAGCTGGAACCCATAGAAATTTAACCTGACCTCCCTGATTTGCAACTCTTGTGACTGACTGAAGGACTTCATGAAGTACATCTTGCCGGCTGTTTGAGTGAGAAGACTTTAAACTTGCTAGTACTGAAGATGAATCTGAGCATATCAACGCTTTGACTAGTTTAGTTTTCTCCACCCAACGCAACGCAACCAACACTGCCATCATCTCCACTGTACACACCGCTAACTTATCAGATGTTCTTCTGCTGATTGCAATTGCTTTTGCTGGTATTGCCACCCCAAACCTTGTCACTCCTGTCTCAGGTTCCTTAGCACCATCTGTATAGACCTGAGTATAATCACTATACATTTCCATCACATAACAGTTAAATGCACTAACCAAATCAGTTTTATACTTTCCTTTCCTTTTTACCTCTAACAAATGCCAGTCTACGTCAGGCCATACCAGCTTCCATGGAGCTACAACCAGATAAACTACTGAAGGACTTATCCTTAGATCAAACACTCCACATGATCTAGCAATATCATTCCCTACCCGACTAAAGTTTTCCCTCTGAAACCTCCCATTTTCCCAGGACTCCTGCAACACTCCTTTAGCAGGGTGGGAATCATTGTGTCCCTGCAAATTAACCCAGTAGTTTGTCATCAATTGCATCCTTCTTAATTCCAAAGGCATTGTTCCCATTTCTACCTGCAGGGCTGATACTGGTGATGTTTTAAAAGCCCCACTGCACTCTCAAAACCTGAGCCTGAATCACATCCAGTTTCCTTATAAGAGACCTAGCTGCTGATCCATATGCTACACTTCCATAATCCAACACAGATCTTACTAAAGCCACATACATTCTCTTTAATGCTGAACAACTTGCTCCCATTCCCTACCAGTCAAACATCTCATCACGTTTATTACTTTTTTACATTTCTCCTCAACTTTACTGATATGGTCTGCCCATGTTAATCGTGAATCAAATATAACTCCCAGAAATTTAAATGATCCAACCCTTTCTAAATCAATCCCATACATCCTTAACTTCTTCCATACTTCAATTATTTTCCTAGTGAAAAATACAGTTTGAGTTTTTTCCACTGAAAATCTACATCCCCAATCATAACCCCACTCTACCACTTCATCAATTGCTCCTTGTAGTTTCCTGATTATATGCTCCGTGTTCCTGCCTCTTTTCCACAAGGCCCCATCATCCGCAAACAGTGACCTACCTATATCCACTGGTACCTTTCTGAAGACATCATTGATCATAATGATGAAAAGTAAGGGGCTAATCACACTACCCTGAGGTGTGCCATTTCCCACTATGTACTGTTTTGATAATTCTGATCCAATCTGAACTTGAATTTGTCTACCAAACAAAAAATCTTTAATCCAATTAAAAACTCTCCCCCCAACCCCCATCTTGTGCAGTTTAATTAATAATCCTTCCTTCCACATCATATCATAGGCTTTTTCAATTTTCATAGGCTACTGCTTCTATATTTGCCTGGGCCTTTCTTATTTCAGTCTCAAACCTTATCACTGAGTCCATGGAATTCCTTCCCTTCCGAAAACCACTCTGATAACTTGCCAGCATTCCTCTCTTCTCAAGATCATATGATAACCTTTCAGTTATCATCCTTTCCATTACCTTACATATATTTGATGTTAGTGCTATTCGCCTGTAGCTAGTGGGTTTTGACGGATCCTTGCCAGGTTTCCTTATTGGAATTACTACTGCTTCTTTCTATGCACTTGGATAATCTTCCGTCCTCCCACACTCTGTTGTAAAAATGCAGTAACTTCAAGAGCGCTCCTTCTCCTAGATTTTTTAGCATAATGTAGCATATTAGATCTTTCCCTGGTCTCGATCTCTTTATTGCTCTCACCATTTCTGTCAAAGTAAATGGATCATCAATTATATCATCTGTTTCTTCCCTCCTGTTTAACACACCTGGGTATTGACTCATTGTTCTTTCCCTTCTCCTTCTCCCTTCTTCAGACAAATTTTCTGAACTATGTATCTTTACAAATGACTTGGTCATGATCTCAGCCTTATCCCTGCTGGAGACTGCTGTTTCCTCCTCAGATGTCATTACTGGATACTACCAATCCCTTCTATCTCCCCCCATCCTCTTAATCATTCCCCATACCTCTCCCACAGGCGTTGTTCTTCTTATTTTGTTGAAAAAACTCCTCCAACTTGCCCTTTACGCTTGAAGTATAGTTCTTCTCACCACTGCCTGTGCCTTCTTATATTGAATCAAATGCTGCATATTATGGGTTCTTTTAACTAGCCTGAATGCTCTATTTCTGTTTTTTACAGCCTGACAACATTCCTCTGTCCACCATGGCACTATTTTTCTATTCATCCTATTTTTACTCCTGGGTATAGATCCTTCTGCTGCCATAATAATTGCTGAAGTCACCTGACTGTTGAATTCATCTATATCTCCAGAAATGTGAATCTTTGTCAATGCTTCTTCACTTAACTTCTGGAACTTACCCCAATCTGCTTTTCCAAACACCCACTTTGGGACTCCCCCACCTCGTCTTATTTCAACTATTTCACCCACTGAACATAAAACTGGGTAGTGATCACTGCCTACTGTTGAAGCAGTCCAAACTCCCCAGTTACTGATGCCAGCCAAGACATTAGACACTAACGTAATATCTAATACCAACTCAGTTCCTGTTGTTATGTTTATCTTTGTTACTCTACCATCATTCATACATACCAAATCCATTTCTTCCATCAAATCTTCAATTATCGTTCCATTTGAATCTGTAATCGGATCCCCCCATATTGTGCTGTGAGCATTGAAATCAGAACACCACACTACTTTATGTCTATTTTGTCCTTGTATCCTTAGTAGGCTGTCCAAATCCAACCTTTTACATGGATTGTAGTAGTTAATTATTACCAATCCCTCCCCTCTCTCCCATATTTCCACCACTATGTATTCCTGAGCGTCTCCTTTTTCCAGTACTCTATACGGTATACCTTGCTTGATTAACATAGCACAACCTCCTCCTCCCCCTAGATTTCTATCTTTCCTTATCATTGTATACCCATGTACCACAAAGTCTAAAGCTGGTTTCAACCAAGTTTCCTGAATACACACTACATCTGGTTTTACAACCATTTCCTTAATAAATTCCTTCAATTCCTGGCCATTGGCCAGTAAACTCCTTGCATTCCATTGCAAAAGAATCACCATAATGAGTACTAACCAACCTATGACACTTCTTGGCTTGACTGACTAGTGAGGTTCTCCCTCATGTCTTCCCATGTCAGTCCTGCTAACCCTAAATGGTTTACTGCTGCTTTGACCACCAGCTGAATTTTGTCACTTTTTGAGTTTACCTCTGCCGTACTATTAATGACTCCTGCAATGAATGTTACTACAGCTTTTTTTTCCACATTAATCCTGTCATTTACTCTTCGCTGCATCTCTTGCATCTCTATTGCTCTCTGGTCTTTAGGAGCATTATTCTGTGCTCTTGACATTCTTACAGCTCCTGCATTAGTGATCTTTCTTTTCACTCTTATTTCTTGAATTTTATTCTCCCGTCTCATAACCTCACACCCACTATACGCCACATTATGAGCTCGTTCACAATTACAGCATTTTGGTTGCACTCCTGTTCCGCACTTTCCATATTCATGATCATCCCCACATCTAGCACATCTCCTCTGCCTTTTACAGTTTTTAGCTATGTGTCCAAACCTTTGACAATTATAGACCTCAATGGCTTTGGCACATATACCCTTACTGGGTAACTCATGAAACCCAGGAAAACTTTCCTTGGCACTCTTTCTTCTTCAAATTCAATCAATACTGTTTCACTTTCCTTTTTCATTCCCTCCTTTGTTGTTTTCAGTCTTAGAACATTAATTACTTTCCCCCCTTTGATATTCCTCTTCAACTCCTCCATGTTTATACTCATTGGTACACCCGTGATCACTCTTTTACAACCACCATTTCGTGCTCCCACCCTCCGGGTATGTTCCACCTTGCATTTTCCTATCTTTTTTAGCTTGAGTGCTTTCTCAAGTTGTTCCTCATCTGCACATCTTACCAATAGGTTGCCATCATTAAGAACTTTTGCAAATACTATTTCCCCTATCTTATTTGTCAGAGTTGTTGTTAGCACAAACGGGTTAATTTTCTTCAGGTGTCCTTGCGCCTTCTCATTAAACCTAATTATGACAATACCTCCTCTCTGAACTTGTTCATCTTCCTCACTTTCAGAACTCTCTCTTATTCTTTTATTCCCTTTGTCTCAGTTTTCATTCATCCATCCCCTCACTATCTCCTTATTCCCTTTATTTCTCCCTTCACAATAATCCATTTTTCCCCAGCTGCCTACCTCTGATCCCAAATCCCTATCCCGCTCCTTCCCCATTCTCTTTCCCTCAACAAGTTCCAAACCACATTCACACATGCACCACCACCTTCCAAACTCTCAGCCCAGCCCACAACCAACCCAACAACACTGGGAGGTTTCTCTTTGTGAGGGTTTCTGGGTAAAGAGGCAGCCATGGGTGGTAGTACCGGTGTTGTTCCGTACAGTCGAAGGAAGTGCGAGCGGATGTATCTCCCAAACATTGCCGAGCTCCACTATGTAAATCCGAGGATTATGAATCTGAACGAAAATATAGTTCCCAGTTAAGCTCGGTTGAAGAGTTTACCCTCCAGTCAGTGAAAATGTCAATTAGTGCTGTATGGAAATAAAACCTTCCGTCAGATTTAGTTCTCTCTGGGTTAATAACGATATGAAACACCTTTGCCTCGATGACAAGTGACTTCTGGCTTTCAGATCACAAAGGTGCCGCACTCCAATGAGAATAACCATTGCCCTCCACTATATATTCATTGGCATTGCCATCGATGGGTTCATCACTGTCAATCAGCAGATGGGGGGCGATCCAAGTAATTAGTAAATCTCCAGGATCGTACATGCAGTAACAAGTGACCTTTGTAGTATTGTGGAACATGACCAGAACTTGAAATAATCCCAAAGGACAGAGACAGATTGAGCCAAGTCACAGGTTGATTGAAGTCAGAAACAGCCCATTCTCATAAAGACAGGGATATAGTCAGATAATTTGATGGTCAGTCAGAATGTCTGATCCGTGCCTTGTTAGAAGATGAGTGCATATGGAAACATAGAAATCTACAATATAATACAGGCCCTTCGGCCCACAGTGTTGTGCCATCCATGTAACCTATTCTAGAAACTGCCTCGTATTTCCCAACTGCATTGCACTCTGTGTATTCTAAGCTCCATGAAATTATCTGAATCTCTCAAAAGACTGCATGGTATCTGCCTGTACTGTCATCGCTGGCTGTGTATTCCATACACCTGCTACTCTCTGTGTGAGAAACCTATCTCTGACATCCCCATGGAACCTACTTCCAAGCACCTTAACACAATGCCCCTTGTGTTTGCCAATTCAGCCCCAGGAAAAAGCCTCTGGCTGTCCACACGATCAATGCCTCTCATCATCTTATACACATCTATCAGGTCACCTCTCATCTTCCGTCGTTCTAAAGTTCACTCAACCTATTCTCATAAGGCATGTTCTCCAATCCATGCAACATCCTTGTAAATCTCCTCTGCACTCTTTCTATAGTATCCACATCCTTCCTGTAATGAGGTAATAGAATACTCTAAGTGGGGTATAAATCAGGTCTTATATAGCTGCAACATTACCTCACCACTCTTGAACTCAGTTCCATGGTTGATGAAGGCCTTCTTAACAACAATGTCAATCAGCGCTGCAGCTTTAAGTGTAAAATTGACATGGACCCCAAGATCTCGCTGATCCTCCACACTGCCAAGAGTCCTAACATAATATTGTATTCAGTCTTCAAATCTGATGTACCAAAATAAACCACAGCACACTTATCTGGGCTGAACTCCATCTGCCAGTCCTGCATCCTATCGATGTCCTGCTGTAACCTATGGAGAACTGTCCAGACTATTCACAACACCCTCAGCTTTTGTGTCATCAGCAAACTTACTGACCCACCCTTCTACTTCCTCATCAAGATCATTTATAAAGATCACCAAGAGAAGGAGTCTCAGAACACATCCCTGCGGAACACCACTGGTCACCGTCCTCCATGCAGAATACGAACCATCTACAGCCACCTTTTGGCTTCTGTGGGCAAGCCAATTCTGGATCCACAAAGCAAGGTCTACTTGGATCCTTGCCTCATTACTTTCTGAATGAGCCTCGCATGAGGAATCTTATCAAAAGTCTTACTGAAAGCCATGTACACTA
Organism: Hemitrygon akajei; assembly: GCF_048418815.1. Classification (NCBI taxonomy): domain Eukaryota; kingdom Metazoa; phylum Chordata; class Chondrichthyes; order Myliobatiformes; family Dasyatidae; genus Hemitrygon; species Hemitrygon akajei. The sequence goes on along the minus strand of NW_027331950.1, from coordinate 950,676 downwards.
CACCCAATGCTCTACCTTCATCAGTGTGTTTTGTTACATCCTCAAAGAAATCAATTGGGTTCGTAAGGCACGATCTGCCCTAGACAGAGCCACGCTGACTATCCCACATCAGATGATGCTTCTCCAAATGCTCAGAAATGCTGCCTCTCAGGAGCTTCTCCAACAGCTTGCCCTCCTCTGAAGTAAGAACCACTGGTCTGTAATTTCCTGGCTTATCTGGCTTACCTGGAAAGAGAACAATGTCTCCTCATCCTCTGGTACTTTTCCCCTCCCTACTGATGGTGCAAAGATCATCACCGGACATCCAGCATTTTCCTCCCTCACTTCCCACGGTAGCCTGGGGTATATCTCAAGATGAGTACCCCCAACTTGAGTTGAAATTGGTAAAATTGTGATGCCAGAGCTCTCATTCAGAGGAGAACATATAGAAACGTGTAAAATTATGAAAAGAATAGATAAAATAGAGGTAGGAAAGCTGTTTCCACTGGTAGATGAGGCTAGAACTTGAGGACATCGCCACAAGATTTGGGGGAAATTGGGATGGAAATGAGGAGGAACTGTTTTTCCCAGAGGGTGGTGAATCTGTGGATTTCTCTGCTCAATGAAGGAGTGGAGACTACCTCAGTGAATATATTTCAGACAAGGTTGGATAGATTTTGGCATAGTAGGGGAATTAAGGATTATGGGGAAAAGGCAGGTAGGTGGAGATGTCCATTGCCAGATCAGCCATGATCTTATTAAATGGCGGAGCAGGCTCGACGAGCCAAATGGCCGACTCCTGCTCCTATTTCTTATGTTCTTATGTTCTCACCACAGACTATAATCTCTCCTGAAATACTGTCCTTCACCCATTGATGTATTTTGCAAATATTTTTACAGGTTTGAAATGACAGAACACTTGTGTACGGGAATCACAAACACAACAACACATCAGTTTTGCTGACTCTGGATATTTAAGGAGTGACCAAATATTTTCTTTGCATCACCAACACATCTGTTGTCAATCCATGGAGATGAAGCATTATCTCATACCATCTGGTAATGTGTTCTGTCTCTGAAATCAAGTTTTCTGTTGTAACTCAGTGAAATCCACTGGAACCGGGGTGCTGTGAACACACCAGCATTTGTTCACTGGAGATCAGTTCTTCAACTGCATTCAAAACTTCAAAACTACAAGGGATTCAAAACTTCTGACTTTCTGAATTGCCAGAGAATTGATCGTAGTCAGGTATCATTCTCCTTCTCTCAGTGTGGTAAGGGATTCACTCACAGCCTCCCCGCAAACGCGCTAGTGAGTTCACCGTGGGGAGAGGCCATTCACCTGCTCTGTGTGAGGGAGGGGAACTACTCAGTCATCTAGCCTGAAGATACATCAGCAAGTTCACACCAGAGTGAGATGCTCCACCTATTCTGCAAGTGGGAAGCAATTCGTTCCATTGTCGATGCTGAAGATATATCCTAAAGTTCACCAGTGAGAGGACATTGACCTGCTTGGATGGTGGGAAGACATTCACACGCTCAAACAGACCACAGTGACACCAATGAGTTCACACCAAGGAGAAGCCATTCCACTGCTCTGAATAGGGGAACAGGTTCACTCAATCATCTCAACTGGATGAAGAGCAGCGAGTTCACATTGAGAAGAGGCCGTTCACCAACTCAGACTGTGGGAAGAGATTCACTCACTCGTCCACACTACATAGACACCAGCGGGTTCACACTGGGGAGAGGCCATTCACCTGCTCAGACTGTGGGAAGGGATTCACTCACTCATCCAACCTACATAGACACCAGCGAGTTCACACTGGGGAGAGGCCATTCACCTGCTCTGACTGTGGGAAGGGATTCACTCACTCGTCCACACTACATAGACACCAGCGAGTTCACACTGGGGAGAGGCCATTCACCTGCTCAGACTGTGGGAAGGCATTCACTCAGTCAAATCACCTGCTGCAACATAAGTTAGTTCACACTAGGGAGATGCCATTCACAAGCTCAGACTGTGAGAAGGGATTCACTCAGTCATCTCAACTGAAGTCACATCAGCGAGTCCACACTGGGGAGAAGCCGTTCACTTGCTCTGAATGTGGGAAAGGATTCGCTCGGTCATCTGTACTGAAGGTACATCAGCGAGTTCACACTGGGGGGAGGCCGTTCACCTGCTCAGACTGTGGGAAGGGATTCGCTCACTCGTCCAGCCTGCACAAACACCAGCGAATTCACACTGGGGAGAAGCCGTTCACTTGCTCTGAATGTGGGAAGGTATTCACTCAGTCATCTGGACTGAAGTCCCATCAGCGAGTTCATACTGGGGAGAAGCCGTTCACATGCTCTGAATGTGGGAAAGGATTTGTTCGGTCATTTGAACTGAAGTTACATCAGCGAGTTCACACTAGTGAGAGGCCGTACACCTGCTCTGAGTGTGGGAAGGGATTCACTCACTTGTCCAACCTACACAGACACCAGCGAGTCCACACTGGGGAGAAGCCGTTCACCTGCTCTGAATGTGGGAAAGGATTTGCTCGGTCATCTCAACTGAAGTCACATCAGCGAGTTCATACTGGGGAGAAGCCATTCACCTGCTCTGAATGTGGGAAAGGATTTTTTCGGTCATCTGAACTGAAGGTACATCAGCGAGTTCACACTGGGGAGAGGCCGTTCACCTGCTCTGAGTGTGGGAAGGGATTTGTTCGGTCATCTGAACTGAAGTCCCATCAGCGAGTTCATACTGGGGAGAAGACGTTCACCTGCTCTGAATGTGGGAAAGGATTTGTTCGGTCATCTGAACTGAAGGTACATCAGCGAGTTCACACTGGGGAGAGGCCGTTCACCTGCTCTGACTGTGGGAAGGGATTCACTCACTGGTCCAGCCTACACAGACACCAGCGAGTTCACACTGGGGAGAAGCCGTTCACATGCTCTGAATGTGGGAAACGATTCGCCCAGTCAGCTCAACTGAAGGATCATCAGCGAATCCACACTGGAGAGAAGCCGTTCACATGCTCTGAATGTGGGAAAGGATTCACCCAGTCAGCTCAACTGAAGTTACATCAGAGAGTCCACACCGGGGAGAAGCCGTTCACTTGCTCAGAATGTGGGAAAGGATTCATTCGTTCATCTCAACTCCTGAGACACCAGCAAATTCACACTGGGGAGAAACCATTCACTTGCTCAGAATGTGGGAAAGGATTCATTCGTTCATCTCAACTCCTGAGACACCAGCAAATTCACACTGGGGAGAAACCATTCATCTGCTCAGAATGTGGGAAGGGATTCACTCACTGGTCCAGCCTACACAGACACCAGCGAGTTCACACTGGGGAGAAGCCGTTCACATGCTCTGAATGTGGGAAACGATTCGCCCAGTCAGCTCAACTGAAGGTACATCAGCGAATCCACACTGGAGAGAAGCCGTTCACATGCTCTGAATGTGGGAAGGGATTTGCTCAGTCAGCTCCACTGAAGTTACATCAGAGAGTCCACACCGGGGAGAAGCCGTTCACGTGCTCTGAATGTGGGAAGGGATTTGCTCAGTCAGCTCAACTGAAGTTACATCAGAGAGTCCACACCGGGGAGAAGCCATTCACTTGCTCAGAATGTGGGAAAGGATTCATTCGTTCATCGCAACTCCTGAGACACCAGCAAATTCACACTGGGGAGAAACCATTCATCTGCTCAGAATGTGGGAAGGGATTCACTGATTCAGTTCATCTGAAAGAACATCAGTTTGTTCACACTGTGGAGAGGCCGTTCACCTGCTCAGACTGTGGGAAAGGATTCACTCGGCGTGTTAGTCTATTAACGCACCTGTTAGATCACAGTGAGGAGAAACCATTCACATGCTCTGAATGTGGGAAAGGATTCACCCAGTCATCTCAACTGAAGTTACATCAGCGAATCCACACTGAGGAGAAGCCGTTCGTCTGCTCTGAATGTGGGAAAGGATTCAGTCGTTCATCTCAGCTCTTGAGACATCAGCAAACTCACACTGGGGAGAAACCATTCTGAGGAAATGCGGATATATAAAAAATCATTTTGAACCCAAGTAACCTCCAGCTAAAAGAATAAGTGGGACTGAATAGGAATTTTTGAACAAAAGTAAACTCTGTCTTCAGCAGTTAAGAAAGTAAACGGCTTATACTGGTTTCCTTTTAATTGTCAGAGGGACATTGAGAATTTGATAATGTATATTGTACCCGTGTTTGAGTAAGCACTCATTGATAAGGACAGCAATGAACATCTGTCTGGAATGAAGTCAGGACCTTGCAAAGGGAATAGCTGATAAGGACTGGACTGTATATCCATCTATATTCAAGCCTTGAGTTAGTGCACTCTGTTATCTAAGACCTTAAATTTTGCACTAACAGACTTGGTGGGCGTACCAGTTCTAATAGCAGCTTGCAACAGTGACGTATGGGACTTACTATGTATAAATATACTGCTGTAACCTGACTGAGAGAGTCCACTTGTCAGATGGTTGGCAGCAATGACATGCCTTCCCTTTGATAACTGGGTCTCAAACTCTTGCAAGAGAATCCAATAAACTGTGGTGCCGAGAGGAAACTGGTCTCCCGAGTTTTATTCAGATTCGACTTTAACATTGGGCGTCACGAACAGGATCCCAATACAGAGAGTGCGAAGCAGACAGACTGAGTAAGCGGCCGGACCACTCCAGGGACTGCGGAGACCGACCGGGCGCCCAACGGGTATTTCACCTTTTGTCGCTCTCCGTCAGTTCCTTTGGAGGCACGGTTCCTCGCCGAGGGCTGCTTGCATACCTTGACAGGATCGGGAAAGTATCTGTCGGAAGACTTGTAGAAGCTAGGCAAATTTTATTAATTGAGTAGGAGTCGGATCCTGGTAAATATATTAATTGAGCAGAAGAAGGTACCAGGTAAATTTTACTAACTGGGCAGGAGACAGACGGGCTGGGTAAATTTATCAATTGAGCACGTGGTGCCCGCTGGGTGAATTTATCTGATTATTAATTGAGCAGGAGGCTTCGTGCCGGGTAAATTACTTAGAGAGCATGGAGTCGAGTGATACGAGTGGGCCGAGAGCAGCCCTACACAATGTGTGTGAGAGTTTTCCAGACAAGGAAAAAGATTTGTGAATGTTGACCGCAGCGCTGAATAAAAAGATTGGGGGGAAATGTGGCCACTGAGCGGGAGCCTGCGATATCACCTCTTGAGAACAAGCAGTAAATTTGATATGGAAGATGAACTGTGGGAAGAAGTGGAAATTGTTGAAAAGGCAATGGAAGGATAAGGCAGATGCAAAGTGGAACAGTACATGATTAGCAAGTTGGAGGGATAATGCGTGTGACAAAGGGAGAGAGGTACGTACTGTAGAAGGTTGCGAGACGCTAAAGGTGGAGTGTGAATGGGTGAATGGGCGCCGAAAGCGAGAGCAGGAAAAACAACGTCAGCACACCAAGGCCGGCCTAGATAGGAGAGAAGGGCAGGAACGTCAGTCTAAAGTTCGAACTGACAGGGAAACAAGGGGTCCCGAACCCATGTCTGGGATACAGATCCTGTTTGAGGACGGTGACCGTGATGAGGAGTGGGCACCCACCGTACTCCCCCCACCTTACCAGGGGCCGAGTGCACCCAGTGCTCCCGAACCCCAATCCTCCCAGTACTCAGATACGGTGGCCACTCGGGTAAAACAGCGGCAGTGGGGAAGGGGAGGCTCTCTATACCCTGAGATCCATAAAGGGAATACCGAGGATTATTACGAGACAGGGAGGGAAGAATCCACTAAAACCCCAGAGTTAATGGCTCCACAGAGACAATTGCCCACCCGAATGCTGCCTAACCCATGAGCAGCGGAGGAGGGACAGCTCTCAGTAATTCCTGTGTATGCACCCTGGAAGCCTCAAGAAATGATAGTGATCATGAATCCGGCCCCAGATAGAAAAGAAAACCCAGCACAGATTTCTCGGTATGTCCGCAGTACTATACAAATGTATAATGTGACCCCGCATGATTCATTCGGTCTCTGCTGCATGATTCTCTCAGCTGAAGAGGGGCGGAAATGGAAGGCAGAATTAAGATACCAAACCTATCAAGAGTTACTTGTGGGAATCCATGATGAGAATGAACAGACGGACCAGATTATTCAAGCCTTGGAGAGGGCTCTCCAACAACCTGTAAACATCACTAAAGTACTTGAATCCAAACGTAACCCTGGGGAATTGGGACCAGACTTTCGGAGAGATTTGTGGCCCGCTACGCACTCTTGCAGGAGACCAAACCTCTAATAATGGCACGGAACGCACATGGAATTCCAGGGGGACCCAGTGTGAGGTTTCATTTACAGCCACCACCAGTCTGGGGTGTAATCTAGCAGTGTGAGACTCGCTCTGTCCATTGCAAGTGGAGATTCTATACACGGACTAGCGAACAACCGACAGCTTCCCCAGTTACCGAAACCCCCTCCAGTGGTGGGCACTGAATCTGGACTCCACTGTGTTCGGACCCTCTCTGCCGGAGGCAGACCCTCATGTGACCCCTACGTGGTGCTCAACTGAGGAAAGCCGATATTATGCACCCCTCGAGGGACAGAAGTTCAAAGTCACCGTGACTGGAGAGGCTAAAGGAAAAGAGGGCAGTGCATTACTGGCCGAAGTTCCAGGTTTCCTTTGGTGACAGACAGGATTGGTGCTTCCCCATACCACCATTAGGGTTTGCCCTGGGTTCAAGCCAAAGAGCGTGGGTTTCTTGCCTATGCCCTGATGAAACAAGCCTTTAGCACCAAGGGAGACTGGCCGGACTTGGCTGTGGGCCAACTCCGATACTGGAAGGAATCAAAGGTGAAGACGGGACATCTGGTGAGACACTCTTTTAATATTGACTGAACCCAAGATGTTGTACCACATCTCCGGACAATTTCAGGCCATGAAGTCGGCCGCACCAAATTCACCCCCCTGTTTGGATCACCGTGAAAGAAGGACAGACTCTCCCACCCCTTCCGCATTACCCCCTCAAGCCCGAGGCAACGTTTTATGAGGATGGAAGGTCTCTGGTAATCCAGTGAGGAAACGATGTTCTGGCTCTGTGATAATGACGGACAGTGACGTCAGCCTCTTTCGAAACAGCTGTTTCCGCCCAGAAGGCTGAGCTGCTCACTCTGACTCGTGCCTGTATCCTAGCAACAAATTTAAATGAGAACTTTTACACAGACTCCCGTTATGCACAGACTATGGAGCTTTGAGGGATTCCTGACTTGTTTTGGCTACCCCATTTTAACGTACCTTTGCAAACAATTACTCAGCAGTCTACAGCTACCTTGAGTTTTGGCTATTATGGAATGTGCAGCCCATTCTGGGGAATCTGATGAGATATCTATTGGTAATGCCAGGGCTGATACAGCAGCTGGACAGACAGCCTTGAATCCCACACGTTTAGACACCTCGGGAACCCAGCAAGCTCCTATTAGTCAAAATCGAAGGACGGGGATGCCAGACATGGGGGAGATACGTACGTTTCAGGAGGACGCCCCTGAAGGAGAGCGCGAACTATGGTCCCACATGGTTTGCCACCTTGAACCTCCGAACAATTTATGGCTGACCTCTGCAGGTCAGGTCTGTGTTCTTACCTATTTTGATAGATTATGTACATAATTGTACACGCCTGGGCAAGGAGGGAATGGTTGAATGGTTAATACATTGTTACAATCTTGCTGGCACCCTGATTTCCAGAAAGCAGCTGCATAGCGTGCACACGCCCAGCTAATCCACAGCCACTTCCAGGACAGCGGCGACACGAGGCGCATGTGGAAGGGAATCCAGGACATCACCAATTACAGGACAACATCACCTGCAGACCAGCTAGCAGATGTTCTCACTGACATCTTCAACATCTCCCTGAGCAGCGCCACCGTTCCAACGTGCTTCAAGGCCGCCACCATCGTCCCCGTGCCGAAGAAGTCTTCAGTGTCCTGCCTGAATGACTACCGTCCCGTTGCACGCACATCCATCATCATGAAGTGTTTCGAGAGGCTCGTCATGAGGCATATCAAGACCCTGCTGCCACCCTCACTGGACCCCCTGCAGTTTGCGTGCCGTCCCAACCGCTCAACAGATGCTGCCATTGCTACCTCCCTCCACCTGGCCCTAACCCACCTGGACAGAAAAGACACATGCGTTCGGATGCTGTTCATAGACATCAGTTCAGCATTCAACACAATCATCCCTCAGAAACTGATTGGAAAGCTGAGCTTACTGGGCCTGAACACCTCCCTCTGCAACTGGATCCTAGACTTCCTGACTGGGAGACCTCAGTCAGTCCGCATCGGGAACAGCATCTCCAACATCATCACACTGAGCACGGGGGTCCCCCAGGGTTGCGTGCTCAGCCCACTGCTGTTCACTCTGCTGACCCATGACTGTGTTGCAACACACAGCTCGAAGCATATCATCAAGTTCGCCGATAACACCATCGTGGTGGTTCGCATCAGCAAGAACAACGAGTCAGCTTACAGAGAGGAGGTGCAGCGGCTAACGGACTGGTGCAGAGCCAACAACCTGTCTCTTAATGTGAACAAAACAAAAGAGATGGTTGTTGACTTCAGGAGGGCACGGAGCGATCACTCCCCGCTTAACATCGACGGCTCCTTGGTAGAGATCGTAAAGAGCACCAAATTTCTTGGTGTTTACCTGGCGGAGAATCTCATCTGGTCCCTGAACATCAGCTCTATAGCAAAGAAAGCCCAGCAGCTTCTCTACTTTCTGCGAAGGCTGAGGAAAGTCCGTCTCCCACCCCCCATCCTCATCACATTCTACAGGGGTTGTATTGAGAGTATCCTGAGCAGCTGCATCACTGCCTGGTTTGGAAATTGCACCATTTCGGATCGCAAGACCCTGCAGCGGATAGTGAGGTCAGCTGAGAGGATCATCGGGGTGTCTCTTCCCGCCATCACGGACGTTTACACTTCACGCTGCATCCGCGAAGCAAACAGCATTATGAAGGACCCCACGCACCCCTCATACAAACTCTTCTCCCTCCTGCCGTCTGGGAAAAGGCTCCGAAGCATTCGGGCTCTCACGACCAGATGATATAACAGTTTCTTCCCCCAAGCCATCAGTCTCCACAACACCCGAAGCCTGGACTGACACGTTACTGCCCTATTGTCCTGTTTATTATTTATTGTAATGCCTGCACTGTTTTTGTGCACTTTATGCAGTCCTGTGTAGGTCTGTAGTCTAGTGTAGCTTTCTTTGTGTTGGTTTTTACGTAGTTCAGTCTAGTTTTTGTACTGTGTCGTGTAACACCATGGTCCTGAAAAACGTTGCTCATTTTAACTATGTACTGTACCAGCAGTTATGGTCGAAATGACAGTAAAACTGACTTAACTTGACTTGAAGAGCGAGCCAAAGCATGTTTAATTTGTAAAAGGATGAATGTTGGAAAACAAGTGCCTTGTGTTTCCGGATCTACTCCCTTGTCTGGCGGGCCTTTTTTCTTGTTTACAGCCTGGTTTTATAGAATTTCCTAGAGCACATTGTTATCAGTATTGCTTAGTGACAGTAGATACATTTAGCAGATGAATTGAAGCTGTTCCTGCAACTAATAATACCACCATGACTGTTGTGAAAATATTTCTAAAATAAATAATTCCTCGCTGTGGACTTCCAGAAATGATAAACTCGGTCAATGGGCCACATTTTGTAGCCAAAATAAATGAGGAAGTCTGTAATGAACTTGCTGTAAAACAGCAGATCCACTGCACCTGCCTTCCGACAGCAGCCGGCATAGTGGAACCAGCCAATAGTACCGTGAATGATCAGCTGGCCAAACTTACACCAGAAACTGGACTGACCTGGTTGAAGGTTTTACCCTTAGCCCTAGGTTGCCGACATCATGCCCCACGATGTGACGTCATTGATCTATGTTCCCACCTTTGTCTGTTGAAGTTTTGCTGATGAAGCTAGAATTTGTAAGTAAAGCCTGTGATTTAATGTACACTCTTATCTAATTAATTAAGTTTTGCTGTAACTGATTTGGTGGGAATGTCCATGGAACGGACTGTTCTTTGTTCCGCCAGTTCTATAAATTGTCATGTTTCTGAGTGTTAGACAGAAAGCTCGTTGCGAGCTGCCGGGGAGAGAGAGAGAGAGAGATACTCAGTCTTCCTGATGATCGGCTCCGAGTCCTTTCTCGCCGGCTGAATTCGAACAAATAAACGGGTGAAAGATTAAATAAAGACTTGTTTGTGGTGTAGTTATTTGTTCTGGTAAATTTCAGTTTACACTCACATCCAAGACTTCCATCCGGACCATCGGGACAAGCCTGGAGGATCGCCTGGAGGCTCCCGCTGAAGGGGGGGGGGGGTTCGGTACTATCATGGACCCGTCTGGCAATTCCCCATCTTGCTATTACCTCCTTAATTGGGCATTAATCCCCTCGTCTGATTTCCGATCATTCTCAGTTCCACTAATTACAGAACACATGGTTCCCATTAGCGAAAACAGGGTAAAACTCGGGCGTCACGGCCATGCTTTGCCAGTTCGTTGTTCGACTCTAGTGTGAGTAAACCTCGTTTCCTGATTCCTCAGGACTGCCAGTTCTAAGCTCCGCATCAGTTCCTGGATACTCTACGTAAACACTGTCTCCGTGTAAAGACTCTGCTGGATACCGTTTCCCCGTTCGCCACGGTGCTAACGTCTCACAACTCTGCCTCCGCGCCTCTGTCCTGTACTAGGGTTCATCCTCAGCCTCGTCCTTGCAACCATAGCAGGGAGATAAAGAAAATAAATCAACAACACTAAAATAAACACAAAAACAACGTTACCCAAGGAGCTGATTATTGGTTTCAGGAGGAAGAAACCAAAGGTTCAGACAGCAGACTACATCGGAGGTGAAGAAAGTCAGGAACTTTCTGTGCATCTGGTTTTCGGTGCGGTGTATTTGGTAGAATCAAGAGCTTCGATGAGATCAATCACTTCTCCTACCCCCGAGAATACAACGTTATTTAGCGATGCTTGATTGTACAGAGAAGCTTCACTCACCAACTTAATTTCTGATAAGAACTCCACGGAGTCAGACTGCTAAACATGTCCATTTACAGGTCAAACGAGAGTTTCGTTTGCCAGACATTTTCAACCAGTTTTCGTAAAGAGCCGCGCGCTTCCTAAGCGAAACAACATTACAAATATTATTTACATCAATAGAATCAAACCGATCGGCAATAAAGCTGTAGTGATAACCATTAAATGTTCTTGATTTGATAAGTCATTCAATCCTGGAACCATTTCAGTAACCGCCTTTGAACCCTCTCCAGTTTCAGCACATCCTTCCAAAGATAAGCGGCTCTTATCTTAGAATTACCATGGTTCTAGATTGGGTATAAGCACCAAACCTCAGTGGAAGACAAGCCTGCTTGCATTCATAACACCCCATCGAAGTCAGCTGCTAAGCATGTCCATTTATGGGTCAGACGATAGTATCGTTATTAAACTTCCGTTTATGTAAGGGACAACGCTTTTCCAGAACGGAAAGGCATTCGAAAAGCACCAATGCAATGGATGTTACAATCATTCTAGCTCACTTTACCCGTCACGGACTTTCCATGTTCTCGACATATTGCTCAGGTTCTCAACGAGAAAGTCCACTCGTGTGCTAGAAACCGCTATCTGTGAATTGTAATGGACCTGTAGCAATGGAAGAAAAATCACACCAGCATCACGTGGGTGGTTGGCATTTTTCAATGCAGTCTCTGCTCACGTGAAGATCTCATTAGCGAGCCTTCATTCGTTGGCACATCTGCTCAAATTAATGACAAGTTATTAACGTTCTCCCACCAGGTTGCATGAAAGTATGGTTAACTTCCTGGAAATCTGAATGATATCACCATTTATTTGAACTCACAATAAACTTTACAATCGGACATGCGTTTTACCTACAAAGCCGACCACTTAATATGAGCAGATGTTTGAGTTCATACGTCAATTCCTCCCTGAATTTCCTCTGTGTCAGAGTGTAGATACACGTGTTGGTGCAGGTGGAGAGAAACTGCAACATCAACCCAAACTGTTGCAGGATATACGTCGGGGTGTTCAAATATCTGTCAGTGTAAGAGTAATTCTGGACTTGCCAGTTCATAGTATATACAATATAGGGGATCCACAACAATATGAAATTGGCAGAAAGAGCGAACAACAAAATTATTGACTTTCTCCGGTTCTCCACCTCTGGATCATTCTTTTTCTCTCTGATGTTCCTGAGCCCCCGGCGAACTCTGTTTGCCGCGATAATATGACTGACCGTTAAAGCATTAAAAAGTAGAATCAAACCGACCGGCCATAAAGGTGTAGTTATAGTGTTAAACAATTGGAATGCTTTCAACGCTGGTAATGTTAGGTAATCCATTGTCAAAATGCATCGCCAGGGAGAACGGAAAATCGGAAGGGTCAGTATTACAGTTGAACATAGGGGACTATGGAGCCTTGAGGAAGGAGCTGGCCAAAGTTGACTGGAAGGATACCCGAGCAGGGATGACAATGAAACAACAATGGCAGCTATTTCTGGGAATAATACAGAAGCTGCAGGATCAGTTCATTCCAAAAGAGGAAGAAAGATTCTAAGGGGAGTAAGGGGCGAACGTGGCTGACAAGGGAAGTCAAGGACAGTATAAAATTAAAACACGAGGTACGAAGGTAAGCTGGCCAAGAATATAAAGGAGGATAGTAAAAGCTTCTTTAGGTATATGAACTGGAAAAACAATAGTTAAGACCAAAGTTGGGCCCTTGAAGACAGAAATGGGTGAATATATGCTGGGGAACAAGGAAATGGCAGACGTGTTGAACAGGTACTTTGGATCTGTCTTCACTAGGGAAGACACAGACAGTTCAAACAGCGGTCAGAGGACCTAGGGTAACGGAGGTACTGAAAGAAATACAGATTGGGCAGAAAATGGTGTTGGGTACACTGATGGGACTGAAGGCTGATAAATTCCCGGGTCCTGGTGGTACTTCAGTTCCCAGGGTACTTACAGAGATGGCTCTGGAAATCGTGGTCGCATGGGTAATCATCTCCCAATGTTCTATAGATTTAGGATCGGTTTCTGAGGATTGGAGGGTAGCTATTTTTATCCCAGTTTTTAAGAAAGGAGAGACAGGGAAAACAAGGAATTATAGACCAGTTAGCCTGACATCAGTGGTGGGGAAGATACAGGAGACAATTATAAAAGATGAAATAGCGGTACATTTGGATAGCAGTAACAGGATCGGTCCGAGTTAGCATGGATTAACATTGGGTTAGTAAATGTGCATCTGACTCGCCCCGCGCCGTCTTGTGGGAAAGTATGCCGCTGAATTTGGTGACCGGAATGGGAATAGATGGACATATCCGCAGACGAATGTGTGGGCTGCATTCCGGAGGTGTTCTTTGGCATCTGGCGGGAAGAATGAGGTTCTGACTCTCTTGGACGGTGCTTTGCCCCTCCCGACACACTCACTATCTTAACGCCCCGGACTGCCGGTCGATGGGACAATCCGCTCGGGAATAACACCTGGGAGTTCAGGTGGTGAATCTGCAGAGCTGGAGCCCGGACTGGAAACTCTGCCGCCGCCTCTGGCGACTACTCAGGATGCGGCGCCTTTAATCAACTGAAGCATCGAAGTGACGGGATATTTCACCGCGCTGATCGCCTGCTCCCTGAATTTCGACTGTGTCACCGCGTAAATAAATGTGTTCGTGCAGCAGCTGAAATCCATCAGGAAAAAACCAGACTAAGTGGAAGATCCATTCAGAATCATTGAAATCGATTCCTGTTTCTGATATATGATAATGTATGAAATTTACAACCATTGTCATCCACAGGAGGATGAAGCTGCCGGAGAGAGTGAAGAGTAAAACCACAGACCTCCTCCTGCTCTCCATCTCCGGGTCACTGCGGTTCTCTCCCTTGCTCTGACCCTTCAGCCCCTTACGGACCCGACTGGCCACCAAAATGTGCCTGACTGTCAGAGCGTTGAGCAGCAGGATCCCAGCGAAAGGGAGGAACGGAGTTAAAACCGTATTGAGCCAGTCATATCCAACACACCAGGGGTCAGTGTATGGGGAGAAAGGGGTAAAATAAGAACGGACGGAATTATATCGACATGAATTAGAATGGAAACATAAAAGTGCTGGGTTTATGGGAGAAACAAGGAGGGAAGGAATTATATCGCCATGACTTACTATACTTAATTATTCCTTTTGTCCTGTTGCAAATCATGCTTCCGGATCGTGTAGGTTTTTTCATTATGAAACGGTTGAACACAGGTGAAGCATATCAGGAAAGAAATCATGCAGGCTTCATTGCAATTTTGGGGGGCTTGACTGATTTCATTGATCCGCTTTCTTAATCAGGGGTGTAACCTTAATTGAATTCGCAGTATTGTGTTTCATTACGTATAATCGATTGGATTTTTCGGGGGTAATTTAACTTTCATTAGAAGACTTAAGCAGTGAGGATTTTATTTCCCAAATTCTCTACACCACAGTCCAGTCCAGTCGATAACAGGAATCGCCTTAAGTTGGAGTGTCCACCGCCGTTAATCGAAAGCCTTTTTTAAAATTTAGCCAATCATTCAAGGAGAAGGTGGGAATTCATGTGATTCACATTGGGTTAGTAAATGAGCATCTGACTCGACACGCACCGTCTTGTGGGAATGTCTGACAGTGAAGTTGGTGAGCGGAATGGGAATAGATGGACATAACCGCAGACGAATGTGCGGGCGGCATTCCGGAGTAGTTCTTTGTCTGGCATCTGGCGGGAAGAATGAGGTACAGATTCTCCTGGACGGTGCTTTGCCCATCCCCACACACACACTATCTTAACGTCCCGGACTGCCGGTCGATGGGAAAAAACGCCCGGGAACAACAGTTGGGAGATCAGGCGGTGAATCTGAGGAGCTGGAGCCCGGACTGGAGACTCTGCCGCCGCCTCTGGCGACTACTCAGGATGCGGCGCCATTAATCAACTGAAGCATCGAAGTGACGGGATATTTCGCCGCGCTGATCACCTGCTCCCTGAATTTCGACTGAGTCACCGCGTAAATAAATGTGTTTGTGCAGCAGCTGAGATCAATCAGGAAAAACCCAAAGTAGTGAAAGATCAATTCAGAGTCATTGAAATTGATTCCTGTCCCTGATACCTGATAATGTATGAAATTTACAACCATTGTCATCCACAGGAGGATGAAGCTGCCGGAAACAGTGAAGAGTAAAATCACAGACCTCCTCCTGCTCTCCATCTCCGGGTCACTGCGGTTCTCCCCCTTGCTCTGACCCTTCAGCCCCTTACGGACCCGACTGGCCACTAAAATGTGTCTGACTGTCAGAGCGTTGAGCAGCAGGATCCCAGCGAAAGGAAGGAACGGGGTTAAAACCGTATCGAGCCAGTCATATCCCACCCACCAGGGGTCAGTGAAATAATTGTCCTTGGTAATACAGGACCACGGTACATTGTCGATGATCACTCCGGGTTCCCATGTGAAGTATCGGGGAACGTTTCTCAGACAGGTCAGTACGCCGGTTGTTGTTAGAACCACAGCCGCAGTTTTCCCGGTGCAATATTTTGTTTTCAGCTTCTGGCAGCAAATGGCGACAAACCGGTCAAAGGTGAAAGTGACGGTGAACCAGACAGAACAGTGTGTGGCTGTGTAGCTCAGTACATCGATAACACTGCACACAGGGGTGATGCCCAGAAAACTCCACCGGAAGTAAATCACTCTGAGTCGTTCCAAAATGACGCTGGTGACAATGGTCAGTAGATCCGCCGCTGCCATGGCCACCAGGTAGCGAGTGGTGCAGGTAGAGAGGCCGCACTTTCCCCGGGACAGGATCACAATCGCCACTACATTCACTGGAGAAAGACAGAACAGACACTGGACATTACTGAAAACATTCTCCGGGAATTAACATGGGATCGGGCTTTCGCTAAAACTCGGTAGTGCTAGAGTCTGTAAACGGCTGCTAATCTAACACCAGAAACGGGTCGCCAGTCTTCTTCAGTGTGGAGATAAGACGATGTGTGGAGAATCGTCGATAAAAGCGATCTGCATGAACAACAACGATCGGTGCTGATCCCCATTCCAGTCGCTGATTGGGCCGGTTTCACTGAATTAACTGTGACTGACCAGGACTCTGGAAAGTCAGCATCAGATGAGGCCGAGAAGGGATACAGAGAGGAGCAACACACACAAAACTGGAGGAACTCAGCAGGTCAGGCAGCATCCGTGGAATTGAATAATCTTTCGTTTTAGGTCTAGACCCTCCTTCGTGACGAAGCACTGCCCCGATTTTTGACGGGTTTCAGAGGGAAAGAAGTAACCACTTAGTGACCGGTGGCTGAGTTGCTCCGTTAATAGCTTAATTCTACAGCTCTGTTTAATTCGATAACATACGGCAGCAGATCCGTGAACAGTGGTTCAGGTGATCAGACCCAATAACTGACCAACGGACAGTGGGATCCGACTGTCGCAGACTCCACAGGGAGGCATGAAGCACAGTACTAGGGTTTTTCTCTGATCAATAACTTAGGAAAAGTATACTTCAGAATGCAAACATCTTCCAGTCACATTTCCCGGAGAGATCCCTGGCCCCAGCACTGGGACATCTCTGAACGAAGTGTCATTCAAGGCAAGAATAGCGTTCTATTCGATCCCGTGAGTTAGAGGAGACTCATAGACTTAGTTCCACTTGTTTTTAAATACGAAAATTCAGAATGTAAAATTGACAGGATCGATATCTCTGATGGATACTTGTGCAGTGATGATCAGGTTGTAAGCTTGTAACATTATCTTAAACAGGTTAACACCGGTTAACACACAGAAATATCGAACATGAAATGCTCTGCTCGCTTACCAGGAACTCCAATGGCGGCAATGAACATGTACAATATGTTCTCCACACTGATATACCTATAGAACATTGCAGGCATTTTCTCTGGCCGGTGATTTGTCTCTTTGTGCGACAGGCGATCTCTCGGAATGAAATGTTAAGGCAGCACATGCCTACGGTTTTTAAAGCCATTTAGCAATTCCACAGGGACAGATTTGAACAGATTTAAGAATAAAGGTTTTTTAAATTATTTACAAACGAATTACGTCAGACAGGTACAATCCCCGCGATGACAGACTGTGATTAAATTAATGAATAATATTTAGATCATTTGCGGGGTTAGTTTGTTACAACAAAGGTGACTGAGCCGTTCCAGGTGTCTTATCAATTAAATGTGCTTCCGCTGTAAATATGTAAAGTTACCAGTTGTCGGACACAGAATATTGAAGCAAATTATGTCATTGTGCCTGTGAAATTGTACTGAATCACCTACTGTTCTATTCTCCTCAAGAGTATAAACTCCTGATGTAGTTTGTGCTTGTGGGACTCTACTGAGAGGGCCTCGAAGAAAATGTCTGCTTGTGTCACGCAGGTCATTTGGGGACTCATCCGTGACCCATCCCTAACACGAACACATGCCATGAAATTGAGCCGTCTTGTTATTAATGTAAGTAGAAATGAAACAACCTTGAGACTCGTCACAGCTCCATTTCAGCAGACATCCCCACATGCACATTAGATCATCCCGGAGCAAGAATCATTTCAGGCAGTTCACAAAATAGCTGTCTCCATATAAAAAACAAGAACAGAGGTCAAAGTTAATCTTGAATTAATTATTCTCGCAATAAAAACGTAACAACCCTGAGTTCTGACACACCTCCAAATCCACCGGCTCCCCCAAACCAGTGCTCACCCCCGAATCCGCCAACATCCCCAACTCTGTGCAAATTAGTGTGCATCCACAAATGTGTGCTCACTGGCAAAACCTCATTCAACCCTCAAATCAGCGTGCACCCCAAAAGCAACCGACACCCGACAATTCCAGTGCAATCACACGTTCTCTGACATACCCCTAAATCCGTGCACATCCTCAAAGCAACATTCGCTGCCAAATCCGCATGCACCCCCAGATTCACCGACAGGTCCCGAAATGTGCGCACATCCGCAAATCCGTGCGCACCCCAAATCCGTGCGCACACCTACACATTACACTATCACAGAACAGGATTCACTTCAACTACTTTACAAAATAGCTGCTTCCGCCTTAAAAATAACAAGAACAAAGTTTAAATTGCAAACACACACCCACATCCATATTCCTCGTATAATCATTGACATCCCCTTAAATCTGCGCACCTCATCAAACTTATCTTTATCCCCTCATCAGTGGGTTTCCCAAATCCACCGAGTCCTATATTCGCTAACAAACCCCGATGTCTGCTCACATCCACAAATCCCTGTGCACCCCCATATTCACCAAAACATCCCTAATCAGCACAATCCTCAAATCTGTGTACAGCCCCATATCCGTGCCTACGCCGAACCGGCAGACACCCCTAAATACACCGACATACCCAGACCTGTGCGCACACCATGCCTGCTGAATCCTCCACATGCAAGTAACATTATCTCAGAGCAAGAATTATTTCAAGCAGTTCTCGAAATATCCGCCTCCACCCTAAAAAATAGCAAGAACTGAGGTCAAGGTCAAATTGCATTCATTATTAAAGTTTGTATCAATAAAACAAACTTGAGATTCGACAACCTCCGAATCCACCGGGATTCCCAAATCTGCGCTAATCTGCAAACATGTGTTCTCCTAAAATTGTGCCCTCCCGCAAAGCCGCATGCAAACCACAACTCAGTGTTCGCTCCCAAATCAGTGTGTGTCCCCAAATCCGTGCGCACCCCAAACCTGCCGACACTCCCAAATCCACCTACATACCCAGATCCGTGCGCACCCCAAACCTGCCGACACTCCCAAATCCACTTACATACCCAGATCCGTGCGCACCCCAAACCTGCCGACACTCCCAAATCCACCTAGATACCCAGATCCGTGCGCACCCCAAACCTGCCGACACTCCCAAATCCACCTACATACCCAGATCCGTCCGCACCCCAAACCTGCCGACACTCCCAAATCCACCTACATACCCAGATCCGTGCGCACCTCAAGGCTGCTGACAACTCCACATGCTCATTAGTTTATCCCAGAGCAAGAATCATTTCAAACAAATCACAAAAAAGCTGCCGCCACGTTAACTCAAATAGCAAGAACAAAGTTCGAAGTGCATTTGTTATTAAAGTGTCTATAAGTGAAACAATCTTGAGATTCACATCACACCCCTAAATCCAAGGTTACCCCAATCTGTGTGCATCCTCAAATCCGCCGACACACCCAATTCTGTGCGGTGCCTCAGATAGATCTGCACACCCTGTGCACCCTCACATGTCAAAGCTGTGGGCACCCCGAAATTCACTGACACTCCGAAATCGGTGTGCACTCCCGTATTCGCCAACATGCCCTGAAACGTCCGGACATCCGCAAATCAATGTACAGCCCCATTTCCATGTGTACCCCCAAACCCGCTGACAACGCCACAGACACGTTAGATTTTCCTAGAGCAAAACTCATTTCAAACAGTTCGCGAAATAGCTGCCTCCATATTAATACGGTCAATTATGGAAAACCCTGAACATCCTCTACATAGCACCATCCTGAGACAGAGAAGCAGTTTCAGCAACAGGTTACTATCGATGCAATGCTCCTCAGACAGGATGAAGAGGTCAATACTCCCCAATGCCATTAGGCTTTACAATTCAACCGCCAGGACTTAAGAACTTTTTTTTTAAAGCTATTATTAATGCTTTTTGAGTTAGTGATTTAGATGCATATCATATTTTTACTGAGTCAAGTATTGTATGTAATTAGTTTTTGCTACAACAAGTGTATGGGACATTGGAAAAAAAGGTTGAATTTCCCCATGGGGATGAATAAAGTATCTATCTATCTATCTATCTAAAAAGTTCAAAATTCTTAATGTGTTCATTATTAATGTATCTTTGTTGTCTGCATCTGTGCGTGTTTATATGAGTTTCCGTGTGTGTCTTTGTGTCAGAGAGTAGCTAGCAGACAGCTATGGCGCTTTGTCATGTCGACTTGGATACCGAGAACACTTGGCGAGGACAAAAGAGAGATGTGTGTACACTGGTTCAGGGAACTATGTAGCATTACATTGTTTGTAAGGGATACAGCAATATCATGGGCTTAACTCTGAGGAGGTTGAACAGAGAATGAAAGAGTGAACCTTTGAGGCGCGTTTGATGGTTCTTGGCGAAAAATGAGGGAGAAATCAGTTTGAATGCTATCGAATATTGAATGCACACTGGACGGGACACAGTGGAGACCGGGGGAGGCAGAAGTGATTCGGCTGCTAATCTTGCTTTACGGATGTGCTAAGATTTAGGGGTATGGAAGCGAATGGGTGGGGGCACATGGATTTTGAGGTGTCCGTTGCTTTCGGGATGCACTCTGATTTAAGGGTTGAATGCGCGTTTACCGGTGAGCACAGATTTGTGGGCTCACACTGATTTGCACAGATTTGGGTGTGTCGGCGGATTCGGGGGTGCACACTGCCTTGTGGGAGCCGTTGGCATTTGAGTAGTATCGAATCTCAAAGTTGTTCCGTTTATACAGACTTCAATATTAAATGCAATATGGACTTTGACTCTTTTTCTTGTTTTAGTTAAAAGGAGATAGCCGATCTGTGAACTATTTGAAATTAATCTTGCGCTGTGCATGTGGGAGTGTCCGCTGATCCGGACAGGTGACGAGCCTCAACGCTGTTTCATTTGTACAGAAAATAATAATAAATGAAATTTGAATTTTGCCCTCTGTTCTTGATTATTGGGCCGAATGGCCTACTTCTGCTCCTAAGTCTTTTGGTCTTATGGGCTTATAACAGATTCCTGAGGCACAGCTCTGGTCACCGGCATCCGTGCGGAATATGACCCGTCTACAACCACACTTTGCCTACTGTGGGCAAGCCAGTTCTGGATCCACAAAGCAATGTACCCTTGGATCCTATGCCTCCTTACTTTCTCAATAAGCCTTGCATGGAGCACCTTATCAAATGCCTAGGGAGATTATATTAGGGGCACGAACGAAGGGGGATAAATTGAATTGGAGTAAGAGACGCGAAAAGTCATGCAGGGTCAGGCAGAGACAATGGGTCTTCACACACACACACACATACACACACACACACACACACACACACACACACACACTCACACACACACACACACACACACACACACACACACACACACACACACACACACACAGAGACTATCTTTCCGCCTCTTCGACTGTCATCCGTGTTCTTGACACATACAGGGTGCCCTGATTAAAGCATCCTCTCCAACACTAGACTGGTGAGTTTGATGGCGATATCTCAGGTTTACGGATGGGTCCTGGACGAGCCCCCAACTAGATAGATAGATAGATAGATAGATAGATAGATAGATAGATAGATAGATAGATAGATAGATAGATAGATAGATACTTTATTCATCCCCATGGGGAAATTCAACATTTTTTTCCAATGTCCCATACACTTATTGTAGCAAAACTAATTACATACAATACTTAACTCAGTAAAAATATGATATGCATCTAAATCACTCTCTGAAAAAGCATTAATAATAGCTTTTAAAAAGTTCTTAAGTAGTTTACTTAAATACATTGAGTCCTAACCCCAGCACTTTAACATATCTTACTCCTGTAAAGCCGAATGGCATTGGGGAGTATTGATCTCTTCATCCTGTCTGAGGAGCATTGCATCGATATCAACCTGTCGCTGAAACTGCTTCTCTGTCTCTGGATGGTGCTATGTAGAGGATGTTCAGGGTTTTCCATAATTGACCGTAGCCTACTCAGCGCCCTTCGCTCTGCTACCGATGTTATACTCTCCAGTACTTTGCCCACGGGAGAGCCCGCCTTCCTTACCAGCTTATTAAGACGTGAGGCGTCCCTCTTCTTAATGCTGCCACCCCAACACGCCACCACAAAGAAGAGGGCGCTCTCCACAACTGACCTATAGAACATCTTCAGCATCTCACTACAGACATTGAATGACGCCAACCTTCTAAGGAAGTACAGTCGACTCTGTGCCTTCCGCCAGGACTTAAGAACTTTTTAAAAGCTATTATTAATGCTTTTTGAGATAGTGATTTAGATGCATATCATATTTTTACTGAGTTAAGTATTGTATGTAATTAGTTTTGCTACAACAAGTGTATGGGACATTGGAAAAAAGGTTGAATTTCCCCATGGGGATGAATAAAGTATCTATCTATCTATCTATCTATCTATCTATCTATCTATCTATCTATCTATCTATCTATCTATCTATCTATCTATCTATCTATCTATCTATCTATCTATCTATCTATCTATCTATCTATCTATCTATCTATCTAAGGCATCTGTGTTGGCAGTCCAGTCTAGCTTCTCGTCTAACTGTACTCCCAGATACTTGTAGGTCTTGACCTGCTCCACACATTCTCCATTAATGATCACTGGCTCCATATGAGGCCTAGATCTCCTAAAGTCCACCACCATCTCCTTGGTCTTGGTGACATTGAGACGCAGGTAGTTTGAGTTGCACCATATCACAAAGTCCTGTATCAGTTTCCTATACTCTTCCTCCTGTCCATTCCTGACGCTATTCTGAGTATAACTGAGTCGCTGAAGTCGTTGAGCGTTTCATGGATAGCAAAGACTTTATTCATCACCACAGACAGACATTATTTTAGAGATCCCCTCGGTAGAGACCCCTAAACATAACCTTAATCAAGAGATTATAGTCTTGAGGAGATTGTTAAGAGTCGGTAATTCAATACAGTTTCACAAGCCACTGTGCCATAATTTACTTCCATATTCTGTGTTTGTGTATTTCATACAGTTCTGGTCATCCCACTACAGGAAGGATGCTGATATTTTGGAGAGGGTGCAGAGGAGATTTACCAGGACGCTGCCTGGTTTAGAGGGGATGTGCTATCATTAAAGTCTGTATAAACGTGTTGTTTCTTCTAGAGAGTTGCAGGATGATGGAAGATCCGTTAGAGGTTCATGCTCTTGAGGAGATTGGTAAGAGTCGGTGATTCGGTGATTCAATACCGTGTCACAAGCTACTATGCCTTAAATTACTTCCATATTGCATATTCCATATTCTGTGTCAGACAAATAGTGTATATGTACAGTGGGAGCACCTTTAGCTGATAAGACACCTCGGAAAGTTCAGTCACCATTGTTGGGACAAACTAATTCCCACAAATGGCCTAAATATAAATTCATTCATTTATTCAGAATTTGTCACAGCGAGGATTGCACCTGCTTGACGTAATTGGTTTGTAAATAAATGAAAAATCTTTACATTTAAATCTCTTGAAATCTGTCTCCGTGGAGTCTCTAAATGATATTAAAAACACCAGGCATGTGTAATCCCAACATCTCATTCCGAGAGATCGTCTGTAGCACAGGAGGACAAACCACTGGACAGAGAAAATGTCTGCAATGTTGGATAGGTACTTGAGTGTGAGGAAAATATTGTACGTGTTCATTGCGGTCATTGGAGTTCCTGGTGAGTGAGCAGAGCAATTCATGTTTGCTATTTCTGTCAAGGCTCTGGAGCAGGGATCCAATCGCAGACCCAGTACAGTGCACACAGTGATATATACTGAGTCACAAATCCCGAGGTACAAACAAAGTCAGCGTCAAAGTTCAGGTAGAGATCAAAACATTCAGAGAAATCCAAACACCTGAATCGGGAAACAGGCAGAGTCGATATTCAGACGGACAGAGTACAGATACGAATGCTGGAAACGCTCAGGAAAATTCCCTGGCACAATCTGGCAACAAACCGGTGAAAGTACCGGACTGAAATACACTGAGCAATAAACAGAGCGGCAGGTGATAGGTGGAGCACAATGAGACACAGGTGGCAGCAATACAGGTAATAATGAGAAACAGATGGAAGACGGAGTACTCAGTAACCCCGGGGCCGGAGTAGAGCAGGAGCGGCGACAGGTGCACATGGCAATGGAAAACCACAGACTGACAGCTGGAGGAAACACACAAAAAGACAGAGTTCAACTGGAGGTACTGACAGTACCCCCGCACCCGCCGCGCACACACTACGGACGCCTCCTGGCGTCACGGCAGGTAGAGCTGGGTGCTGGCGAAGGAAGTCCCTGATGAGAGAGGCCTCCAGGATGTAACGGGTGGGGTCCCACCACCGGTACTCAGGCCCGTAGCGCTCCCAGTTCAGAACGTACTAGAGTTCACGTTCTCGACGACAAACGTCCAGCAGTGGACGCACCATGAACACCTCTGACCCATCGATGAGCCGAGAGGGAGGAGGGTGTTGGGTACAGGACACAGGGGTGGCTCATGATACACTTTATGCCGGACACATGGAAGATGAGATGAATGCGGCGGAGAGTGGAGGGGAGATTGAGACGTGCGGCAGCAGGGCTGTGACTTTAGCAATGGGAAATGGGCCGATGAAGCGGTGGGGGGCGAGTTTGTGGGAATCTACCTTGCGGGGTAGGTCTCGGAGTGAAGGCCACACACGCTGTTCCCAGCGGTAATGTGAAAAGTCAGGGGATTAAGCTAGAACATTTTAAAACTGTGGCTCAGCCACATGTGGAGTATTTCATTGTTACGATCCAGAAACAATGAATATATAATTGAGACTTTTTTTATAACAAATAAAACATATATTAAGTACTGCTAAAAAAGCCAAAAGTAAACAAACTACTAACTTAACCGGAAGTCGGCTGCTACCCGGCAACTCAAACAGTTCTTAAAGCGAGAAATGCAAACTCAGTTATTAAAAGTAGTATTGCAAAAGTCTCAAATGATTTACAGTCAGTTAGGAGAGACTTTCCTTGAAGTATTAAATTCTCTTTCGTGACGTTACTGCTGATTCCAGCCCAGATATGCCTTGTCCGAAGGATTCACGGCGTCGCAAAAAAATAACGGCTTAAAGGCACTGACCTTTCCTTGGCGAAACCCTGCGTCCAACTCTTTCTGCTCTTTTAGCAGGAGCTATCCCCGTCACAGGTTGTAAACTCATTGTACGAAGGTTAAATAAGGTCGAACCTGTTTCACCACCGACGAACATCAACGTTCCTCGATCCTTCAGCTTCCCGAACTTCGATAAATCTTCACTCTCCGACTGGAGTTTAACTGGCAGTGATTTTCAGAACTGCCGGCACAACAATTCTTACAGGAGAAATACAAACTCCACTTTTAAAACGAAACTGCGTCATAAAATCAAATACGCAGCCGAACGGAGTCACTGACGACTAAAGCCACGAATTGACCTGTGTCACAGGGAGGGGCTCTCCTTTTATACCCTGTTGAATAAAATCATCACATGACCTCTCTCTGGCGGGAAAGGTACATCACTCCTCTATCACAAGACCATTACATCATGCCCAGCAAGGCCTCAATTACATCATGGTCATGTGACAGTCACAAGATATCTACGGGGTATGTAACACCTCCCTCCAAAAAAAGAATGGTCATGAACAAAATTTTAACAATTAACTATTTACAAAAAAAAACATATATATAAAATTTACAACATGCACAGTACACATAGTATTATCATACAGCTCCTTAAAACTTACTATACAGTAGGAGTGTTACAAATGTTAAAATATCACTCCATAAAAATGCAGAAATCTCTCTACTTCTATCCCTTAAAGGAACACACAAATACCCTTTCAATAAATCAATCTTGGTAAGGAACTTTGCTTTTCCAACTTTATCTACACAATCATCTACTCTAGGAATTGGATATGCACCTGTTTTCGACACAGCATTCACCTTCCTGTAGTCCGTACAAAACCTAATACTACCTTCTGATTCCAGCACCATAATACAAGGTGAACTCGAATTCGAGTTAGAATGTGTAATAATATTATTCTCTAGCATATATTTAATTTCTTTCTCAGCAAGTTCACATTTTTCCATGTTTATCCTACATGGATGTTGTTTAATAGATAGATAGATAGATAGATAGATAGATAGATAGATAGATAGATAGATAGATAGATAGATAGATAGATAGATAGATAGATAGATAGATAGATAGATACTTTAATCATCCCCATGGGGAAATTCAACCTTTTTTTCCAATGTCCCATACACTTGTTGTAGCAAAAAAAAAAAACTAATTACATACAATACTTAACTCAGTAAGAACTAACTCAAAAAGCATTAATAATAGCTTAAAAAAGTTCTTAAGTCCTGGCAGTTGAATTGTAAAGCCTAATGGCATTGGGGAGTATTGACCTCTTCATCCTGTCTGAGGAGCATTGCATCGATAGTAACCTGTCGCTGAAACTGCTTCTTGTCTCTGGACCAGCTTATTAAGACGTGAGGCGTCCCTCTTCTTAATGCTTCCTCCCCAACACGCCACCACAAAGAAGAGGGCGCTCTCCACAACTGACCTATAGAACATCTTCAGCATCTCACTGCAGACATTGAATGACGACAACCTTCTAAGGAAGTAAAGTCGACTCTGTGCCTTCCTGCACAAGGCATCTGTGTTGGCAGTCCAGTCTAGCTTCTCGTCTAACTGTACTCCCAGATACTTGTAGATCTTAACCTGCTCCACACATTCTCCATTAATGATCACTGGCTCCATATGAGGCCTAGATCTCCTAAAGTCCACCACCATCTCCTTGGTTTGGCATCTCCAACATCTACATCATGTGAAGCTGCTGTGGTTCTTCTAGGAACGTCTGGAAACAAATCCTTATAAAAAAATAAATGCTTCATTTGCTGCATCTGCTCTGTCTGTAAATAAGCTGATTTCTCATCAATATTTTCCAGAATGGTTGAGTTTGGTAATCATACAGAAACAATGTTTGCTTTAGAATGAGTTTCAGGTGAATCATCCATTATGTTCCTAGTGAGATCAGACTCATTATTATGGACCACAACAGTTATAGTAGCAAACAGGTTCTCTTAATATGGTTTTATCATACTTCAATGGCAAAATTGTGTTGGCTTTCTACGAGCTGGAGTTTATATCGCGTAATCCACATAATTGATTTTAGACACAATTACATAAGGACCATAAAAGTAGATTGTAAAGGATTTGTTTGTAGTGGGAAAAGAACCAGCACCTCATCTCCAGGCTTAAACGTCCTTAAACTAGCGTTTTTATCGTACCACGTTCTCGTTTTCTCCTGAGCCAATTTCAAATTCTCACTGGCTAAACTACAAGCTTTATGTAATCTGTACTTAAATTTTAAAACATAGTACAGCAAATTATTGTGCACCTCTATATTAATCAATTGTTCTTTTAATAACGCCAAAGGTCCTCTAACTCTTTGCCCAAATACAAGTTTAAATGGACTGAAACCCAATGATTCTTGGACCGACTCCCTCAGTGCAAATATATACCCCCAATCCAATCATTTTCTTTTTTCACACAATACATCCTAATCATAGTCTTGAGGGTAGAATGAAACCTCTCCAAGACACCTTGCGATTCTGGATGGTATGCAGAAGAAGTGATATGCTTTGCTCCAAATTTATAAATTATCTGTTGAAACAGTCCAGTTGTTATAT
This sequence comes from Hemitrygon akajei, assembly GCF_048418815.1. NCBI lineage: Eukaryota > Metazoa > Chordata > Chondrichthyes > Myliobatiformes > Dasyatidae > Hemitrygon > Hemitrygon akajei. The sequence goes on along the minus strand of NW_027331950.1, from coordinate 923,187 downwards.
TCCTAGAAACCTAGACGCAGTGCACATGATAGACAGCCAGTACTGATGACCAGTTTTTGTTTTTTGGTAATGGACGTACGCAATCCATAATAATTTTGGAAAACGGTTCATTGAATGCGGGAATAGGTTTTAGTGCGGTCACTGGAGTAACTTGATTTGCTTTACCCACAATATGGCAAATATGAATCGTTCTACAAAACGTCGCCACATCTTTTCTCAAACCAGGCCAGTAAAAATGTTTTAAAATCTTGTCCACAGTCTTCCTTATCCCTTGATGTCCACTTAAAGGCACACTATGGCCTAAAGTTAAAAATCTCATTTCGATAAACTTTAGGAACAAATACCTTGGGAACAATATTCCATTCATCACTTGCAGGAATTGTAGTCGCTCTGCACTTCCTCATCAACACTCCGTTCTCAAAATAACATTTTACTGGCAACTTATCAATTTCACTATCCAGTAGAGCTTGTTCTATTAATTTGATAATCTTAGTGTCTCTACTCTGCTCTGCTATCATCTCCTTCCGAGACAGAGATAAATCTTCATGGTCAGACTTACTCCAAAAATCTTGTTCAAACAAAGAAGGTAAGCGAGTTTCTGACAAATCCTCAAAACTCGAATCCTGAGTTAAACAGTCGCGGGTAGCAACCTCATTCTGTACATCAAGCTTTTTAGCCATAGCTCGGGTTACAACACTGGAGGAATCTGTCTTAGAATTTATCCGTGATTCCTCTGACTTTATTGTTAAATGCACCTCAGGAAAGACTTGTTCACCTGCCCAGTCATTGCCTAACAATAAAGAAATATCCTTCACAGTTAAGCTAGGTTGCAGTCCTACTTAAACATGTCCTATAACTAACACTGAAGTTAAATTTACTTTACGCAAATGTACAGGCAGAAGGGCACTCCTAAAACTTCGTATATAATATACCTCACCAGTATCACACTCATCGTTAAACTTTAACACAGACTCTAACATCAGTGATTGAGAAGCTCCAATATCCCAAAGGATTTTTCTTGGCACCGGAGTAGATCCTTCTTTCAAAGATACAAATCCTTCAGTTCTAAAATTATCATATCCGTTCCTAACTTGGTCAGACTCTAACAAAGCCTCATTTGTGTTTATCAAACCGTGTGGATTTACAAGTGTTTCAGTAAGCTGCACACAGGCATCTGTGACTGCTTCCTTCTCCTTCTTTTTCAATCGGAAACAGTCAGCTATTACATGACCAGGTGTCTTACAGTAATTACAAACTGGACCAAACTGTCTTTCCTTCACAGCCTTTCCATCCTTGTTACCTTTCTCACTAACATCTGATTTAATTTCTGGTTTACCTTGATTCACCGTTATTTTTCCTTTTAAATGTTCTGCCCTGAGGAAATTTATTCTTATGTATTAAAGCATAATCATCAGCTGAATTAGCGGAGTCCTGCAATGTAGCAGTGTCTCTCTCATTTAATTATGTCTTTATTCATCAGGGATGCTCCTTTTAAATTGCTCCACTAAAATCAGCTTCTTCTATTTATTATAGTACCGATATGTATTTTTAGAGGAAAACTATCTCTTAAAAAACACAGCTTTATCGTATGCAAATTCCTCATGTTTTTTCCACAGATTTCTTTAAGTTTCTGAATCTTACTCTATATGCTTCCGGAGCTAACTCATACGCCTTTAATATGTGAAGTGTTAAAGTATCATAATCAAGTGCTTGCTCAGCAGTTAAAGCTGTGCTTTATCTTTAATTACACTCTGTAGCAACACTGTCCATTTCTCTTTCGGCCACTCTGAAAGCAGAGCAACAGTTTCGAAATGTTGAAAATATTTCTCTACTTCTGTTTCACTAAATGGAGGGACCAATTTAATTTCATAACTAACAACAAACGTTTTTCTAGAAACAGAGGACTCATTCTCTGACTTTAACTCCGCCATCGCAAGTTCGAATTCCCACTTTTTATTTTCAGCTTCTAATCGACTTAGTTTCAAGTGAGTTCGAATTGTGTCTGTTTAAATTCAGCCTCTATTCTAAGGTTTTCCAACGCTTCCTGTTCCTGTTGTAGCTGAATCTCTGCTTTACTTACAGGGAACCTATCTAAAATCCTTTCATCAAAAAACACCTGAATCTATATGGTGTTTCGTGATTTTTATCTGAACTACAGGCTTTGTTGTGAACTTCGAAATACCTTTAATTTCCAACCTGCTAGCAATCTCAGATACATCACTTTTTTTTCGCCTTCGCTAATAACTCTGGATCTGGCGATGCCAGGAAGTCGTCAATATTCATTGTTGCCGGATAACACTCTAAAGCCAATCAAACAAAAGAATCGGGTATTCTCCTTTTCCAAAACACCCATCGTTAATTAAACAAGCATTTAAATTCAAATGCAACATCCCACGAGCCCCCAATTGTTACGATCCAGCAAAAATGAATAGAATTGAGGCAATTTTTTTATATAGCAAATAAAACATTTATTAAACACTACGCAAAGCACCCAGAAGTAAACAAACGACTAACTTAACCGCAAACTGGCTTCTATACGGCAGCTCGAACAGTTCATAACACGAGAAATATGTACTCAGTTCTTTGAAGTAGTAGATGCAAAAATCCAAATGATTTACACAGTCAGTTAGGAGAGGCTTTCCTCGAAGTAATGTATTGTCTTACGAGTTGTTACTGCTGATACCATCGTAAGTATGCCTTGACTGGAGAGTTTTCGATGAAGGAAATAAAACGACTTAAAGACAGTGATCTTCCCATGGCGGATAACCCTGTTCCAGTCCGATCTGCTCTTTAGCAGGGACTATCTTTGATGTAGGTTGCTAATTCCTTTCGAATGAAGATCAAATAAGGTCAAACCTGTTTAACCGCCGACAACACCAACTTTCCTCGATCTTACGGGTTTTCCGAACTTCGATAATTTTTCGCTCTCCGACTGATCTTTCACCGGCAGCGATTTCCAGAACTGCCGGCACACCGATTCTTACAGTGGAAACTAAAACTCCGCTTTCAAAAGGAAAATGCGTCATAAAATCAAATACGCAGCAGAACAGAGTCAAGGACGAATTAAACCAGAACTGCCCTGCGTCAGAGGGAGGGATTCTCCCTTTATATCCTGTTGAAACAAGCCATCACAGGAATTCTCCCCGGGCGGAAGATTACATCACTCCACCATCACAGGACCATTACATCATGCCAGGCAGAGCCTCAATTACATCATGGTCACGTGACTGTCACAAGATACCCACGGGTACGTAACGCCTCCCTTCAAAAAAAAAATTTGGTCATGAACAAAATTTTAACAATTAACTATTTGCAAAAGAAAAATACAAATGTATAAAATTTACTACATACAGAGTATACATAGAAATATCATGCAACATCGTACAACTTACTATAAAGTAGGAGTGCTGAAAGTATAAAAAAGTATCACTACATAAAAAAATTACATTGTACATTCAAATTCGAGATAGACAATCAGCTATCATCTTTTATCTTTCCCTTTAATATGAGTTATCGAAATACAGTGGTCGTGTAACATTAAACTTTTGTTGCTAAATTGGAGTTTGATTTCTTTCCGTAACCAAGCCCGGAGTTACAACATAACTAAGTTTAGTCACACTGGCCTGTCCAAATTCATTTTTATCGAGGTTAATAGCTAAGCTTGCTTTGGATAGTTTCTCCACCGCAGTTATGTGCGCTTTCCATGTATCATATCCTGTAACTAAATCGTCAATATAAGCATCTTCAACATCTGCCTCATGTGAAGCTACTTTGGTTCTTCTAGGAACGTCTGGAAATAAATCTCTATATTTAAAAATTAATTGCTTCATCTGCTGCTTCTGATCTGGCTGTAAATGAGCTAATTTCTCCTCAATATTTTCCAGAATGTTTGAGTTTGGTAATCTGACAGAAAAAAAGTTGGGTTTGGAATGAGTTCTGGCTGAATCATCCATTATGTTCTTAGTGAGATTAGACTCATTATTATTGACTACAACAGTCATAGTAGCAGACTGTTCCACATAATATGGTTCTATAATGTTTATATGGCAAAGTTGTGTTGGCGTTCCACGTTCTGTAATTTTTATCACATAATCCAAATTATTAGTTTTAGACATAATTTCATAAGGACCATTAAATTTAGCTTGTAAAGCATTCGTTTGCAGTGGGAAAAGAACCAACACCTTACCTCCAGGCTTAAACGTCCTTATTTAGCTTCTTTATCGTACCAAGTTTTCATTTTCTCCTGAGCCGATTTCAAATTTTCCCTGGACAAGCTACAAGCTTTATGTAATCTGTCTTTAAATTTCAACACATAGACCAGTAAATTAGTGTGTACCTCTTTATTAATCCAGTGTTCTCTAATAAAGCCAAAGGTGCTCTAACTCTATGCCCAAACACAATTTCAAATGTTCATGACACCTGTACCGACTCCCTTACTGCAAATTGATTTAAGAGTATATCCTCATCCCAATCATTTTCATTTTCCACACAATACGTCCTAATCATATTCTTCAGGGTAGAATGAAAACTCTCCAATGTTCCTTGCGATTCTGGATGGTATGCAGACGAAGTGAATTGCTTAGCTCACAATTTATAAAATATCTGTTGAAACAATCCAGACATAAAATTACTGCCTTGATCAGAATGTATTTCTTTAGGCAACCCAAAATATGAAAGAATTTTATAAGAGCCTTTGTTACAGTTTTAGTTGTTTTATTCCGAAGTGGTACTGCCTTTGGGAACCTAGACGCAGTGCACATGATAGTCAGCCAGTACTGATTACCAGTTTTTGCTCTTGGTGATGGACGTACACAATCTATATTAACTTTAGAAAACGGTTCACCGAATGCTGGAAGAGGCTGCGGTGCGGCCACTGGAGTAACTTGATTAGGTTTACCACAATCAATTCGGGAAGTATGACACGTTCTGCAAAACGTCGCCACATCTTTTCTCAAATCAGGTCTGTAAAAATGTTTTAAAATCTTGTCCACAGTTTTCCTTACACCTTGATGTCCTCCGAAGAGCACACTATGTGATAAAGTTAAAACCTCATTTCGAAAGACTTTAGGAACAACTACCTGGTGACCAATATTCCATTCGTCACTTGCATGAATTGTAGGCGTTTCCACCATATATAAAACCATATATAACCTTTGAGAATAGGGGAGATTCAAAGAAGAGGACATGATTAGAGAGTTTGGGGGCAGAAGTTTAAGGGTAACACGAGGGGGAATTTCTTTACTCAGACAGTGGCAGCTGTGAGGAAAGAGCTTCCATTAGAAGTGGTAGAGGCAGGTTCGGTATTGTCACTTAAAGTAAAATTGGATAGGTATATGGACAGGAAAGGAATGGAATGGAGGGATATACGCTGAGTGCGGTCCAGTGGGACAAGGTGAGAGTAAGATTCGGCACGGACAAGCAGGGCCTAGATGGCCTGTTTCCGTGCAGTAATTGTTAGATGATTATATGGTCACATCCTCATCAACACTACTTTCTCAAAATAATATTCTACAGGCTTCTTTCACTATCCAGTAGAGCTTGATCTTTCAATTTGATCATCTCAGTGTCTCTATTCTGCTCTGCTATCATCTACTTCCGAGACAGAGAAAAATATTCATGGTCAGACTTACACCAAGAATCTTGTTCAAACACTGAAGGTAAGAGAGTTTATGACGCATCCTCAAAACTCGAATCCGGAGTTGAACTGTCATGAGTAACAACCATATTCTGCACATGAAGCTCTTTAGCCATAGCTCCGGTTAGAGCACAGGAGGAATCTTTGTTAACATACATCCTTTGTTCCTCTGACTTTATTGTCAAATGCACCTTAGGAAAATCTTGTCCACCTGCCAAGTCATTACATAACAATAGAGAAATAACCTAAATTTAACCCAGACCTTAAATTTACTTTATGCAAATGTACAGGCATATTGGCACTCTCTGCACCTCGGATATAATTTACCTCACTGGTATCAGACTCATCATTAAACTTTAACTCACTGTCTAATATCAGTGATTGAGAAGCTCCAAAATCCCTAAGGATTTTTATTGGAACCTCAGTAGATCCTTTTCCAAGGATACAAACCTTTCAGTTATAAAATGATCAGATCCGTTTCTAACTTGAGTAGACTCTAACAAAGATTCATTTGTGGTTATCAAACCCTGTCGATTTACAGGTGTTTGAGTATGTTGCACACAGGCATCTGGTACTGCTTCCTTCTCCTTCTATTTCCATCGGAATCTGTTAGCTATTACATGACCTGGTTTCTTACAGTAATTACAAACGGGACCAAACTGTCTTTCTTTCACAGCCTTTCCGTCGTCCTTATCTTTCTCACTAACATCTGATTTAATTTCTGGTTTGCCTTGATTCACTGTTATTGTTTTTCTTTTAAAAGTTCTGTCCTGAGGAAATTTATTCTTATACAGTAAAAGATACTCATCAGCTAATTTAGCAGAGTCGTGAAATGCAGCAGTGTCCCTCTCATTTAAGTATGTCTTTTCTTCATCAGGGATGCTCCTTTTAAATGCCTCCATTAAAATCAGCTCCTTCAATTTATTACAGTCACCATTTGCATTTTTAGAGGAAACTATTCTCTCAAAACACGAAAGCTTTATCGTACGCAAATTACACATAAGTTTTTTTTTCCCCACAGATTTCTTCAATTTTCAGAATCTTACTCTATATGCTTCCGGATCTAACTCATACGCCTTTAATATGTGCAGTTTCACAGTAGAGAGGTTAGAGGGACTGGGCTTGTACACGCTGGAATTAAGGAGATTGAGAGGGGAGCTGATTGCAACATATAAGGTTATTAAAGGATTGGGCAAGATAGAGGCAGGAAATATGTTCCAGATGCTGGGAGACTCCAGTACCAGAGGGCATGGTTTAAGAATAAGGGGTAGGTCATTTAGGACAGAGTTAAGGAAAAACGTCTTCTCCCAGAGAGCTGTGGGTGTGTGTAATGACTGCCTCAGAAGGCAGCGGAGGCCAATTCTCTGGCTGCTTTCAAGAAGGAGCTAGATAGGTATCTTTTGGATAGGGGAATCAAGGGATATGGGGACAAGGCAGGAACCAGGTATTGATAGAAGATGATCAGCCATGATATCAGAATGGTGGTGAAGGCTCGAAGGGCCGAATGGTCCACTTCTGCACTTATTGTCTATTGTCTATTATCATTCTCAAGTGCTTACCCAGCAGTTAAAGTTGTTTAAAACTGATGTACTCTGCTTTTAATTACACTCTGTAACAACACTGACCATTTCTCCTTCGGCCACTCTGAAATCAGAGCAACAGTTTCGAAATGTTGTAAATATTTCTCTACTACTGTTTCACTAAATGGAAGGTCCAATTTCATTTCCTGACTAATGTCAAACGTTTTTCTAGAAACAGAGGACTCATTCTCAGACTTTAATTCCGCCATCGCAAGTTCAAATTCCCACTTCTTATTTTCAGCTTCTAATCGACTTATTTCCAAGTGAGCTTCCAATTGTTTCTGTTTTAATTCAGCATCCACTCTAAGGTTTTCTAACGCTGCCTGTTCCAGGTGTAACTGAATCGCTACTTTACTTACAGGGAACTATCTAAAATCGTTTCATCAAAAATACCCAAATCAATATAGTGTTCCACAATTTTTCTCTGAATTACAGGCTTTGTTGTAAACTTCGAAATAAGTTCCAACCTGCTAGAAATCTCAGATACATCACTTTATTTCGCCGTCGCTAATAACTCTGGATCTGGCGATGCCAGGAAGTCGTCAATATCCATTGTTGTCGGATGCCACTTAAAAGTCTATCAATCTAAAGAATCGGATATTCTCCTTTTCCAAAAGACCGATCGATAAACAGGCATTAAAATGAAAATTAGTACATCCGGCGAGCCCCCAATTGTTATGATCCAGAAAAAAATGAATAGAATTGAGGCAGTTTATACATACATACATATATATATCAGATGAAACATTTATTAAACACTGCTCAAAAAACCAAGAAGAAAACAAACGACTAACTTCACCGGAAGTTGGCTGCAATACGGCAGCTCGAACAGTTCTTATATCGAGAAATGCCAACTCCGTTTTTTAAAGTAGTAGATGCAAAGTCCAAATGATTTGCACATTCGGTTAGGACAGGCTTTCCTCGAAGAAGTATATTCTCTTACGTGGTGTTACTGCTGATCCCATCCGAAGTTTGCCTTAACCGGAGGATGTTCGATGAAGGAAATAAAACTTCTTAAAGGCACTCACCTTCCCTTGGCGAATAACCCTGCTCCATTTTTTTCTGCTCTTTAGCAGGGACTATCGTTGATTCCGGTTGCTAATTCCTTCTGAATGAAGATCAAATAAGGTTAAAACTGTTTTACCGCCGACAACACCAAATTTCCTCGATCTTTCGGGATTTTCGAACTTCGATATTTCCACACTCTCCGACTGGACTTTAACTGGCAGCGATTTCTAAAACTGAAGGCACACCGATTCTTACAATGGAAACAAAACTCCGCTTTTAAAACGAAAAAGAGTCATAAAATTAAATACGCAGCAGAATGGAGTCACAGACGAATTAAATCACGAACTGACCTGCGTCAGAGGGAGGGGTTCTCCTTTTATACCCTTTTGAAACAGGCCATCACAGGACTATTACGTCATGCCAGGCAGAGCCTCAATTACATCATTGTCATGCGATTGTTACAAGATACCCACTGGTACGTAACACCTCCCTTCAAAAAAAAATCGGTTATGAACAAAATTTTAACAATTAACTATATGCAAAAGAAAAATACAAATGTATACAGTTTACTACATACAGAGTATACATAGTATTATCATACGGAATCTTACAACTTACTATACAGCAGGAGTGCTAGAAATATTAAAAAATCACTTCATTAAAAAATGCATTGTTCATTGAAAAGCGAGATAGACAATGAGCTATCATATTATATCTTTCCGTTTACTATGAGTTATCAAAATAGAGTGCTCCTCTAACATCAAACATTTGTTGCTAAATTGGAGTTTGATTTATTTCCGTAACCAAGCCCGGACTTACAACATAACTAATCTTAGTCACAGTGGCAGTCCAAATTCACTTTTAGCTATGTTAGTAGTTAAAATAGCTTTGTAAGCCTGTCGAATAGTTTCTCCACCGTAGTAATGTGTGCTTTCCAAGTATCATTTCCTGTAATTAAATCGTCAATATAAGCATCTTCAACATCTGCCTCATGTGAAGCTACTTTGGTTCTTCTCGGAACGTCTGGAAATAAATCTCTGTATTTAAAAATTAATTGCTCCATCTGTTGCTTCTCATCTGGCTGTAAGTGAGTTAATTTCTCATCAATATTTTCCAGAATGGTTGAGTTTGGTAATGTGACAGAAACAACGTTTGGTTTGGAATGCGTTTTAGATGGATCATGCATTATGTTCTTAGTGAGATCAGACTCATTGTTATTGACCAGAACAGTCATAGTAGAAGACAGTTTCTCATTATATGGTATTATTATATTTATATGGCAAAGTTGTGCAGGCATTCTACGTTCAGTAATTTTTATGACATATTCCACATCATTAATATTTGACATAATTTCATAAGGACCATGAAAGTTAGCTTGTATATGATCAATTTGCAGTGGGAAAAGAACCAGCACCTTACCTCCAGGCTTAAATGTCCTCATTCTAGATTCTTTATCGAACCAAGTTTTCATTTTCTCCTGAGCCGATTTCAAATTTTCCCTAGATAATCTACAAGCGTTATGTAATCTGTCTATAAATTTCAAAATATAGTCCAGTAAATTAGTGTGTACCTCTTTATTATTCCAGTGTTCGCTAATAAAGCCTAAGGTCCTCTAACTGTCGGCCCAAATACAAGTTCAAATGGACTGATACATAATGATTCTTGTACCGACTCCCTTACTGCAAATTGAAGTAAGTGTATACCCTCATCCTAATAATTTTCATTTTCCACACAACACGTCCTAATCATAGTCTTCAGGGTAGAATGAAACCTCTCCAATGATCCTTGCGATTTTGGGTGGTATGCAGACGAAGTGAACTGCTTAGCTCCCAATTTATAAACTATCTGTTGAAACAATCCAGACATAAAATTACTGCCTTGATCAGATTGTATTTCCTTAGGCAAACCAAAATAAGCAAATAATTTTATAAGAGCCTTTGTTACAGTTATAGTTGTTTTATTCCAAATAGGTACTGCCTTTGGAAACCCAGACGTAGTGCACATGATAGTCAGCCAATACTGATAACCAGTTTTTGTTTTTGGTAGTGGACGTACACAATCTATATTAACTTTAGAAAACGGTTCGCCGAATGTTGGAAGAAGTTCCGGCGTTGCCACTGGTGTAACTTGATTAGGTTTACCCACAATTTGGCAAGTATGACACGTTCTGCAAAACGTCGCCACATCTTTTCTCAAATCAGGCCAGTAAAAATGTTTTAAAATCTTGTCCACAGTTTTCCTTACCCCTTGATGTCCACCGAAGGGCACACTGTGTGCTAAAGTTGAAACATCATTTCGAAAAACATTTGGAACAACTACCTGGTGAACAATATTCCATTCATCACTTGCAGGAATTGTAGGCGTTCTCCACTGTATATAAAACCATATATAACCTTTGCGAGTAGGGGAGATTCAAACAAGAAGACATGATTACAGAGTTATGGGGCAGAAATTTAAGGGTAGCACGAGGGGGAATTTCTTTACGCAGAGTGTGGTAGCTGTCTGGAATCAGCTTCCAGTAGAAGTGGTAGGGGCAGGTTCGGTATTGTCATTTAAAGTAAAATTGGATAGGTATATGGACAGGAAAGGAATGGAGGGTTATGCGTTGAGTGAGGGCCAGTGGTGTTAGGTGAGAGTACGCGTCGGCACGGACAACAGGATCCGAGCTGGACTGTTTCCGTGCAGTAATTGTTATATTGTTATATGGTCACTTCCTCAGCAACACTACTTTCTCAAAGTAATATCCTACGGGAACCTTACCAATTTCACTATCCGTTAGAGCTTGTTCTTTCAATTTGATAATCTCAGTGTCTCTATTCTGCTCTGCTATCATCTTCTTCTGAGACGGAGACAAATATTCATGGTCAGACTTACACCAAGAATCTTGATCAAACACTGAATATAAGAGAGTTAATGACGCATCCTCAAAACTCGAATCCTGAGTTGAACTGTCATGAGTAACAACGAAGTTTTTTAACCAAAGCTAGCGTTACAAAACAGGAGGAATCTTTGCTATAATCCATCCGGTGTTCCTCTGACTTTATTGTCAAATGCACCTCAGGAAAAACTTGTCCACCTGCCAAGTCTTTACCTAACAATAAAGAAATGTCCTTCACAGGTAAGCTTGCCTGTAGTCCTACTTTAACAAGTCCTGTAACTAATCCTGACCTTAAATTTACTTCTGCAAATGTACAGGCATATCGGCACACCCTACACCTGGTATATAATTTACCTGACCAGTATCAGACTCATCATCAGACTTTAACACACTGTCTAATATCAGTGATTGAGAATCTTCAAAATCCCTAAGAATTTTTACTGGCACCGTAGATCCTTTTACAAGTATACAAACCCTTCTGTTACAAAATGATCAGAGCCGCTCCTAACTTGGTTAGACACTAACAAAGCTTCATTTGTGTTTCTCAAATCCTCTGGATTTACAGGTGTTTGAGTATGTTGCACACAATCATATGGGACTGCTTCCTTCTCCTTCTTTTTCAATGTGAAACAGTTATCTATTACATGACCAGGTTTCTTACAGTAATTACAACTGGGACCAAACTGTCTTTCCTTCACAGCCTTTCCGTCCTCCTTACCTTTCTCAATAACATCTGATTTTATTTCTGGTTTACCTTGATTCACTGTTCATTTTTTCTTTTAAAAGTTCTGCCCCGAGGAAATCTATTCTTCTGCATTAAAGTATACTCATCTGCTAATTTAGAAGAGTCGTGAAATGCAGCAGTGACCCTCTCATTTAATTATGTCTTTTCTTCATCAGGGAAAATCTCCATTAAAATCAGCTCCTTCAATTTATTATAGTCACCATTTGCATTTTTAGAGGAAACCCTTCTCTCAAAACACAAAAGCTTTATCGTACGCAGATTCCACATAAGATTTTTTTCCACAGATTTCTTCAATTTTCTTAATCTTTCTCTACAAGCTTCCGGATCTAACTCATACGACTTTAATATGTGCAGTTTCACAGTATCATTATCAAGAGCTTGCTCAGCAGTTAAAGTTGTTTAAACCTGTTGTGCTTTGCTTTTAATTACACTCTGTCACAACACTGGCCATTTCTCTTTCGGCAACTCTGAAATCAGAGCAACAGTTTCGAAATTTTTAAAATATTTCCCTTCTTCTGTTTCACTAAATGGAGGGACCAATTTCATTTCCTGACTAACAACAAACGTTTTTCTAGAACCAGTAGACTCATTCTCAGACTTTAATCTCAACATCGCAAGTTCAAATTCCCACCTTTTATTTTCAGATTCTAATCGACTTAGTTCCAAGTGAGCTTCCAATTGTTTCTGTTTTAATTCAGCATCTAGTCTAAGATTTTCTAACGCTGCCTGTTCCAGGTGTAACTGAATCGCTACTTTACTTACAGGGAACTTATCTAAAATCGTTTCAACAAAAATACCCGAATCTGTATAGTGTTCCGCGATTACTCTCTGAATTACAGGCTTTGTTGTAAACTTCGAAATAAGTTCCAACCTGCCAGCAATCTCAGATACATCACTTTATTTCGCCGTCATTAATACCTCTGGATCTGGCGATGCCAGGAAGTCGTCAATGCCGGATACCACTAAAAAGCCAATCAATCAAAAGAATCGGATATTCTCCTTTTCCAAAAGACCGATCGATAATTAAACAGGCATTTAAAATTAAAAAAATATATACATCCTTCGAGCCCCCAATTGTTACGACCCAGCAAAAAGGAATAGAATTGAGGCAGTTTTAAAAAAAATATATATAACGAATAAAACATTTATTAAACACTGCTCAAAAAACCCAGAAGTTGACAAACGACTAACTTAACCGGAAGTTGGCTGCTATACTGCAGCTCGAAAAGTTCTTAAAATGAGAAATGCCAACTCAGTTTTTTAAAGTAGTAGATGCAAAAGTCCAAATAATTTATACAGTCGGTTAGCACAGGCTTTCCTCGAATAAATACATTCTCTTACGTGGTGTTACTGCTGATCCCATCCGATGTTTGCCTGGACCGGAGGATCTTTGATGAAGGAAATAAAACGGCTTAAAGGCACTGACTTTCCGTTGGCGAATAACCCTGTTTCAATCCTTCCTGCTCTTTAGCATGGACTATCTTGGATTTAGGTTGCTAATTCCTCCAGATTGAATATTAAATACGGTCAAACCTGTTTTACCGCCGACAACACCAATTGTCGTCGATCTTTCGGTTTTTCCGAACTTCGATAATTCTTCACTCTCCGACTGGACTTTAACTGGCAGCGGTTTCTAGAAATGAAAGCACACCGATTCTTACAGTGGAAACTAATGTCCGCTTTTAAAAGAAAAAGCGTCATAAAATCAAATATACAGCAGAACGGAGTCACGGACGAATTAAACCTTGAACTGCCCTACGTCACAGGGAAGGATTCTCCTTTTATAGCCTTTTGAAATAGACCATCACAGGAATTCTCTCTGGCGGGTGGATTACATCACTCCACCATCAGAAGACTATTACATCATGCCAGGCAGAGCCTCAATTACATCATGGTCATGCGACTGTCACAAGATAACCACATTAAAAAAAATCGGTCATGAACAAAATTTTAACAATTAACTATTTGCAAAAAAAATGGATAAAATTTACTACATTCTGATTATACATAGTATTATCATACAGCATCTTACAATTTACTATACAGTAGGAGTGCTAGAAAAATTCAAAAAATCACTTCATATAAGATTGCATTGAACGTTCAAAAGCGAGTTAGACAATGAGCTCTCATCTTTTACATTTGCATTATTTCTACTATTGCCCACAACAGTCATAGTAGAAGACAGTTTCTCATAATATGGTATTATCATACTTATACGGCAAGGTTGTGTTGGCATTCTACGTTCTGTAATTTTTATCACATAATCCACATAATTAATTTTACATATAATTTCATAAGGACCATGAAGTTTAGCTTGTAAATGATTCGTTTGCAGTGGGATAAGAACCAGCACCTTACCTCCAGGCTTAAATGTCCTCATTCTGGCTTCGATATCGTACAAAGTTTTCATTTTCTCCTGAGCCGATTTCAAATTTTCCCTGGCAAATCTGCATGCTTTATGCAATCTGTCTTTAAATTTCAAAATATAGTCCATTAAGTTAGTCTGTACCTCATTATTAATCCAGCGTTCGCTAATAAAGCCAAAGGTCCTCTAACTGTCGGCCCAAATACAAGTTCAAACGGACTGATACATAATGATTCTTGTACCGACTCCCTTACTGCAAATTGAAGCAAGTGTATACCCTCATCCCTATCATTTTCATTTTCCACACATTACGTCCAAATCATAGTCTTCAGGATAGAATGAAACCTCTCCAATGCTCCTTGCGATTCTCGATGGTATGCAGACGAAGAATGAACTGCTTAGCTCACAATTTATAAACTGTCTGTTGAAACAATCCAGACATAAAATTACTGCCTTGATCAGATTGTATTTCCTTTGGCAACCCAAAGTAAGTAAAGAATTTTATAAGTGCCTTTGTTACAGTTTTAGTTGTTTTATTCCGAAGTGGTACTGCCTTTGGAAAACTAGACGCAGTGCACGTGATAGTCAGCCAATACTGATAACCAGTTTTTGTTTTTGGTAAAGGACTTACACAATCTATATTAGCTTTCGAAAACAGTTCGCCGAATGCTGGAAGAGGTTGCGGGGTTGCTACTGGAGTAACTTGATTAGGTTTACCCACAATTTGGCAAGTATGACACGTTCTGCAAAACGTCGCCACATCTTTTCTCAAATCAGCCCAGTAAAAATGTTTTAAAATCTTGTCCACAGTTTTCCTTAACCCTTGATGTCCACCAAAGAACACACTGTGCTAAAGTTAAAACCACATTTCGAAAAACATTAGGAACAACTACCTTGTGAACAATATTCCATTCAGCACTTGCAGGAATTGTAGGCGTTCTCCACTATATATAATACCATATATAACCATGGAGAGTATGGGATATTCAAACAAGAGGACATGATTAGAGATTTAGAGGGCAGAATTTTAAGAACACGAGGGGGAATTTGTTTACTCAGAAAGTGGTAGCTGTGTGGAATGAGCTTCCTGTAGAAGTGGTAGAGGCCGGTTTTGTATTGTCATTTAAAGTAAAATTGGATAGGTATATGGACAGGAAAGGATTGGAGGGTTATGCGCTGAGTGCGGGCCAGTGCTACTGGGTGAGATTAAGTATTGTCATACAGAATCTTACAACTTATTATGCAGTAGGAGTACTACAATTATTAAAAATAATATCACTTCATAAAAAAATACATTGTGCATTCAAAATCGAGATAGACAATCAGCAATCACATTATCTTTGCCTTTAAAATGAGTTATCAATATATTGTACTCCTGTAACATTAAACCTTTGTTACTAAATTGAAGTTTGATGTATTTCCTTAACCATTTTACTTAACCAAGCACGGACTTACAAAAGAACCAAGGTAATTTACAGTGGCATGACCGAATTCACTTTTAGCTAAATGAATAATTAAATTACTTTTTAAAAGCTTTTCGAAGAGTTTCTCCACCGCAGTAAAGTCTGCTTCCCAAGTATCATTTCCCGTAACTGAATAGTCAACATAAGCATAAGTATTTTTTAACCACTGAATCACAGAGTTAATCATCCGCTGGAAAGTTCCTGAGGCATTCTTCATCTTCAAGAATATTATATTTATACAACCCAGATAGAGTTACAAATGCAGAAATCTCTCTACCTCTATCTATCAATGGAACACACCAATACCCTTTCAATATATCAATCTTTGTAAGGATCTATGCTTTTCCACATTTATCTAAACAACCATCCACTCGAGGAATTGGATATGCATCTGGTTTCGTTACAGCATTCACCTTCTTGTAGTCCGTACACAACCGAATACTACCGTTTGACTTCGGCACCATAACGCAAGGTGAACTTCAATTCGAGTTGGAATGTCTAATATTATTATTCTCTGCCATACATTTAATTTCTTTCTCAGCAAGTTCACATTTTTTTTCATTTTCATCCTGCATGGATGTTGCCTTATGTTTTTTGCAGCTCCAACATCTACATCACATGAAGTTACTGTGGTTCTAAGAACGCCTGCAAATATATCTTTATATTTAAAATATAAATTAAAAAATTAATTTCTTCAACGGCGGCTTCTGCTCTGGCTATGAATGAGCTAATTTCTCATCAATATTTTCCCGAATGATTCAGTTTGGTAATCTGACAGAAACAATGATGACTTTAGAATGAGTTTCAGATGAATCGTTGTTACGTATTCAGGCAACAATAAATATATGTGAGTTAGGCAAGGGTTTTTATAACAAATAACACGTTTATTAAACACTGAAAACAAGCCCCCCAAAAGTAAACAAACACTAACGTAACCGGAAATCAGCTGCTGTGCGGCAGCTTAACAGTTCTTAAAGCGATGCAGCAAAAACAGTTTTTTAAAGTGGTATTGCCAAAAGTTCAAAATGCTCACAGTCCATTTAAAAGGAGAGACTTTTTAAGGCGATTTAAATCCTCTTCCACGTCGTTACTCTTCCGTTTCCAAAGTCGAACTCTTCCCACGAAGAATTTTATGAAACGTAACGGCTTAAAGGCACTGACCTATCCTTTATCACCATTCTCAATCCTTTCTGGTATTTCCCAGGGATTAACACGAGAATAGTCAACGAAATCCTTCCGAATAAGGATCAAACAAGGTCGAACCCGTTTCACCGTCGAATTTCGATTCTGCTCGATCTTTAACTCCCGAACTCCGATCTTCACTCTCCACCGATTCTTAACCAACAGTATTGTAAAGAAACTGCTGGCAATGACCTTTTAAAATTTAGGCATTAGTTAAAACTACATCTTTCAACTAAACTGCGTCATCACATTAAATCACGCAGTGGCATGAGGTCAACGTGGCAAATCCAGCCACGAACTGCCCCCACCTCACAGGGAGGGGTCCTCCTCTTATACCCTGTAAAAAAAAACCTGTCGCATGATCTCCACTGGCGGGAAATGACGTCACTCCACCATCACAAGACCATTACCAAAAGTCCAGTATAGCTTCAACACCAGTCATGTGACAAGGGTACCACTGTCACGTGTCACGAGTGCGTAACACCTCCCTCCAAAAAATATACATTTTTGGTCTGACAAGAACAACAATTTTAACAACTACTTACACGAAAAACAAATGTATAAATTTGATAACATACACAATATACAATACCATCATATAACAGCTTACAACTCACAATACAGTAGGAGTGTTGCAATTGAAAGAAAACCACTCCATAAAAAAAATACATTGTACATTCAACATCGAGATAGACAATCAGCAACCACATTACCTTTACCTTTAACGTGAGTTATCACAATATTGTACTCTTGTAACATCAAACTCCAATTTAATAATCTTCTGTTTTTGTTTTTCATCTTACTCAGAAAAACTAACGGATTATGATGAGTGTAAACAATAAGTGGTTTTTGAGTTGTACCAACACATCCCTCAAAATATTCTAAAGCTAAAACAAGAGATAACAATTCTTTCTCTATTGTCAAATAATTTCTTTGATGCTTATTAAATTTCTTAGAAAAGTAAGCTACTGGATGATCAACCTCATCATCCTCATTCCTTTGCATTAATACTGCTCTTGCACCCTCATCACTAGCATCTACAGCTAATGAAAAAGGTTTTTCAAAGTCAGGTGCCTTAAGCACAGGTTGTTGACATATCATTATTTTTAATTTTTCAAATGCTTCTTGACAAGGCACTGACCACACAAACTTCACATTCTTCTGCAAAAGGTTAGTTAATGGAAGGGCAACATTAGCAAAATTCCTACAAAATTTTCGATAATATCCTACCATTCCCAACAATCTTCTGAGAGTTTTTTCCCCGTTGGAGTGGTAATCTCTAAAATTGCCTGAACTTTTGCCTGACCAGGAACTACCTTACCTTGACCCACAACATAACCAAGGTAAGTCACAGTGGTACGTCCAAATTCACTCTTAGCTAAATTAATAGTTAAGTTAGCTTTTGAAAGCTTTTCAAACAATTTCTCCACCGCAATTATGTGTGCTTCCCAAGTATCATTTCCTGTCACTAAATCACCAATATAAGCATCAGTATCTTTCAATCCCTGAATCACAGAGTTAATCATCCTCTGGAAAGTACCTGGGGCATTCTTCATCCAAAATGGAAGAACATTATAGTCATATAACCCAGATGAAGTTACAAATGCAGAAATCTCTCTACCTCTGTCCGTTAATGGAACACACCAATACCCTTTCAATAAATCAATCTTTGTAAGGAACTTTGCTTTTCCAACTTTATCTACACAATCATCTACTCTAGGAATTGGATATGCATCTGTTTTCGTTACAGCATTCACCTTCCTATAGTCCGTACAAAACCTAATACTACCATCTGGTTTTCGCACCATAACACATGGCGAACTCCAATTCTAGTTAGAATGTCTAATAATATCATTCTCTAAACATATATTCAATTTCTTTCTCAGCAAATTCACATTTTTCAATGTTCATCCTATATCTACATATAGATGTAGATGTTCATCTACATCATGTGAAGCTATAGTAGTCCTTCTCGGAACATCTGGAAACAAATCCTTATATTTAAAAATTAATTCCTTCACCTGTTGTTTCTGCTCTAGCTGTAAATGTGCTAATTTCTCATCCATATTTTCCAGAATGGTTGAATTTGGTAACCTAACAGAAACAATGTTGGATTTAGAATGAAAGTCAGATGAATCATCGATCATGTCCCTAGTTAAATCAAGCTCATTCTCACAAACCACAACAGTCACAGTATTAGATTGTTTCTCATAATATGGTTTAATCATATTTATATGGCAAAGTTGTGTTGACCTTCTACGATCTGGAGTTTTTATTACGTAATCCACATCATTGATTCTAGACACAATTTCATAAGGACCATGAAATCTAGCTTGTAAAGGATTTGTCTGCACTGGGAAAAGAACCAACACCTTATCTCCAGGCTTGAACATCCTCATCCTAGCTTCTTTATCATAACAAGTTTTCATTTTCTCCTGAGCCAACTTTAAAATTTCCTGGGCTAAGCTACAAGCTTTATGTAACCTGTCCTTAAATTTCAAAACATAGTCCAACAAATTAGTGTGTATTTCCTTACTAATGCACTCTTCTTTCAATAAAGCTAAAGGTCCTCTAACTCTATGCCAAACACAAGTTCAAATGGACTGAAACCTGAAAATTCCTGTACCGACTCCCTTACTGCAAATAAAAGTAGATTTATACCCTCATCCCAGTCACTTTCATTTTCCACACCATATGTCCTAATCATATTCTCGAGGGTAGAATGAAACCTCTACAAGGCACCTTGCGATTCTGTATGATATGCAGACGAAGTGATTTGCTTAGCTCCCAAATTATAAACTATCTGTTGAAACAATCGAGACATAAAATTACTGCCTTGATCAGTTTGTATTTCCTTAGGTAATCCAAAATAAGTAAAGAATTTTATAAGAGCCTTTGTCACAGTTTTAGCTTTTATATTCCTAAGTGGTACTGCCTCTGGAAACCTAGACGAAGTACACATAATAGTCAACAAATACAGATAACCAGTTTTTGTCTTTGGAAATGGATCAACACAATCTACAATAACTTTAGAAAACAGTTCACCAAATGCTGGAATAGGTTGTAATGGAGCTACTGTTGTAAGTTGATTTGGTTAACCCACAATTTGACAAGTATGGCACGTTTTACAAAACATCGCCACATCTTTTCTTAGACCAGGCCAGTAAAAATGTTTTAAAATCTTGTCCACAGTTTTCCTTACCCCTTGATGTCCACCTGAAGGCACACTATGAGCTAAAGTCAAAATCTCATTTCGATAAACTTTCGGGACAACTACCTGGTAAACAATATTCCATTCCTCACTTGCAGGAATTGTAGGTGATCTCCACTTCCTCATGAACACTCCTTTTTCCAAGTAATATCCTACTGACACCTTCTCAATTTCACTACCTAGTAAAGCTTGCTCTCTTCACTTTTCAATCTCAGGATCTCTATTCTGCTCTGCTATCATCTCCCTCCGAGACAGAGATAAATCTTCATAGTCAGACTTACTCCTAGAATCTTGTTCAAACAACAAAGGTAAGAAAGTCTCTGACACATCGTCAAAACTCGAATCCTGAGTTGAACATTCCTGAGTAACAACCTCATTCTGCACATCAATCCTTTTAGCCATAGCTCTAGTCACAACACAGGAAGAATCTGTGTTAGAATTCATCTCTGGCTCCTCTGACTCCATTGTTAAATGCACTTCAGGAAAAACTTGTCCACCTGCCAAGTCATTACCTAACAATAAAGAAATACCCTTCACAGGTAAGCTATGCTGTAATCCTACTTTAACAAATCCTGTAACTAACCCTGATTTTAAATTTACTTTATGTAAATGTAGAGGCATAAAATCACTCCCAACACCTCTTATGTAATTTACCTCACCAGTATCACTCTCTTCATTAAACTTCAACACACTGTCTAACATCAGTGATTGAGAAGCTCCAGTATCCCTAAGGATTATTATTGGCACCAGAGTAGATCCTTCTTTCAAGGATACAAACCCTTCAGTTATAAAATGATCATATCCCTTTCTAACTTGGTCAGACTCTAACAAAGCCTCATTTGTGTTTACCAGATCCTGTAATTTTACAGGTTCTTCAGTATGTTGCACACAAGCATCTGGATCTGCTTCCTTCTCTTTCTTTTTCAATTTGAAACAGTTAGCTAATACATGGCCAGGCTTCTTACAATAGTTACAAATAAGACCAAACTGTCTTTCCTTCACAGGTTTTCCTTCCTCCTTACCTTTCTCATTAACCTCTGATTTAATTTCTGATTTACCTAGAGTCTCCATGTTATTTTTCCTCTTAAAAATTCTGCCCTGAGGAAATTTATTCTTATGGATTAAAACATACTCATCAGCTAATCTAGCACAGTCCTGCAATTTATCAGTATCCCTCTCATTTAAGTAGGTCCTTACTTCAACAGGAATGCTTCTATTAAATTCCTCCATTAAAATCAGCTCTCTCAATGTATCATAGTCCCCATTTACATTTTTAGAAGAAACCCATCTCTCAAAACACACAGCTTTATCATAGGCAAATTCCACATAAGTCCACAGACTTTTTCAAACTTCTAAATCTTTCTCTATATGCTTCTGGGACTAATTCGTATGCTTTGAGTATATGCATTTTCACAATATCATAATCAAGTGCTTGCGCAGCAGTTAAAGCTGTATAAACTTGTTGTGCTTTACCTTTAATTACACTCTGTAACAATACTGTCCATTTATCTTTCGGCCACACTGACATCCGAGCAATAGTTTCAAAATGTTGAAAATATCTTTCCACTTCTGCTTCACTGAATGGAGGGACCAATTTATTTTCTTGAACAGCAACAAACCAGAAGACTGTTTCCCAGACCTTAATTCCTCCATTGCATATTCAAATTATCTCTGTTTTTGTTCAGCCTCTAATTTTCAACGCTCTAACATCATTTGTTCGATTTGCAACTGCATCTCCAGATTACTTATTTGAAACGACTCTAAAACCGAATCATCAAAAACACCCGAATCCACAAAGTGAGACGCGATTTTTCTCTGTATAACAGCCTTTGATGTAGTCCTCAAAATACCTTTAAGTTGCAATCTACTAGCTATCTCAGACATCTCAGTCTTTTTCGCCTTCGCTAACAACTCCGCGCCTGGCGAATCCAGAAACTCATCAATATTCATCGTTGCCGAATACCACTCACAAGCCAATCAAACAAAATAATCGAGTACTCCCCGTGTCCAAAACACCGACTCAAAATTCAACAAGCTTTTAAACTCAAACGATCCAATCCGGACGCAGCTTCCATATTTATGTTACGTATTCAGGCAACATTAAATATATATGAGTTAGGCAAGGGTTTTTATAACAAATAACACGTTTATTAAACACTGAAAACAAGCGATGCAGCAAAAACAGTTTTTTAAAGTGGTATTGCCAAAAGTTCAAAATGCTCACAGTCCATTTAAAAAGAGAGACTTTTAAGGCGATTTAAATCCTTTTCCACGTCGTTTCTCTTCCGTTTCCAAAGTCGAACTCTTCCCACGAAGAATTTTATGAAACGTAACGGCTTAAAGGCACTGACCTTTCCTTTATCACCATTCTCAATCCTTTCTGGTATTTCCCAGGGATTAACACGAGAATAGTCAACGAAATCCTTCCGAATAAGGATCAAACAAGGTCGAACCCGTTTCACCGTCGAAATTCGATTCTCCTCAATCTTTAACTCCCGAACTCCGATCTTCACTCTCCACCGATTCTTAACCAACAGTATTGTAAAGAAACTGCTGGCAATGACCTTTTAAACTTTAGGCATTAGTTAAAACTTCATCTTTCAACTAAACTGCGTCATCACATTAAATCACGCAGTGGCATGAAGTCAACGTGGCAAATCTAGCCACGAACTGCCCCCACCTCACAGGGACGTGTCTTCCTCTTATACCCTGTAAAGAAAATCTGTCACATGATCACTACTAGCGGGAATATGACGTCACTCCACCATCACAAGACCATTACCTCAAGCCCAGTATAGCTTCAACCCCAGTCACGTGTCACGAGTACGTAACATCATCCATTATATTCCTAGTGAATCAGACTTATTATTATTGACCACAACAGTCACTGTGATCATATTATGAGACTGTTTCTCATAATATGGTTTTATCATATTTGTATAACAAAGTTTCTTTGACGTTTTACAATCTGGAGTTTTTATCATGTAATCCACATCATTAATTTTAGATATAATTTCATAAGGACCATGAAATTTAGCTTGTAACGGATTCGTTTCCACTGGAAAAAGAAGCAGCACCTTATCTCCAGGCTTAAACGCTTCATCCTAGCTTCTTTATCGTACCAGGTTTTCATTTTCTCCTGAGCCGATTTTAAATTTTACCTGGCTGACTGACATGCTTTATGTAATCTGCCTTTAAATTTTAAAACATAGTCCAGCAAATTAGTGTGTACCTCTTTATTAATCGATTGTTCTTTTAATAAGGTCCAAGGTCCTATAACACTATGCCCTAATACAAGTTAAAATGGACTGAAACCTAGTGATGCTTGTACCAACTCACTTACTGCAAATATAAGTAAGTTATACCCTCATCCCAATCATTTTCATTTTCCACACAATACGTCCTAATCATAGACTTCAGGGTACAATGAAACCTATTCAAGGCACCTTGCGATTCTGGATGGTATGCAGACGGAGTAATTTGTTTAGCTCCCATTTTATAAACTATCCGTTGAAACAATCCAGCAATAAAATTACTGCCTTGAGCAGATTTTATTTCCTTAGGAAACCCAAAATAAGTAAAGAATTTTATTAGAGCCTTTGTTACAGTTTTAGTTGTTATATTCCTAAATGGTACTGCCTCTGGAAAGCTAGATGCAGTACACAGCAAGTACGGATGGCCAGTTTTTGTTTTTGGTAATGGTCCTAAATAATCTATAATAATTTTGGAAAACGGTTCACCAAGTGCTGAATAAGTTGCAGTGGGGCCACTGGAGTTACTTTATTAGGTTTACCCACTATTTGGCAAGTATGGCACGTTCCGCAAAACGTCGCCACATCTTTTCTCAAAGCAGGCCAGTAATAATGTTCAAAAATCTTGTCTACAGTTTTCCTCACCCTTTGAGCCTATGGGCTAAAGTTAAAATCTGATTGCCATAAACTTTGGGAACGACTAACTGGTGAACAATATTCCATTCATCACTTGCAGGAATTGAAGGCGATCTCCGCTTCTTCGTCAATACTCCTTTCTCAAAATAATATCCTACTGGCAACTTATCAGTTTCACTATCCGGTAAAACTTGTTCTTTTAATTTGTTATCCCAGGGTCTGTACTCTGCACTGATATAATCTCCTTCCGAGACAGAGACAAATCTTCATGGTCAGACTAGCTCCAAAACCTTGTTCAAACAATGAAGGTAAGAAAGTTTCTGACACATCCTCAAAATTCGAATCCTGAGCTGATCAATCATGGGTAACAACATCATTCTGCACATCAAGCTTTTTAGCCGTAACTCGATTTACAACACAGGAGGAATCTGTGTTTGAATCCATCCGTGGTTCCTCTGACTTTATCGTCAAATGCACTACAGGAAAAACCTGTCCATTTGCAAAGTCATTTCCTAACAATAAATAAATATCCGACACAGGTAAGTTAGGTTGTAGCCCTACTTTAACAAGTCCTGTAACTAACCCTGACCATAAATTTAATCTATGCAAATCTACAGCCATAATGGCACTCCTAAAACCTTGTATAAAGTTTACCTTCCCAGTATCAGACTCATCATTAAACTTTAACAAACTGTCCAACATCAGTTATTGAGAAGATCCAGTATCACCAAGGAATTTTACTGGCACCGGAGTGGAACCCTCTTCCAAGGATACAAATCCTTCAGTTAGAAAATGATCATATTCCCTTCTTAAATTGGTCAGATTCTAACAAAGCCTCATTTCTACTTCCTCTTGAAATGGAAACAGTTGGCTATTACGTGACTAGGTTTCTTACAATAATTGCAAATGGGACCGAACTATCTTTCCTTCACAGGGTTTTCTTCCTCCTTACTTTTCTCACTAACTTCTGATTTAATTTCTGGTTTACCTTGATTCAACGTGTTACTTTTCCTTTTAAAAGTTCTGCTCTGATGAAATTTATTCTTGTGGATTAAAGCATACTGATCAGCTAAATGAGCAGAGTCCTGCAATGTAGTAGTGGCACTCTCATTTATGTATGTCTTTACTTCAACACAGATGCTCCGTTTAAATCTCTCCATTAAAATCTGCTCTTACAATGTATTATGGTCCCCGATTTGATTTTTTAGAGGAAACCCATCTCTCAAAACACACAGCTTTATCGTAGGTGAATTTCACAGATTTCTTAAAATTTCGGAATCTTTCTCTATATGCTTCTGGAACTAGCTCATACGCCTTTAATATATGCAGTTTCAAAGTATAATAATCAAGTGCTTGCTCAGCAGTTAAAGCCGTATAAACTTGTTGTGCTTTGTCTTTAATTACACTCTGTAACAACACTGGCCATTTCTCTTTCGGCCTCTCTGAATTTCAAAATGTTGAAAATATTTCTCTACTTCTGTTTCATTAAATGGAGGGACCAGTTTAATTTCCGGACTAACACCAAACGTTGTCCTTGAACCAGAAGACTGATTCTCAGACTTTACTTCCGCCATCGCATTTCAAATTCCCTCTATTGTTTCTCAGCTTCTAACCGACATAGTTCCAAGTTAGATTCCAATTGCTTCTTTTTATTTTCAGCTTCTATTCGACTTAGTTCCAAGTTAGCTTCCAGTTGCGCTGTTTTATTTCAGCTTCTATTCTAAGATTTTTCTAAAGCTACTTGTTGCATGTGTACATGGATCGCTGTCCAGGGAACCTGTCGAACACCGTTTCATCCAAAACACCCGAATCTATGTAGTGTTCCGAGATTTTCCTCTGAATTATACGCTTTGTTGTAACCTTCGAAATACCTTCAATAAGTTCCAACCTGCTGGCTATCTCAGATGCATCACTCTTTGACGCCTTCGCTTATAACTCTGGATCTGCCCATGTCAGGAAGTCGTCTTATTCATTGTTGCAGAATACCATTCAGAAACAACAGAATAGATCCAAAACACCAATCGATAATTGAACAAGCATTTAAGCACAAAAACTGTTCTTATCCCACGAGCCCCCAATTGTTATGACTCAGCAACGATGAATGTAGAATTGAGACAGTTTTTTTTTATAAACAAATAGAAGCTTTATTACACACTGCTCAACAAAAACACCAAAAGTAAATAAACGACCAACTTAACCGGAAGTCAGCTGCTATACGGCAACTCGAACAGTTCTTAAAACGGGAAATACGAGCACAGCTCTTAAAAACAGTAATGAAAAAGTCCAAATGACTTACACAGTCAGTTAGAAGAGATTTTCTGAGAAGTAAGGAATTCTTCTACGACGCGACGTTACTGCTGAATCCAGCCGAAATATGCCTTGCCCGAAGGATTTACGATGAAGGAAATAAAACGGCTTAAAAGGACTGCCCTTTACCGTTTGGCGAATAGCTCACCGCCCCAGTCCTTTCTGCTCTTACAGCAGAGTCTGTCGTGGGTGCAGATGACCAATTCCTTCAAAATGAGGATCAAATAAGGTCGAAGCTGTTTTACCGCCGACAACACCAACTTCTCTCGATCCTTCAGCTTCCCAAAATAATTATTCACTTTCCGACTGCAATTTAACTAGTAGCGATTTTCAGATTTTCAGCGATTCTTACAGCAGAAATTAAACCCCCAATTTAAAACGAAATTGCGTCATGAAATCAAATGCGCAGCAGAACGGCGTCACTGACGAATTAAGCCATGAACTGACCTGTGTCACAGCGAGGGGTTCTCCTTTTAAGCCTGTTGAAAAAAGCCTTCACATGACCTCTCACTGGCGGGAAAATTATATCACTCCACCATCACAAGACCGTTACATCATGCCCAGTAATGCTTCAATTACATCATGGTCATGTGCCTGTCACAAGACAGCCACGGGTACGTAACATACTCAGAACTTGCATTATAGAGGTGAATGTAGCAAAAGCTGTCTTTACGACCCTAGCTAGCTGTGACCCCACTTTTAGGGAATTATGTACCTGTATTCCTAGATCCCTCTGTTCTTCCGGGTCTTACAATTCACCTTGTTGGTTCTACCTTGGTTTCTCGTTCTAAAGTGCAAAACCTCACAATTGTCTGCATTAAACTCCATCTGCCATTTGTCAGGCCATTTTTCAGCGGTCCGAATTCCTCTGCAAGCTTTGAAAACCTTCCTCATTGTCCACTACACCTCCAATCTTTGTATCATCAGAAATTTGCTGATCCAATTTAACACATTATCATCCAGATCATTGATATAGATGACAAATAACAATGTACAATGTTCCACTCAGAGAACCAATCCTCCACTACCACTCTTTGGGTTCTCCCACTGAGTTAATGTCTAATCCAATTTACTACCTCTCCATGTATACCTAGCGACTGAATCTTCCTAACTGACCTCTCATGCGGGACCTTGTCAAATGCCTTAATGAAATCCATGTTGACAACATCCACTTCATCCACTTTCCTGGTGACCTCCTCGAAAAACTCTAATAGATTGGTTAAACATGACCTACCACGCACAAAGCCATGTTGACTCTCCCTAATAAGTCACTATCTATCCAAATACTTGTAGATCCTATTTCTTAGTACTGCTTCCAGTAATTTACCTACTACTTACTACAAACCTACCAGCCTATAATTTCCAGGATTACTTTTAGAGCCTTTTTTACAACAACGGAACAACATGAGCTATCCTCCAATACTCCGGCACCTCAGCCGTAGATACCTGACATTTTAAATATATCTGCCAGGGCCTCTGCAGTTTTCAACACCAGTCTCCTTCAAGGTCCAAGGGAATACCCTGTTAGGTCCTAGGGATTTTTTACTCTGATTTGCCTCAAGACAGTAAGCACCTTCTCCTCTTCAATCTGTGTAGGTTCCACCACCCTCGCTACTTGTTTGCCTTATTTCCATAGATTCCATGCCATTTTCCTTAGTAATACAGACTCAAAAAAATACAATTTAAGATTCCACCCCCCCCCCCGCCCATTTCTTTTGGTTCCATACATAGCCGACCACTCTGATCTTCAAGAGAGCCAATTTTATCTCTTACTATCCCTTGTCTCTTAATATACCCTGCAGAGATATTTGGATTATCCTTCACCTTGACTGCCAAAGCACCTCATGTCTTAGCCCTCCTGATTCATCTCTTACCTTTGCCCTTTTTATTCTTCTCAAGTACCTTATTTGCTCCCTGTTGCCTGTACATGTTATACATCTCTTTTTTCTTCTTTATCAGAGTTCCAATATCCCTCGAGAACCAAGGTTCCTTTTTCTTATTCACTTTCCCTTGAACCCTGACAGGAACATACAAACTCGGCACCCTCAATATTTCTCAATTGAAGGCCTCCCACTTACCAACTACATCCTTGCCAGAAAAAAACGTGTCCCAATCCACGCTTTTTAGATCCTTTCTCGGTTTCTTCAAATTTGGCCTTTATCCAGTTTAGAACCGCAACCCGAGGACCAGATCTATCTTTATCCATGATCAAGTTGAAAACTAATGATGTTATGATCACTGGGACCAATGTGCTCCCTTACACACACTTCTGTCACATGTCCTAACTCGTTTCCTAATAGGAGATCTAATATTGCATCCTCTCGAGTTGGTACCTCTTTATATTGATTTAGAAAACTTTCTGAACAC
Source organism: Hemitrygon akajei (assembly GCF_048418815.1). Classification (NCBI taxonomy): domain Eukaryota; kingdom Metazoa; phylum Chordata; class Chondrichthyes; order Myliobatiformes; family Dasyatidae; genus Hemitrygon; species Hemitrygon akajei. Next base: position 894,559 of record NW_027331950.1, on the reverse strand, counting down.
ATTTTACAAACTCTAACCCGTCTAAACCTTACAGTATGGGAGCGGGGAAATTAAAATCCCCTGCGACCACAACTTTATGATTCCTGTAGATGTCTGCTATCTCTCTGAAGATTTTCTCCTCCAATTCTCACTGACTTCATCCCTCTGCCTCTATAACGTCTGAAGAGAGAGAGAGAGAGAGAGAGGAGAGAGAGAGAGAGAGAGGAGAGAGAGAGAGAGAGGAGAGAGAGAGAGAGAGAGAGAGAGAGAGAGAGAGAGAGAGAGAGAGAGAGAGAGAGAGAGAGAGAGAGAGAGAGAGAGAGGGGGGGGGGGGAGTCCCAACTGCCTGCATGCACCGATTCGAAAGAGTTCTTATAGACAAGGCAAAAAGAAAGTTCAAATCAACAAGGACAAGCAAGCTGGATCAACTCAGCAGGTCGGGCAGCATCCGTTGAAATGAGCAGTTAACGTTTCGGGTCGAGACTCTTCGTGAGGACTGAAGGAGGGGGCAGAGCCCCATAAAGAAGGTGGGGGGAGGGTGGAAGGTGCCAGGTGAAAAAAACAATCAGAGGAAAGAGCAAGGATTGGGGGAGGGTGAGTAGATAGCCCGGAGAGGTGAAGAAGGAATGTGAGGAGAAAGCAGTATGGGTCGTAGAAGAAGGCAGAAGCATGAGAGAGGAGATAGGTAGCTAGAAGAGGAGGCAGAGTGAAAGTGGGATGGTGGAAGGGAGAGGGAAGGAATTACCGGAATTTGGAGAATTAGATGTTCATACCAAGGGGCTGGAGACTACCTAGACGGTATATGAGGTGTTGCTCCTCCAACCTGAGTTTGGCCTCATCATGGCAGTAGAGGGGGCCATGTTTGGATATCTCCGAGTGGGAATGTGAAGCAGAACTGAAGTGGGTGGCAACCACAAGAGTCAGGAACTCCCGGTTGCCCCTGCCCCCTGCTTCTTCAGTCCTGACGAAGGGTCTCGGCCCGAAATGTTGACTGCCCATTTCAACGAATGCTGCCCGACCTGCTGAGTTGATCCAGCTTATTTGTACGTGATGATTTTACCACAGCATCTGCAGTGTACTTTGTGTTTAAAGTTCAAATCAATGTGTGTTCCCATTGATCACATTAAACACAATCCACTGAACAAACACACAGTGTCAACTATTTTTACTCATTGTGCCATTATCTAACATACCTAGTCCTCAAGGTGAACTAGTTTGACACTCGTTTGATATTGCCTCAAAAGATTTTCAGTGGAGCTGCCCCGAATATTTTTTATGTTTGCAATGCTTGAATCGCTAAACATATTTTTATAATTATACTCCTGATCTATTTTTTTAAACAAACTAGTTCGCCTTCTACTTCCGACCATTTATAACATTGCTAGTAGCGGGTGGATAAATAAGATCAAGCGAGTTCAATGTGGATGAAATTATCTCTGCGCTGCCCGATCTTTCTTGTAGTGCTTCAGACGAATACATCGGCTCGTTACATTTCCAAAGAGAAATTCAATTACGTTCAAGGATATCTCGTCATTTCAGCAAATCCAACAAATCTGAGCTCATGCAGAAACGCTCTACACAAGCAGCAATTTATGACAATGAATACCACAGATCCTCCGCCCGCAGACTATAGAAATCCCTCCTCATCTCTGTTCTAAAGGGACCTCCATCTGTTCTGCGCCATGTAGATCAGATGCTGTAGGAGGAGCGTGATATGTTTGCCTTCACCATAGGTGCATTGCAGGAGCTGGATCACCGTGTGCAGTTCAAATCACAGCTCCGGAGGAAGGATGCAGTTAAGCTGTAAATGGTGCAGAATATCCCCATGCACGTTAACTGAACTGGAGAGCTTGATTTCGATCGAATCATTGGATGGGTGGGAACTGTTTCTCTCGGTGGTTTGCCGGATGATGAGCTTAATTTAAAATTAAAATTTAAAATACATGAGAGAAATAAGACAAAAAAGTGCAATCCTAGAAATCACAACTTTAAAGTGAGAGCGACAGGGTAAGTTGAATAATGTGCGAGATGAGAGTATTTCTTTATAGGAACATTAAAAAATCATTAGAAAAATAGAATACCTACAGCACAATGCAAGCTCTTCATCAAACAAAGTTGTGCCGAACGTGTCCGTACATTGGAACTTACTAGGCTTACCCATGTCCTTCTGTTTTTCTAAGCTTTACGTACCTATCCAAAAGCCCCTTAAAAGATCCTATCTTACCCGCCTCCACCACTGTTGCCGGCAGCCCATTCCAATCACTCACCACTCTCTGCGTAAAAAGACTTACCACTGACATCTCCTCTGTACCTACTCCCAAGCACCTTAAACCTGTGCCCTCTTGTGGCAGCCATTTCAGCCCTGGGATAAAGCCTCCGAATATCCACACGATCAATGCCCCTCATCATCTTATACACCTGTATCAGGTCACCTCTCATCTTCCGTCGCTCCAAGGAGAAAAGGCCGAGTTCAATCAATCCCTTTTCATAAGGCATGCTCTCCAATAGAGGCAACACTCTTGTGCGCCCTTTTCTATCGTTTCCACGTCCTCCCTGTTGTGAAGCAACTAGAACTGAGCACTTGACTCCAAGTGGGGTCTTACCAGGGTCCGATATAGTTGCACATTACCCATCGGCTACAAAATTCAATTCCACGATTGATGAAGGCCAATACACAGTATGCCTTCTTAACCACAGAGTCAACCGGCACTGCTTCTTTGAGCACCTGTTGGACTCGGACCCCAAGATTCCTTTGAATTTCCACACTACCAAGAGCCTTACCATTAATACAATATTCTACAATCATATTTGACCTACCAAAATGAACCACTTTACACTTATCTGTGTTGAACTCCATCTGCCACTTTTCAGTCCAATTTTGCATTCTATCAAATTACCGCTGCTCCTTCTGACAGCCCTCCAAGCTATTTACAACACACCCGATCTTTGTGTCATTAGCAAATTTACTAACACATCCCACCACTCCTTACCCAGGTCATTTGCAAAATCACGAAGTGTAAGGGTCCCAGAACAGGTCCCCGAGGCGCACTACTTGTAACCGACCTCCATGCAGAATATGGCCCGTCTACAACCACTCCTTTCCTTCTGTGGGAGAGCCATGTTGAGAGTTGTCGGTGGCTGGCTTAACAGCATGGGGAGTGCTGGAAGCATTTATGATCGCGGCACTTAAGGGCGCTGAGATATTGTTGCATACCACGTGGGTATCTTGTGACTGCACATGACCATGACATAATCGAGCCTCTGCTGAGCATGACGTAATGGTCTTGTGATGGTGGAGTAATGTAATCATGTGATGGCCTCTTTCAACAGGTATAAAAGGAGAACACATCGCTGTGACGCAGGTCAGTTTGTGGTTTAATTCGTCAGTGATTCCGTTCTGCTGCGTATGTGATTTCATGACGCAGTTTCGTTTTAAACTGGAGTTTTAATTTCTACTGTAAGAATTGTTGTGCCGGCAGTTCTGAAAATCGCTACAGTTAAAGTCCAGTCGGAGAGTGAATAATTATCGAAGTTCGGGAAGCTGAAGGATCGAGAGAAGTTGGTGTTGTCGGCGGTAAAACAGGTTCGACCTTATTTGATCTTCATTCTGAAGGAATTGGTAATCTGCACCAACGATAGACCCTGCTGAAAGAGCAGAAAGGACTGGGGCAGTCAGCTATTCGCCGAAAGGAAAAGGTCAGTCCATTTAATCCGTTTTCTTTCATTCCTCGTAAATCCTTCCAGCAAGGCATATTTCGGCGGGGATCAGCAGTAACGTCACTTCATAAGAGAATCTATTACTTCAAGGAAAGTTATCTTAATTGACTGTGTAAATCATTAGGAGTTTTGCATTTACTACTTTTAAGAACTATGTTCGCATTTTTCATTTTAAGAACTGTTCGAGCTGCCGTATAGCAACTGACTTCCGGGTAAGATAATCGTTTCATTAGTCGTTTGTTATCAAAACCTGTGTCTATTTCATATTCATTGTTGCTGAATCGTAACAATAGGCACATGAATATTTAGGAAAAGGAAGGATATGAATTACACAGAAACAAAAGAGAGTTAGTTTCATTACGTATTGTGTTCAGCAGAGACATCGTGAGCCATGATGCTATTCATGACCTATTGTTGCTGCATCGTAACAATTGGGGGCTCTTCCGGTATCAGTACTATTTTATTTTTGCTTAAATGTTTATTTAACTATCGATCGGTGTTTGGGAAAAGGGGATTACGCGATTCTTTTGTTTGATTTGTTTGTCAGTGGTATTAGGCAACAATGAATATTGACGACTTCCTGGCATCACCAGACCCACAGTTATTATCCAAGGCGAAAAAGAGTGATGTATCTGTGATTGCCAGCAGGTTCGAACTTAAAGGTATTTCAAAGGTTACAACAAAACCTGTAATTCAGAGAAAAATCGCAGAACACTCTATAGGTTATGGTGTTTTTGATGAAAATATTTTTGACAGAAGCTGAACTAATACAGAAGCAATTGGAAGCTAACTAAGAATTAAATCGATTAGAAGCTGAAAATAAAACGAAACAACTGGAAGCTCACTTGGAACTAAGTTGGTTAGAAGCTGAAAATCAACAGAGGGAATTTGAACTTGCGATGGCGGAATTAAAGTCTGATAATCAGTCTTCTGGTTCTAGGAAAACGTTTGCTGTTAGTCAGGAAATTAAATTGGTCCTCAATTTAGTGAAACTGCACAAATGAAAGGTGTATGAGATAGTTCCGGAAGCAGTTTTTTACATTTGTGTTTTTTTTTTTGTAAATAGTTAATTGTTAAAAATGTGTTTATGACCATATAACCATATAACAATTACTGCACGGGGACAGGCCATCTCTGGCCTTCTAGTCCATGCCGAACGCTAGTCCCACCGACCTGCCCTCAACCCTCCATTCCATTCCAACCATACCCATCCAATTTTACTTTAAATGAAAATATCGAACCTTCCTCTACCACTTCTACTGAAAGCTCGTTCCATACAGCTACCACTCTCTGAGTAAAGAAATTCCCCCTTGTGTTACCCCTAAACTATTGCTCCCTAATTCTCAATTCATGTCCTTTTGTTTGAATCTCCCCTACTCTCAATGGAAAAAGCCTATCACGTCAACTCTATCTATCCCTCTCATAATTTTAAATTCCTCTATCAAGTCCCCCCTCAACTTTCACACTCCAAAGAATAAAGACCTAACTTGTTCAACCTTTCTTTGTGACGTAGGTGCTGAAACCCAGTTAACGTTGAAGTAAATCTTCCCTGTACTCTCTCTATTTCTTTGAGATCTTTCCTATAATTCTTTCCGAACATTACATCCCAATTCCTATACTCGAAGCTCTGATTTATAAATGCCAGCATACCAAAAGCTTGCTTCACCACCCCATCCACATGAGATTCCACCTTCAGGGAACTATGCACCATCATTCCTAGATCGCTTTGCTCCACCGCACTGTCCCACTTTGATCATTCCCACCAAAATGCAGCACCTCACACTTATCAGCATCAAACTCCATCTGTCATCCTTCAGCCCATTCTTCTAACTGGCCCAAATCCCTCTGCAAGCTCCGAAAACGCACTTCACTATCCACAATGCCACCTATCTTAGTATCATCTGAATACTTACTACTCCAATTTACCACCCCATCATCCAGATCATTAATGTATATGACAAACGACATTGGACCCAGTACAGATCCCTAAGGCACACGACTAATCACCGGCCTCCAACCTGACAAACAGTTACCGTCACTACTCTCTGGCATCTCACATCCAGCCACTGTTGAATCCATTTTGCTACTTTAATATTAATACCTAACGATTGAATCTTCCTAACTAACCTTCCGTGCAGAACCTTGTCAAAAACCTTACAAAAGTCCATATAGACAACATCCACTGCAATATCCTCGTCAACTTTCAGAATTTTTTTTTGGAGGGAGGTGTTACGTACCCCTGTGTAGCTGTGTGACTGTGACATGACCATGATGTAATTGAGGCTCTGCTGTGCAAGATGTAATGGTCTTGTGATGGTGGAGTGATGTAATTTTCCTGCCACTGTGAGCTCATGTGATGGCCTGTTTCAACAGGGTACAAAAGGAGAACCACTCCCGTGACGCAGGTCAGTTCGTGTTTTAATTCGTCAGTGACTCAGTTCTGCTGCGTATCTGATTTTATGACGCAGTTTCGTTTTTAAAAGTGGAGTTTTAGTTTCCACTGTAGGATTCGGTGTGCCGGCAGTTCTAAAAATCGCTGCCAGTTAAAGTCCAGTCGGAGAGTGAAGAATTATCGAATTTCGGACAACCCGAAAGATCGAGGAAAGTTGGTGTTGTCGGCGGTAAAAGAGGTTTGTCCTTATTTGATCTTCATTGAGTAGGAAATAGTAACCTGAATCCAAGATAGTCCCTGCTAAAGAGCAAAAAGGACTGGAGCGAGGTTTCGCCAAAGAAAAGTCAATGCCTTTAAGCCGTTTTATGTCCTTCATTGAAAATCCTGCGGTCAAGGGCTATTTCGGCAGGGATCAGCAGTAACGCCACGTAAAAGAATTTATTACTTCGAGGAAAGTCTCTCCAAGCTGACTGTGTAAATCATTTGGCCTTTTGCATCTACTAATTTAAAGAACTGAGAACACATTTCTGGATTTAAGAACTGTTCCTGCTGCCGTTTAGCAGCCAATTTATGGTTAAGTTAGTCGTTTGCTTACTTTTGGGATTTTATGAGCAGTATTTAATAAACGTTTTATTTGTTATAATAAATAAAACTGTCTCAATTCTATTCATTGTTGCTGGATCGTAACAATTGGGGGCTCGTGGGATGTAGTATCTTTGAGCTTAAATGCTTGTTTAACTGCCGATCGGTGTTTTGGAAAAGGGGAATACACGATTCTTTTGCTTGCTTGGCTTTTGAGCCAATATGCTGTTGAATTTGCCTAAGATAAAGCTGTGTGTTTTGAGAGATGGGTTTCTTCTAAAAATGTAAATAGGGACTATAATAAATTGAAAGAGCTAATTTTAAAGGAGGAATTTAAAAGCCACATCCCTGATGAAGTAAAGCCATACTTAAATGACAGAGACACAGCTACATTGCAGGACTCCGCTAAATTAGCTGATGAGTATGTTTTAATCATTAAGAATAAATTTCCTCAGAACAGAACTTTTAAAAGGAAAAATAACACAGTGAATCAAGGTAAACCAGAAACTAAATCAGATATTAGTGAGAAAGGTAAGGAGGAAGGAAAGGCTGTGAAGCAAAGACAGTTTGGTCCCATTTGTAATTACTGTAAGAAACCTGATCATGTAATAGCTAACTGCTTCCGATTGAAACAGAAGGAGAAGGAAGCTGTCCCAGATGCCTGTGTGCAACATACTCAAACACCTGTAAATCCACAGGGTTTGATAAACACAAATGAGGCTTTGTTAGAGTCTGACCAAGTTAGGAAGGGATCTGATCATTTTATAACTGAAGGGTTTGCATCCTTGAAAGAAGGATCTACTGCTGTGGCAATAAAAATCTTTAAGGATACTGGAGCTTCTCAATCACTGATGATAAAGAGAGTGTTAAAGTTTAATGACGATTCTGATACTGGTGAGATAAATTATATACGAGGTGTAGGGAGTGCCCTTATGCCTGTACATTTGCATAACGTATATTTAAGGTCGGGGTTAGTTACAGGATTTGTTAAAGTAGGACTACAACTTAGCTTACCTGTGAAGGATATTAATTTTTTGTTAGGCAATGACTTGGCAGGTGACAAGTTTTTCCTGAGGTGCATTTGACAATAAAGTCAGAGAAACCGCGGATGGATTCCAACACATATTCCGCCTGTGTTGTAACCCGAGCAATGGCTAAAAGCTTGATGTGCAGAATGAGGTTGTTACCCGTGACTGTTCAACTCAGGATTCGAGTTCTGAGGATGTGTCAGAAGCTCTCTTACCTTCATTGTTTGAACAAGATTCTTGGATTAAGTCTGACCATGAAGATTTGCCTCTGTCTAGGAAGGAGATGATAGCAGAGCAGAGTAGAGACCCTAAGATTATCAAATTAATAGAACAAGCTCTACCGGAGAGTGAAATTGATAAGGTGCCAGTAGGATATTATTTTCAGAAAGTAGTGTTGATGCGGAAGTGGAGATCGCCTACAATTCCAGAAAGCGAAGAGGAGAATATTGTTCACCAGGTAGATGTTCCTAAAGTTTATCGGAATGAGATTTTTAACATTAGTGCATAGTTTGCCCTTGGGTGGACATCAAGGGGTAAGGAAAATTGGGGATAAGATTTTAAAACATTTTTATTGGTCTTGGTTAAGGAAAGATGTGGCAACGTTTTGCAGAACGTGTCATACTTGCCAAATTGTGAGTAAACCAAATCAAGTTTGTCCAGTAAACCCACTACAACCTATTCCCGCATTTGGTGACCGTTTTCCAAAATTATTGTAGATTGTGTAGGGCCTTTAACAAAAACAAAAACTGGTTATCTGTACTGGCTGACTATCATGTGCACTGCGTCTAGGTTTCCAACGGTAGTACCACCTAGGAATATACCAGCTAAAATTGCAACAAATGCTCTTATAAATTTCTTTACTTATTTTGGGTTGCCTAAGGAAATACAATCTGATCAAGGTAGTAATTTTATGTCTGAATGGTTTCAACAGATAGTTTATAAATTGTGAGCTAAGAAATTCACTTCGTCTGCATACATCCAGAATCGCAAGGAGCTTTGGAGAGGATTCATTCTACTCTCAGGACTATGATTAGGACGTAATATGTGGAAAATGACAATGATTGGGATGAGAGTATACACTTACTTCTATTTGCAATAAGGGAGTCGGTACTCGAATCATTAGGTATCAGTCCATTTCAACTTGTATTTATGCATAGAGTTAGAGAACCTAGAGACGGATCCATTGCTTTTGTGCATTTAAACCGTTTTATTTCCATCTCCGTGAATCCTTCGGGCAAGGCATATTTCGGCTAAGATCAGCAGTAACGTCACGAAAGAGAATTTATTACATCAAGGAATGTCTCTCCTAACTGACTGTAAAGCATTTGGGACTTTTGCAATACTACTTTAAAGAACTGAGTTCGCATTTCTCGCTTTAAGAACGGTCTAAATTGCCGTAAAGCAGCCGACTTCCGGTTACGTTAGTCGTTCGTTTATTTTTGCGTTTTTCTTTTGAGCAGTGTTTAATAAATGTTTTATTTGATTAAAAAAAACCTCTCTCGATTATATATTCATTGTTGCTGGATCATAACCATGTAATACTCCAGATGTGGCTGAGCCAGAGTTTTTACAAGTTGCAGCTTAATCCCGTGACTTTTGACCTCTATGCCCTTCACCGTGCCTCTGTCAGGATCAAGCGTCAAGCTGACGGCCATCGCTCCAAGGCCCCACATTATCGCCACGGACAGCGTGTGTGGCTTTCAACCCAAGACCTACCCCGCAAGGTGGATTCCGGCAAACTCGCCACCTCCCCACCTCGCTTCAACAGCCCCTTTCCCATTTCTAAAGTCATCAGCCATTTAGAGGTCCTTTGGCTTTATTAAAAGAACAATGGATTAATAAAGAGGTACACACTAATTTGTTGGGCTATGTTTTGAAATTTAAAGACAGATTACATAAAGCTTGTAGCTTAGCCAGGGAAAATTTAAAATCGGCTCAGGAGAAAATGAAAACCTGGTAGAATAAAGAAGCTAGGATGAGGACATTTAAGCCTGGAGATAAGTTGCTGGTTCCTTTCCCAGGGCAAACGAATCCATTACCTGCTACATTTCATGGTTCTTATGAAGTTATGTCTAAAATTAATGTTGTGGATTATGTGATAAAACTCAAGATCGTAGGAGGCCAACATAACTTTGCCATATAAATATGATATAAACATTATGAGCAACAATCTGCTACTATGACTATTGTGGTCAATAATAATGATTCTGATCTCACTAGGAAAATAGTGGATAATTCATCTGAAACTCAACCCAAGCCCAACGTTGTTTCTGCTCCCCTCCACTCTCCGCTGCATTCATCACACCTTCCATGTGTCCGGCATAAAGTGTATCATGAGCCACCCCTGTGTCCTGTACCCAACACCCTCCTCCCTCACTGCTCATCGATGGGTTAGAGGTGTTCGCGGTGCGTCGACTGCTGGACGGTCGTCGCCGAGGGCGTGGCCTCCAGTACCATGGGGACTGGGAGCGCTACGGACCTGAGTAGAGGTGCTGATTCCCCGCCCGTTAGAATCTGGAGACCTCTCTCATCAGGGACTTCCATCCCCAGCACCTAGCTCCACCTGCCGTGACGCCGTACTGTGTGTGTGACGGGGGCGGGGGTACTGTCAGTACCTCCAGTTGAACTCTGTCTTTTTGTATGTTTCCTCCAGCTGTCAGTCTGTGGTTTTGCATTGCCATGTGTTCCTGTCCCCGCTCCTGCTCTACTCCGGCCCCTGTATTACTGAGTCCTCCGTCTCTCATCAGTTTCTCATTATTACCTGTATTGCTGCCACCTGTGTCTCATTGTGCTCCACCTATCACCTGCCGCTCTGGTTATTGTTCAGTGTATTCCAGTCCGGTGCTTTCACCGGTTTGTTGCCAGATTGTGCCAGTGAATTTTCCTCAGCGTTTCCAGCATTCGTATCTGTACCCTGTCCGTCTGAATAGCGACTCTGCCTGTTTCCCGATTCTGGTGTTTGGATTTCTCTGAATGTTTTGAGCTCTACCTGAATTTTGACGCTGACTTTGTTTGTGCCTCGGGATTTGTGACTCAGTATATATCACTACCTGCACTGTACTGGGTCTGCGATTGGATCCCTGCTCCAGAGCCTTGACAGAAATACCAAACGTGAATTGCTCTGCTCACTCACCTGGAACTCCAAAGACTGCAATGAACATGTACAATATTTTCCCCACACTCAAGTACCTATCCAACATTGTAGACATTTTCTCTGTACAGTGGTTTTTTTCTCCTGTGCTACAGACGATCTCTCGGAATGAAATGTTGAGATTACACATGCCTGAGGTTTTTAATATCATTTAGCGACTCCACGGAGACAGATTTCAACAGATTTAAAAGAAAATATGTTTAATTTACTTACAGGCCAATTACGTCAAGCATGTGCAATCCTCGCTGTGACAGATTCAGAATAAACTGACGAATTTATATTTAGACCATTTGTGGGAGTTAGTTTGTACCAACAATGGTGACTGAACCTTCTGAGGTTCATCGTCCATCATCGAGGACCCGCCCCTAACACTGACATATCGCCATCAAACTCACCAGTCTAGTGTGGGGGAGAATGTTTCAATCATAGCACCCAGAATGTGTCAAAGAACACGGCTGAGAGCCGAAGAGGCGGTAAGAAAGTAAGAGTGTGTGTGCGTGTGTGTGTGTGTGTGTGTGTGTGTGTGTGTGTGTGTGTGTGTGTGTGTGTGTGTGTGTGTGTGTGTGTGTGTGTGTGTGTGTAGACCCATTGTCTCTGCCTGACCTTGGATGTCTATACACTTGTCCGTCTCCAATTCAGTTTATCCCCCTTGGTTCATACCCCTGATTTAATCTCCCCAGGCATTTGATAAGGTACCCCATGCAAGGCTTATTGAGAAAGTAAGGAGGCATGGGATCCAAGGGGACATTGCTTTGTGGATCCAGAACTGGCTTGCCCACAGTCGGCAAAGAGTGGTTGTCGACGGGTCATATTCCGCATGTACGCCGGTGACCAGTGCTGTGCTTCAGGAATCTGTTATAAGACCATAAGACCAAAAGATTGGGGGGACATCACGTGATGACGTAGGATCGAGACGCAGGGACCCAGCTCTCCCGTAAAAAGTTAATAAATTAATGTTTAAATGAAGAAAAGTTAGTCAATACTCTCTAAAAGTTGCTTATAAACGACTCCGGACTGTGTCAAGCTATGCCTCAAGGAAAGAAGATGAAGAAAACTAATACCGGGAAGACTACGCAAGTTGGAACAAGAGCGAGGCCCACGTCTACCGAGGAGCCGCGATCTCAGGTACATTGTATCGCCGGTGATACTGAACAGGAGATGGTGGCAACGCTTGCCACTTCCAAAGGAAAAAACCATCGTGAACTGCGCAAACGCGAAGGATGGAGCATGCGCAAACAGGAACAAAAAGAACTACAAAGCCCAGCTACCACTGCAACTGAAAGTGATAGTGAATCGGAGGGAGAATCAAATCTCTCGGAAGGATCAGCTGAAGGAGGTAAAAGTCCTTCTAGAAATATAGAAAAGACTTTGAGGCAAATAATGCGTAAATTAGACACATTAAAAGTAATTAAAAATAACCAAAAAAAACTCGAAAAAAAAATGACCAATATGGAGACTATGCTTGATAAAATGACAAAGAGACAGGAAAAAATGGAAAAAAGAATTACGAACTTGGAAACTACAACGGAAGACATGGTTGAAAGAATGGACAAAATGGAAAAGGAAAATACTGCTTGGACATCAGAAAGAAAACAATTTATGGAAAAAATTGATAAGCTTGAAAATCTCAGTAGACGAAATAATATTAAAATTGTTGGACTTAAAGAAGATATAGAAGGAGAAGATCCAATAAATTTTTTTCAAAAATGGATCCCTAAAAAATTGAAAATGGAAAGAGAAACTCCAATTGAGATTGAATGGGCGCATAGATCTTTAAGGTCAAGACCTCGAGCTGACCAAAACCCACGATCAATTTTGATAAAATGCTTACGATACCAAGACAAAGAAAAGATCCTGAAGGCCGCTGCCCAAAGTGCCAAAAATAGAAACGGGCCACTGATGATAGCAGGGAAACCAATTCTTTTTTATCCTGATATAAGTTACAACCTGTTGAAGAGAAGGAAGGAATTTAACCCAGCGAAAAAAGCCTTATGGGAAAAGGGTTATAAATTTACAATGCGTCATTCAGCAACACTGATAATTTTTTTGGAGGACAGAAAATTTTTTTTTTCCGACTATCGAAAAGCGGAGGAGTTTGTACAAGAACTTCCATCTATTCGCTAACTACACATAGAGGCTTCCAAACGTAATGGATTAAAGATGTAGATAGACCCAAGGAACAGAAGTGATGGACATTTATGGATATTACAGAAGAGAAAAGCAAAATTTTAGAAATACTAAATGAGAATAGTATTTTTTTTTCTCTTCTTATACATATACTTTTTTATGTTGCGGGGGAGCTGGGAGGCTGTGGATCGGTTACTGCGGGATTCACGTGTGTAATCATGGCGGTTGCCATGACCCGTACAGCAGAGGGGGGTAATGTTGTGTCTTTTTTCCACAACATTAGTAGGGGGGTATTTTTTTTTTCCTTTATATTTTAATTTTTTTCTATCTTTTTGCCTGGATGAATGGTGGGGACACACATAGCAACATGGAGACTTTTATAAAGATTTCCCAGGATACCACGAAAGTGGAAAGATTAGGTATTATTATAGATTGAAAAGAAAAAGAACTTTAACATATATTTTTAAAAAAATGAGAACTCCGTGGAGCATGTGGGGATCTTCCAACATCCAAGCATTTCCTTTTTTTTCTCTTTCTTATTTTCTTAATAGGGATGTTAGGGGGGAGGGGTTAAGGGGAGGGGGCTGGGTAACACTTTTTTTTTCATGCACATTTATTCTGTAACAATTTGAAAACAATAAAAAAAGTTTATAAAAAAAAAAAAAAGACCAAAAGATTTAGGAGCAGAAGTAGACCATTCTGCCCAATAATCAAGAACAGAGGGCAAAATTCAAATTTCATTTATTATTATTTTATGTACAAATGAAACAGCCTTGAGACTCGCCACCTGATCAGCAGACATCCCCACATGTACAGAGCAAGAATAATTTCAAATAGTTCACAAATCGGCAGTCTCCATTTAACAAAAGCAAGAACAGAGGTCAAAGTTCATATTGCATTTATTATTGAAGTCTGTATAAACGGAACAACTTTGAGATTCGATACTTCTCGAAATCCAACGGCTCCCACAAGTCAGTGTGCACCCCCGAATCTGCTAACACACCCAACTCTGTGCAAATCAGTGTGAGCCCACAAATCTGTGCTCACTGGTAAACGCGCATTCAACCCTTAAATCAGTGTGTTCCCGAAAGCAACGGACACCTCAAAATCTCCGTGCACCTACCCATTCGCTTCATTACCCTTAAATCTTAGCACATTCTTAAAGCAAGATCAGCCGCCGAATCATTCCTGCCTCCCCAGGTCTCCACTGTGTCCCGTTCCCAGTGCATTCAATATTCGATACCTTTCAAACTGATTTCTCCCTCATTTTTCGCCCAGAACCATAAATTCTCCTCAAAGGTTCACTCTTTCATTCCTTGTTCAACCTCCTTAGAGTTAAGCCCATGATATTGTTGTATCCCTTACAAACAATGCAATGCTATATAGTTCCCCGAACCAGTGTACACACATCCCTCTGTTGTCCTCGCCAACTGTTCTCAGTCGCCAAGCCGTCACGCCAAAGCGCCAGCGTAGTCTGCTAGCTCCCCTCTGACACAAAGACACACACGCGAACTCGTATAAGCACTCAGAGATGCAGACACACAAAGATATATTAATAATGAACACATTTTGAACTTTGGACTTTTTAAGGAGGTGGCAGTTATTTCGCGAACTGAAATGAGTTTTGCTCTCGGAGAATCTAATGTGTCTGTGTCGATGTCAGCGGGTTTGGGGGTACACATGGAAGTGGGGCTGCACATTGATTTGCTGGTGTACGGACGTTTCAGGGTATGTTGGCGAATACGGGTGTGCACACTGATTTCGGAGTGTCAGTGAATTTCGGGGTGCACACAGCTTTGGGCGTGTGAGTGTGCACGGGGTTTAGGAGTGCAATCTATTTTAGGCACCGCACAGAATTGGGTGTGTCGGCGGATTTAAGGATGTACACAGATTGGGAGCGAACACTGAGTTGTGGTTTGCATGCGGCTTTGCGGGTGTGCACAGTTTTGGGAGAATACACAGATTTGCAGATTAGCGCAGATTTGGGAATCCTGTTGGATTTGGATGTTGTCGAATCTCAAGTCGATTGATTTTTTTGTTTTTTAAAGTTTCATTGATACAAACTTTAAACATAAATGCAAATTGAACCTTGACTTCTGTTCTTCCTATTTTTTAGGGTGGAGGAGGATATTTTGAGAACTGCTTGAAATGGTCCTTGCTCTGATGTAATGTAACTTGCATGTGGGGGCGTCAGCAAGTTTGGGGGTGCACAAAGGTCTGGGTATGTCGGTCGATATGTGTGTGTGTACGGGTTCGGAGTGGGAACGGATTTGGGGGGTGCACACAGATTAGAGGATAGCGCTAACTTAGGGATGTTTTGGTGAATATGGGGATGCACAGGGATTTGTGGATGTGAGCAGACCGGGTTTTGTCAGCGAATATGGGGGTCGGTGGATTTGGGACACCCACTGATGAGGGGATAAAGATGGGTTTGGTGAGGTACGCAGAATTAAGGGGATGTCAATGATTATACGAGGAATATGCATGTGGGCGAGTGTTTGCTATTTAAACTTTGTTCTTGCTATTTTTAAGGTGGAAACAGCTATTTTGTAAAGTGGTTGAAGTGAATCCTGATCTGTGAGAGTGTAACGATACGGATTTGGTGGCGAATGTTGCTTTCCGGATGTCCACAGATTTAGGGGTATCTCAGAGAATGTGTGAGTGAACTGGAATTTTCGGGTGCCGGTTGCATTTGGGGTGCACACTGATTTGAGTGTTCAATGAGGTTTTACCAGTGATCACAGGTTGTGGGTGCACACTGATTTCCACAGAGTTGGGGGTGTTGGCGGATTCGGGGCTGAGCACTGGCTTCGGGGAGCCGGCGGATTTGGAGGTGTGTCAGAACTCAGGGTTGTTCCGTTTATAATGCAGTTTATGGAGATAGCTATTCTGTGAACTGTTCGAAATGATTCTTGCTCTGGGATCATCTAAAGCGCATGTGGGGGTGTCTGCTGAAATGGAGCTGTGACGAGTCTCAAGGTTGTTTTATTTCAACATACATTAATAATAAATGCTTTTTGAAATTTGGCAGCCATTTTGTGAAGCATTTGAAATGAGATAATTTGCGTGTGTCTAAGTCACTGAAGCAGTTGGAGGGTTTAGTGGATATGAAATTGTGTTTATTCATCAACACAAACAGACATTATCTTCGAGGACCTCTCAGTGGAGTCCCACAAGCACAAACTACATCAAGAGTTTATACTCTTGAAGAGAATGTTAACCGGAGGTGATTCAGTACAATTTCACAGGCACAGTGACATAATTTAATTCAATATTCTCTGTCAGACAAATGGTTCCTTTGAAGTACATATTTACAGTGGAAGCACATTTAATTGATAAGACACCTCGGACGGTTCAGTCACCTTTGTTGTAACAAACTAGCTCCCACAATTGATCTAAATATTACTCATTAATTTAATCACAATGTGTCATCGTGGGGATTGCACATGTCTGACGTAATTGGTTTGTAAATAATTTTAAAACATTTATTTTAAATCTGTTGAAATCGGTCTCTGTGGAATTGCTAAATGGCTTTAAAAACCTCAGGCATGTGCTGCTTTAACATTTCATTCCGAGAGATCGCCTGTCGCACAAAGAGACGAACACTGGCCAGAGAAAATGTCTGCAATGACAGACAAGTATATCAGTGTGGAGAAAATTCTCTACATTTTCATTGCCGTCATTGGAGTTCCTGGTGAGTAAGCAGAGCACATCATGTTCGGTATTTCTATGTGTTAACTGGTGTGAACCTGTTTAACATAATGTTACAAGCTTACAATCGCTGCACAAATATCCATCGGATATTTCGATCCTGCCAATTTCACAGTCTGAATTTTCATATTTAATAACTGCTGGGGCCAGGGATCTCTCCGGGAAGTTGTGACTAGGAGATGTTTGCATTCTCATGTACACTTTTCCTAAGTTATAGATCAGAGGGAAACCCTAGTTCTGCGCTTCACGTCTCCCTGTGGAGTCTGTCACAGTCGGATCCCACTGTCTGTTGGTCCTTTACTGGGGCTAATCACCTGAGCCAATGTTTACGGATCTGCTGCCGTGTGTTATCGAATTAAACTGCGCTGCAGAATTAATCCATTTACGGAGCAACTCAGCCACAGGTCACTACGTGGTTCCTTCTTTCCCTCTGAAACCCGACATAAATCGGGGCAGCGTTTCGTTCTGAAGGAGGATCTCGACCCGAAATGAAAGATTATTCAATTCCATAGATGCTGCCTGACCTGTTGAGTTCCTCCAGTTTTGTGTGTGTTGCTCCTCTCTGTATCCCTTCTCGGCCTCATCAGCCGAGATGCTGATTTTCCAGAGTCCTGGTCAGTCACAGTTAATTCAGTGAAACCGACCCAATCAGCGACTGGAATGTGGATCAGAACCGATCGTTGTTGTTCATTCAGATCGCTTTTATCGCCAACGATTCCCCACACATCGTCTTAGCTCCACACTGAAGAAGACAGGCCAGAGACAGTGGGACCCATTTCTGCTGTGAGATTAGCAGCCGTTTACAGACTCTAGCACTTTCGAGTTTTAGCCAAAGCCGATTCCATGTTAATTCCCGGAGAATGTTTTCAGTAATGCCCAGTGCATGTTCTCTCTCTCTCCAGTGAATGTAGTGGCGATTGTGATCCTGTCCCGGGGAAGGTGCGGCCTTTCTACCTGCACCACTCGCTACCTGGTGGCCATGGCAGCGGCGGATCTAATGACCATTGTCACCGAGGTCATTTTGGTTCGAATTAGATTCTATTACTTCCCGCGGAGTTTTCTGGGCATCACCCCTGTGTGCACTGTTATCGATGTACTGAGCTACACAGCCACACACTGTTCTCTCTGGTTCACCGTCACTTTCACCTTTGATCGGTTTGTCGCCATTTGCTGCCAGAAACTGAAAACAAAATATTGCACCGGGAAAACTGCCGCTGTGGTTCTGACAACAACCGGCGTACTGTCCTGTCTGAGAAATGTTCCCCGATTCTTCACATGGGAACCCGACGTGATCATCGACAATGTACCGTGGTTCTGTATTACCAAGAAGAATTATTTCACTGACCCCTGGTGGGCGTGTTATGACTGGATTGATACGGTTTTAACTCCATTCCTCCCTTTCGCTGGGATCCTGCTCCTCAACGCTCTGACAGTCAGACAAATTTTAGTGGCCAGTCGGGTCCGTAAGGGGCTGAAGGGTCAGAGCAAGAGGGAGAACCGCAGTGACCCGGAGATGGAGAGCAGGAGGAGGTCTGTGGTTTTACTCTTCACCATCTCCGGCAGCTTCATCCTCCTGTGGATGACGGTGGTTGTAAATTTCATATATTATCAGGTCTCGGTAAAAGGATTCGCTTTCGATGATTCTGAATTGATTTTTCACTACGTCGGGTTTTTCCTGATGAACTGCAGCAGCTGCACAAACACATTTATTTACGCGGTGACTCAGTCGAAATTCAGGGAGCAGGTGATCAGCGCGGTGAAATATCCCGTCACCTCGATGCTTCAGTTGATGAACGGCGCCGCATCCTGAGTAGTCGCCAGAGGCGGCGGCAGTCTCCGGTCCGGGCTCCAGCTCCTCAGATTCACCGCCTGATCTCCCAGGTGTTATTCCCGGGCGGATTGTCCCATCGACCGGCAGTCCCGGTGGTTAAGATAGTGTGTGTGTGGGGAGGGGCAAAGCAACGTCCAAGAGAGTCAGAACCTCATTCTTCCCGTTTCAGAATGAAAAAAACGTACACGATCTGGAATCATGTTTTGCAACAAATTACGCTCTGTAAGTCATTGCGGAACGTTGACTTATTTTTTAACTGCATTGCATTTCTGGTTTCTAAATGACAATAAGCTGAATCTGAATTTGACTATAATTCCTTCTCCCAAAAACCCAGCACTTTTATGTTCCCACTCAAGTTCATGTCAATATAATTCCGTCCGTTCTTGTTTTAACCCTTTCTCCCCATACACCCAACACGTTTATGTATTCTGTAAAGGTGTACCCATTTTCCCATCAGCCTTCCCATAAGCTCCTAATTCTCATCATACATAATTCTGAACTTCTGAATTGTTAAGTGAAGGGTCTTTATCCACAGTTGAACTTTTGTAACTTACAGTCAACCACTCATTCCCCTCAATACCTCTGTGTTCAGGGACCTATAAGAAGAAAATATATAAACAAGTACTTGCATCTGAATTAATGCCTGCTGAGTTTCCAACGGTAATTCTGACCGACAGCTAGAATAACCTGGTTAAGAGTAATCGAAGTCGAAAAGTAATCTGAACAAATATAACGTTACGTGGGAAGAAATTTCCCTACCAACCTTCAGCCTAAAATGATGACAACCAATTCTGCTGTATACACTGATAAATGGTATTCTGATAAATGGTAATTTCTCTGTCATTGTCTATACTTCAAGCACAAAAATGAGCTTCTCCAACATTCCCAGTTAAATTATCTTTTGTTCCATGTGTAAAAATGTTAAAAACTTGACATGATTGGTGTAACCCTTAGGGCTATCGGCTTGTGTATGTCTCGGAGAAAATCCGTCCTCCCGCCAAACCGTGTCTCCCGTTTGCGTTGATGCTGTGTAATGCACACTGGGACAAACTCGCACGTACAATATCAGACAGCACACAGTGTACGTTTTACAGATTACTCTTTGCAAATCTTACTGAAACTAGTTAATTAATAGCGATACAATATAAAAAGAAAGAAAAAGGAGCCAAAACTTATTGGAGTTCAATCGGTTCCTGCACAACCGTTGGAGCTCAATTATCGAAGCATTCTGTCCACCGTTCGATCTTCTCCGACCTCCTCGACCCGTCGCCTGGGACCAACCTGGGACCAAAGGGTCCAGCATGTCCTTCCTCTTCAGTTCTCCTCCCGAAAAACCCGCGCACTGACTCCAGGTCACCACACATACAGACAGAACAGCATCGCTTGCATTAGTCAGTTCCACCGTTATCAATAATTATAACCCAAAACATTTCCACTAAACAGAGCATTACCAAATCAGTTACCTACAAAGAAGCTACGTCATTATAACGTTACAGAGGAGCCATTTTATGTATGCAGTTTACAGTTAACATTACAGCTAATAGTCGGAGAGCCATGCATTCTCCCCCCACCGAATTAAGTTATGCTCTCAGGACGTTCTGGTAATTAGCCAACCCCTCCTGCAGAACACACAGCCCAATCCAATTGCAGAAAGCGGTGGCATAACTCCCCAAAACAGTGGAGATCACACCCTGTTCCCCAGGTGCCACGTAGGCCAACCTGTCTGGGGGGTGCCTACTTCTCTGAGGCCTGCCCACTCCCTTTTCTAACTCCTCCACCTCGGACAATACGGGTGACTGATGGGAACTACGAGGCGAACCCTCCCGCGAGTGGTCACCCAAACCCCTCTGCATCTCGGAACTCTCTATCTCTTGCTTGGGCCCCACATCCTTTATTCCAACGCCCTGTGGTACCTCTGGCTGCTCATTACTAGCCCCCCATACCGTCTAACCCAGTGGGGGAAGGGTCAGGAGCCTCCCCCTCCATCACGGGGGCGTCAGCGAATGGCAGCATGTACCGATCGTCCGAGTCATCATCCTCCGAGTCAGTATCCCTCACAGGGTCTGGGCCCGGGCCTGACTTTCCTCGGGCTCCCGCTCTACCTGTACATCTCGACCCAGGGGCAAAAGGTGATTCCGATGGAGTATCTTGTCTGGCCCCCTCCCATCCTTGGGCCTCAGCCGGAAAACCGGTAGATTTGGCATCTGACTCTCTACTACACAGGGCATGCCCGCCCAGCGATCAGCCAGCTTGTGTTTCCCAGGCAATCCCAAATTCCTTATGAGGAATCGATCTCCCGGAACTAGTTGGGAGAACTTCACCTTCTTGTCATACCTCCTCTTATTTCCCCTATTTTCGGGTACAGTTGTAACAGTGAAACAGATGCCCAATATGTTGACTCCATCGTCTCTGTTTGCTAATCTCCAGAGTTCCCAGCATGTCTAGCAGCGTCCGGTTAAATCTGTCCGGCTGGGGATCGCCCTGCGGACGACAGGGCGTAGTCGTCGATTTCTCAACCCGCAACATACCCAGTAGCTCGTAGATGAGCTTACTCTCAGAGCAAAGTCTTCTCCCTGGTCACTGTGCATCCGCCGGAGAAGGCCACAATGCACAAAATGCATCTCAAACAGCACATTCGCCACAGCAGTCGCCCTTTGCTGCTTGGTAGGGAACGCCTGAGCATACCGGGTGTAGCGGTCTGTGATGACTAAGACATTCGCCGTATTGCTGGCATCGGGTTCCATGGCTGAGAAATCCATACACACCAGGTCCAGCGGCCCCTCACTTTGCAAGTGTGACAACGGAGCAGCCTGCGCAGGCAGCGTCTTCCGGCGTATGCAGCGAATGCACGACTTGCAATACTATTCCACCTCCGCCCTCATTTGGGGCCAGTAAAACCTGTCGTTGAGGGATCCATAGATCTACTCCACCCCCAAAAGTCCAGAATCATCGTGCAGGGACTTCAACACAATCTTCCGATACTTCTCAGGCAGGAGGTTCGGCCCGGGGGTGACGTTACCCGATACTTCTCAGGCAGGAGGGTCGGTCCGGGGGTGACGTTACCCGATACTTCTCAGGCAGGAGGGTCGGTCCGGGGGTGACGTTACCTGATACTTCTCAGGCAGGAGGGTCGGTCCGGGGGTGACGTTACCCGATACTTCTCAGGCAGGAGGGTTGGTCCGGGGGTGACGTTACCCGATACTTCTCAGGCAGGAAGGTACGGTCCGGGGGTGACGTTACCCGATACTTCTCAGGCAGGAGGGTTGGTCCGGGGGTGACGTCATCCGATACTTCTCAGGCAGGAGGGTTGGTCCGGGGTGACGTTATCCGATACTTCTCAGGCAGGAGGGTTGGTCCGGGGGTGACGTTCCCCGATACTTCTCAGGCAGGAGGGTCTGTCCGGGGGTGACGTCATCCGATACTTCTCAGGCAGGAGGGTTGGTCCGGGGTGACGTTACCCGATACTTCTCAGGCAGGAGGGTTGGTCCGGGGGTGACGTTCCCCGATACTTCTCAGGCAGGAGGGTCGGTCCGGGGGTGACGTTACCCGATACTTCTCAGGCAGGAGGGTCGGTCCGGGGGTGACGTTACTCGATACTTCTCAGGCAGGAGGGTCGGTCCGGGGGTGACGTTACCCGATACTTCTCAGGCAGGAGGGTTGGTCCGGGGGTGACGTTCCCCGAAAACTTCTCAGGCAGGGGGGTCGGTCCGGGAGTGACGTTAGCCGATGCTTCTCAGGCAGGGGGGTCGGTCCGGGGGTGACGTTACCCGATACTTCTCAGGCAGGAGGGTCGGTCCGGGGGTGACGTTACTCGATACTTCTCAGGCAGGAGGGTCGGTCCGGGGGTGACGTTACCCGATACTTCTCAGGCAGGAGGGTTGGTCCGGGGGTGACGTTCCCCGAAAACTTCTCAGGCAGGGGGGTCGGTCCGGGAGTGACGTTAGCCGATGCTTCTCAGGCAGGGGGGTCGGTCCGGGGGTGACGTCATCCGATACTTCTCAGGCAGGAGGGTTGGTCCGGGGTGACGTTACCCGATACTTCTCAGGCAGGAGGGTTGGTCCGGGGTGACGTTACCCGATACTTCTCAGGCAGGAGGGTTGGTCCGGGGGTGACGTTCCCCGATACTTCTCAGGCAGGAGGGTTGGTCTGGGGGTGACGTTACCCGATATAAAACCTGTTTCCTCAACTTCAGCCGAGGCCATTCCCTCAATAACGGAGGCACTGTAGCGTGTCTCATCTTCTCCGCCGACGCCACATCCCCCTTCTCCACCGCGCACCAAACAGCGCCAATGCCCGGGTCATCTCGCTGAGCAGCTGCCACTTACCGTGGACTGAATTAGGGCCACTCTTTAGTCTTCGGTGTAATCAGATCACTTTAAACAGTACACAGATCACAGTAGGTCGTCATCAGAAGCCCCCAGTAGTTCCACTGCTCGCTCCGGCCTCTCCTTTTCCTCGGCCTTCACGGTGATAGCAAACTGACACATGGATTTCACCCCAAGGGCAAGAACGCTCTCCCACTCCTCGTCCGTCTCCTGTTCCCCGTGCTCCCGTCGTGACAAAGCATCCGCATCGACATTCTTGCTCCCCGGCCGGTACTTCAGACTGAAATCATATGCCGACAAAGCCGCCAATCACCGAAGTGCCTGCAGCATCCAGTTTCGCTGAAGTCAGGATATAAGGAAGTGGGTTGTTGTCCGTTCTCACCACAAACCTGGCTCCGGAGAGATAGTCAGTCAGCTGATCCACCTCTGCCCACTTCAACGCCAGGAACTCCAACTGATGGGTGGGACAGTTTCTCTCGGAGGGCGGCAAACTCCGGCTGACAAACGTAACAGGTCTCAACCTGATGCCTTGATCTTGATACAAGACGGCCTCTGATCCCTCTCGGCTGACGTCTTGTGTAGTACACAGGGTAAATGGGGGTCCACAAAAGCCTGCACCGGTGCCTGGGTCAGCAAATCTTTCAGCGATTTAGAAGCCTCCTAACATTTTGTATCCCATCTCTGTTCGAAGGGATCCGACCGTTGGAGATATTCTCCAACCTCCCGCCCCCCTTTTCCTTTCTTCCCCAAGGGAAGGTAACCACGCAGAAGCTGATTCAAGGGGTGACTCACTTTGGCGTAGCCCTTCACGGATCTCCGATAATATCCACAGAATCCCAACAACGAGCGCAGAGCACTCAGAGTCCGAAGCCTCGGCTACGTGGTCACCGCTTCTATCTTATCCAGGTCTGTAGCTACTCCAATTTGCAAGATTATGTGTCCAACGTAGCTAACAGTCGTTTTGCAGAACAGACATTTGTCCAGGGAGAGTTTTATCTCTTCCTTCTTCAGCCGATATAGCACCTTCAGTAGCCTCGCTTCATGTTCTTCCAAAGTGGCCTCAAACACTACCAAATCATCCAAATACACCAACACTTCAAGCAAATTCATCTCCCCCACCATCTTTTCCATGACCCTCTGGAATGTGGCAGCGGGCTGGTAAAGCACCAGAGGGCATATGAATGCCGTCCTCTCTTTGTCAGCCTCACTCATCGGGATCTGGTAATATCCGCTCCTCAAGGCCAGCAAACTAAACCACTTCACTCCACTCAGACCCTCGAAGTCCAAGTCCTATAGTCCACACACATGCGTACTTTTCCATTCTTCTTCCAGGCCACCACTAATGGGGACGCATAGGGGCTTCGGGACTCAGTGATGATTCCAGCTTTCTTCAACTTGCACAAGTGCTGCCGCACGTCTTACACATCTGCAGGGGCCAGTCGCCGCGACCTCTCTCTGAGCGGAGTGTCCTCAGTCACTCGGATGGTACGGCGAGAGTTCTTGGAACAACCGACTCAAACTGGGCAAGAGAAAAACAAATCTTCCAGCTTCAACATCTCCACCAGCCTGTGTTTCCACTCCGGCGGCACAGGAGAGCCCCCATAGTTAAAGGCCTCAGCGTTCAGCTTTCCTCTATTTTCCTATCCTCCCCACCCCCTAGTGGGCCTCACAGGGGCGCTAGACATTACCGTCACCGGGAACAAATGCCCCTGCGGCATCCATCTCTTAAAGGTGATTTCGCACTTTGTAGTGTTCCTGACAGTCATCCGCCTCGCCTGTACTATCGAGGGCCTCTGCACGTCGGGCCTCACCAGCACCCTAGCCGGAAATCGTGACTCCCCCTCAAGGTTTTCAGGGGCGTCCACTAATAGGGCCTCGCAATCAGGCATTCCGGGAAATCTGGAGGTTCACTCTTGCTACTTCCCCGGGCCTTATTATCACAGGCTTCGACTGGATGCACCACACAGTCCCTCGTTTAAATGTAGTCTCCGGCCCAGGGCGGCGCCGCACTTGCTCAAAAGCAACATGAAACGCTGGGTGCACAGCTCGGGTCCCCGAACAGTTCTCACTCGCCCTCTCCAGGCAAGCCCCCATGAGCCTCCGCACCACAGGGGTGTCGGTCCCCACCAGTATTGAAGCTTCCCCCGTCTCAACCGGGTCCTGGCAAACCAGCGATAACGTCTCCAAAACTTCAGGCACTCTCACATCGGCTTCTGAAAACTTCAGTTTCACCGGCAAATACCCGTCATACGGATAGTCCCCAGCACTGACGTCCCAGATCTCCAGTGTACAGAATGGGGCCAATGGCAAATGCTTTAATTGCTGGTTGTAAAACGAACGGTATAGTAGCGTGATCTGCGACCCGGTGTCGAGTATGCCTTTCGTCGAGTATTGATTCCCTTAATCTGTAGCGAGACGCTGGAGCGGGGTTCCACTAATCCTTCCGGAATCGAGTCTTTTGATTTCGGGGGTTCCTTGGTACATTGCTGGGAACGTGTTCCGTCAGAGACACCAGGCCGTTCCCACACTGTGACCCCTCTAATTTTCCCGACACCTCTCACTTCTTGGATACCCGGGGACTCGCCCTCCTAGAAGTTTCCGGCCGCTCACATTCCCGCTGGAAGTGGCCCTCCTCCCCGCCGTTACAACACACCCTGTGCCTCTCACACTCTCTCCGGAAGTGCTCCTCGTTCCCACATTTACAGCGCACACTCTGCCTCTCACTGTCTCTCCGGAAGTGCTCCTCGTTCCCACAGTTACAGCACAGCCTCTGCCTCTCACAGTCTCTCCGGAAGTGCTCCTCGTTCCCACAGTTACAGCACACCCTCTGCCTCTCAAAGTCTCTCCGGAAGTGCTCCTCGTTCCCACAGTTACAGCACACCCTCTGCCTCTCACAGTCTCTCCGGAAGTGCTCCTCGTTCCCACAGTTACAGCACAGCCTCTGCCTCTCACAGTCTCTCCGGAAGTGCTCCTCGTTCCCACAGTTACAGCACACCCTCTGCCTCTCCCAGTCTCTCCGGAAGTGCTCCTCGTTCCCACAGTTACAGCACAGCCTCTGCCTCTCACAGTCTCTCCGGAAGTGTTCCTCGTTCCCACAGTTACAGCACAGCCTCTGCCTCTCACAGTCTCTCCGGAAGTGCTCCTCGTTCCCACAGTTACAGCACACCCTCTGCCTCTCACAGTCTCTCCGGAAGTGCTCCTCGTTCCCACAGTTACAGCACAGCCTCTGCCTCTCACAGTCTCTCCGGAAGTGCTCCTTGTTCCCACAGTTATAGCACACGCTACCAGCTACACGCCCCTCTTCTGGCAGACCTCCCGCCACTCGCAGCATCCTGCACTGTTCTTTCTCTGGGGGACAAAACCCTCCCTACCAACCCCTCAGCCTTCATCTCGGCCACCACTTTCTTTATCAGCAAACCGGCTCCTCTCCCATCCCCACCGGGGGCTACAACTGAGGATCTCACCATGCTGACAGAGTTCTCCTGCGGCCTCAACGCGCGCTCAACCCCTACCCCCTCAAATCTCTGATCAGTTGAACGAACGTCGAAGGAGGGCGCGCCTTATATGACTGCCGGAGACTCCAAGAAATCTTGTCCTCGGCCTCGACACCCTTTAAATTATCACCCTGTCACTTTAAAGACATGCATTCTCGAATTTGACATGTCCACCCTCGGAAAATAATTCTGACTGTTCACCTAATCTACACCTCACAACGTTGCATGAAATTCTGTCAGTATCCCCTCAGCCTCCATCACTCCAGGGGAAACAGTCCCAGCATATCCGATATTTCCTTGTAAGTCAAGCCCTCAGACAAGTCAACAGTCTTGTGAAAACTTCCTTTACCTTTCCAGCTTAATCACATCCTTCCTCTTGTGTGGTGACCAGAAGAGCATAGCGTACTTCTGGTGTGACCTTATTAAAGATTTGTACAACTGTACGATGTCCCAACTCCTCTCAGAGCCTTTGCCAATGAAGGCAACCATGCCATTCATCTTCTCAACAAAATTGTCTGCCGGTGTTACGTCTTTCAGAGAACTTTGTACTCGTATCCCAAGTTCTCCTTCTTCACTATCACTCCCCATTAACACTGTTATTTACTCTATATGTTCTGGCTTGCTTTAACTTCCAAAGTCCATCACTTTGCACTTGTCTGACAACACCTCTCTGTTTCTCTGCATCAACGACCAAGCAAAAAGAAATATCAAAGAACCTTTCACCACTCACTGCACCTGTCCGCTGTTTGTGTGGAACTTTTACAAGACAACACCTGGATCCTCTGTTTCTTGCTCATGCGCAGTTTGCCTTTTGATTCTTCCTACCACTGTGCCCACGATCAGTGTTTAACACATTATACTCCATTTCCAAGTATTCTGTCGTTCACCCAGCCTCTCTATATCCTGTAGAGACCGAATATACTATCACAACATTACCCCCACCATATTCCCTGCCTTTAACCAAAAGCTATTTCACCAGGTGATGAATATCATTCATAAATACTTGATAGACCCAAATTTACCACTACACCCTTAGACAACCCATTAGCACCTCAGCCCAGGTCGCCATAATTTATTATTAATAGTAAATAAGTGAGGTCCAGGACTGATCACGAGGATACTCCTGTAGGAAGAACAATACATAAACTTGGATTATCGCTACAGCAATATTCTCCAATCCTGAAGCAGATCTGTTAATTGAGTTTCTGACTTTTATGAAATAAAAACAGCTTCTTATCCTTGTGTCCTGTGATTTCTGGTGCCCTGCATCAGCATTTCATGAGGCATCTTTGCAATGCTTCCTGAAAATCTAACACTCCCACCTCTACAGGTTCCCTTCCAACATCTAGAAAGACTCTCTTCATGTTGGTCAAATATAGGTCACCCTTCACCCAATGAGCTGACAGAGTCTCACACTGGGTCACAGATAGACATCTGGTGATAAAACCTTTTGCCACGCTGGCCTTCTTCAATCAGTGCACTGAGTCTGGTGGTTGGGATGTTTTGTTGCAGTTGTATAGGATCTGAGATGACATTGGAATATCCTATTTAGTTTTGGTCACCCTGTTACGGGAAAAATGCAATTCAGCTGAAATAAGGCCAGGGAAGTTTACAAGGTCAATGTTGGTACACAAACGACTGAGCTATGAAGAGAAGTTGAGCAGTGTTGCTGTTTTCCTCAGAATGTGGGACAATGAAGGGTATGATTATGTGCATGTATGAACTTTTGTGTGGATGCAGTTGTCCCTGTTAGAACTGTTCGCTGCTATCCCAATAATAAGCCCTGGATCACTAGTCACATCAAAGGCCTCCTAAACCAGAAGAAGAGGGCCTTTAAAGATGGTGATCGGTTGGAGCTTAAAAGAGTTCAGAAGGAACTCAGAGTACAGATGAGGGGGGCAAAGGAGCAGTATAGGAGGAACTAAAGCTGCAGAAAAAAAGCATGAAGGAGGTGTGGGATGGGATGAAGATCATCACCGGATGCGGTGCAAAGCGGAGGGCGAACATAAGTGGAGATGTGGAGAAAGCGAACCAGCTGAACAACTTCTTCAACAGGTTCGACAGCTCAATCTCATCCTCACCGCAGAAATCCACACCAGGCTTACTTCCCTCACAGGAAAATAGCCAATCACAGGAGACCTTGCCCACGCCCAGGATTACGGCTGCACAGGTGGTAGGTCAACTGAGGAAGATCTGTACCAGCAAAGGCGGCTGGACCGGATGGAGTTTCCCCACGATTACTGAGCGTGGGACTGAGCTGGGAGAACCACTACAGCGTATCTTCAACATGAGCCTGGAGCAGAGAAGAGTACCCAGACAGTGGAAGACATCCTGTATTGTCCCGGTACCGAAGAAACCACAACCAAAGGAGTTGAATGACTTCAGACCAGTTGCCTTGACGTCGCACGTGATGAAGACCATGGAGCGGCTGATAATACAGAATCTGAGGCCACAAACCAGGCACGCCCAGGATCCTCTTCAGTTTGCGTATAAGGAGAAGGTGGGAGTGGAGGATGCTATCACGTATTTGCTGCACAAATCACTCTCTCACCTAGAGGGGGTCAGTTGTGCTGTGAGGATTACATTCCTTGACTTCTCTAGTGCCTTTAACACCATCCAGTCCAAGATCTTAAGGCACAAACTAACGGAGATGAGAGTAGACTCTCAGATGGTGGATTGGATAGTGGACTACTTGACAGATAGAGCTCAGTATGTCCGGTTGGGAGACTGTAGGTCTGACACGGTGGTCAGCAGCACAGGGGCGCCGCAGGGAACCGTACTCTCTCCGGTCCTGTTCACCCTGTACACATCAGACTTCCAATATAACTCAGAGTCCTGCCATGAGCAGAAGTTCGCTGATGACACGGCCATAGTGGGGTGTGTCAGGAATGGACAGGAGGAGGAGTATAGGAAACTGATACAGGACTTTGTGATATGGTGCAACTCAAACTACCTGCGTCTCAATATCACCAAGACCAAAGAGATGGTGGTGGACTTTAGGAGATCTAGGCCCCATATGGAGCCAGTGATCATTAATGGAGAACGTGTGGAGCAGGTTAAGACCTGCAAGTATCTGGGAGTACAGTTAGACGAGAAGCTTGACTGGACTGCCAACACAGATGCCTTGTGCAGGAAGGCACAGAGTCAAATGTACTTCCTAAGAAGGTTGGCGTCATTCAATGTCTGCAGTGAGATGCTGAAGATGTTCTATAGGTCAGTTGTGGAGAGCGCCCTCTTCTTTGTGGTGGCATGCTGGGGAGGAAGCATTAAGAAGAGGGACGCCTCACGTCTTAATAAGCTGGTAAGGAAGGCGGGCTCTGTCGTGGGCAAAGTACTGGAGAGTTTAACATCGGTAGCTGAGCGAAGGGCGCTGAGTAGGCTACGGTCAATTATGGATAACTCTGAACATCCTCTACCTAGCACCATCCAGAGACAGAGAAGCAGTTTCAGTGACAGGTTACTATCAATGCAATGCTCCTCAGACAGGATGAAGAGGTCAATACTCCCCAATGCCATTAGGCTTTACAATTCTACCTCCAGGACTTAAGAACTTTGTAAAAGCTATTAATGCTTTTTGAGACGGTGATTTAGATGCATATCATATTTTTTTACTGAGTTAAGTATTGTATGTAATTAGTTTTGCTACGGGAAGTGTATGGGACATTGGAAAAAAAGTTGAATTTCCCCATGGGGATGAATAAAGTGTCTATCTATCTATCTATCTATCTATCTAAATAATTAGGGTCACAGATAGGGGAATGCACAGAGATATTTTAACAGGGATGCGGAATCGGGAATTAGACAGCTCTAGATCGTGAGAGAACAGAGATCAAATGGGAATCTGACAGGCAATTTCTTACAGCCAGACGGCGGTCAGTATATGGAGCCACCTGCCGCAGGAAGTGGTTGAGGCAGGTACATTAACAAGATTCAAAAACAATTAGACCTGGATGAAGTTCGGAAAGGTTTACTTTAGACAGGTAGAGATGCAAATTGAATGGGAGCTTAGGTTGTCCTGGATCCGATTGACTGAAAGATCCATTACCATGCAGTGTGATGCAACAAAGCGAAACCATGTGGACTCTGGTTGATGACTTCTCTCAATGGCTTACTACTTATTTACAGATCGCAGAATCCAGCATCTTGCCAAAAATAGATGAGCCATTCGCAGTTACAGCGGGGTACTTCCATTCTTGAACAATTGACACACATTTGAGATTTTCCACTTCATTGAGACCTTCCTTGTGCACAGTGAGCTGTGAAAATCATCAGCTTAGTTCCTCACTTTCTGTCCAACAAATTCCTTTAAAACCATTTAGTGCACGTCGTTGACACCAGGTGATGTTTACTGTTAGTTCCATTAGTTTTTGTCTCATGATTGTGATTGTAAAGTATTGCACTCAGCTGAAAAGTGAACAATGTTCACAGTGTTGAGTTTAACACTGCAATTTCCATTTCAGCTTCTGACCTTGAGTCGCTTATTATTGTTTGCTGAAGTATTCTCAGTCCACTGGTCTACCTCTAGCCCTTCGCATTTTCTGTGTTCTAGTCTTTAATATTTCCCTTAATCTCATTTTTGATCGGAGATGCTTCATCTTTCTCTGAATCCTTCTATCTAATTGACATTAATGTCTGCTGAGCGGTTAAATATCGGCCACTGCTTATCTACTGACCTGTCCCTGAACTATTTACCCCATTCAATTACATCTAAAAGGGCCTGTTCCTGGGTAGATACTGTAACATAATTCTGTCTGAAACAGTCCCTGACGACACTACATATTGCTCTTCCGCGGCATCTCTCTAGTTTGACTAGTTTTATCAATACAGTTCTCAAATTCAACAATGATAATCACACAGTTCCGTTCTTAACTCCCTTTGATTATCTACCCTCTCGTCCTCTGTCTCATGAAGTGGCAATGGATAAGGGTGTACAGACCACTCGGATCCATGTTGTATTTTCCCGCTGTCATTGTCTCTACATGCTTGTCGCCCCTCATCATCCCATGATGAACACGGTCGCCCTCCTCCTTTCACTTTTGCAGATTGGTATGGATCATTGCTGGTTAGTTAGTTAAGCCCATAACTCCCACTGGAGCACAGGCCACCGACAGTAGATCACCAGAGACCTCTTTGCTGTGCCTGTATTTCAAACTGACCCCAGGTGCAGCCCGTCTTCGTGGTGGATCCATCCTCTCCCAGGGGTGAGGTCTTAGGAGCTTCTGTAGTTCTGGGTTTTTGTGGGATTGGTTTGCTGAGGATGGTTTGTCCAACGCTCCTCCATTTCCAGCCGGGATTCGAACCGTCCATGGACAGTGCTGGAACACGGAATATGTGGAAACACTGAGATCCCTCTTCCGGTCAGCCTGCAATCATCTCCCTGCAACAGTTGTACAATCAAACACATTTCTCATAGTGCGGATCTTGCATTCATTCAGTCTATGTATGCTCTTCATAATTCTGTATACCGCTGTCAAATCCCCGTCATTCCCATACGCTCCACGGAATAAAATCCAGGCAATAAGGGTTAAATGAATTGAGATCATCTTTGATCTTGCTCAGCAAGGAGATTTCAGGTTCGCCCTTTTTGGATTTTCTAATCACCTGTTTGAGCAATTTTCTGCTATTCAGAGAGGATCCAGTCCGATTTTAGATTCCTGAACCCCTTTAATTGTGATGTAGAAGGCTCCAGATGCACAGATCTGTTTGTATATTCGGCTCCTCCCCGTGACTGTATTTTCATTTTCTCTTCACTGTTTTACACTGACCAACTGTACCCTTGCCCACCAGCTGTTGTGTGTGAGAGAGTTTGTCTAGAGTGCTGAGCTTCAGTTCTGTTGTACATATACCGGTGGAAATTAGTGACTCTGTTAGAATGTAAGGGGAGCTGGAAGATGAGGGGCCACTGTCTGCAGTCTGTCACTCTGACTCTGTCTCATCCTCTTCCCAAGTCGTTCTCTCTGCTCCTTAATCGGGCAGTTCGAGGTAAAAGCCGACGGCAGCAGTCAGTTTGTCACAGAGCAGCGACCTGAAACAGGTAGAGGGCAAGGAGGCAAGGGACTGGGCAAGGGTGGAGCCAGGCCCCATAAAGTGCTCTGTGACAACACCGAGGGTATCGCTAAGCAACCATCTGCCACTTGGCCCTACTGGCACATTGCAGGCCGCAGGAGTACATGCTGAGGGACACACTGAAGCTTGGTTCAGCCACGGCGGGGGTGTTCTGCTACTGGAGAGGGAGGGGCCGGGTTGGGTGAGAAAGCCTCTCAGTTATTTCAGTTGTAAACCGGCATAGAGTGTGACATGAGTGGCAGCAGTTCTACTGATTGACGAGTAGTAATGTAATAGAACACTACTCACAGCATTGACCTTGAATGGGAAGAATGAAATGGCTTTGCATGGTTTATTCTTGTATCATTTGTTAATGATCTGTACCCGACTGTGTAGCTGTAGAATGATGTGAGTATAGATGTGCATAGTCCAGCTGTCTTCAGCCTCCACAGAAAGTCATATTGATCTGTGTTCTAATTGATTTGTCCCTCTGTGGCCCTCTTCCCCAAATGATCAGGATCTTCCTGTGACCCAGATAACCTTCTTCACCGTCAGCAGCATGTCTGAACTTACTGATCAAGTCTTGTGCATTTGCATGCAAATAATCTATTGAAATAGTGAACAACAAGTCTCCCAGCTCTCTCCCCTGTAGCACATCACTAATTACCAGCCTCCGTTCTGAGAAACAGTTTTATTAACCTCCAAGAATCTGTGAAAGATTAATAAACCAACATTCCATTCACCTGCTAATCAGACTCTGTCCATCAAAATACTGGTTGGTCCTGTCCAGCAGAAAACCCTCCAGTAACTTTCCCACAACTAATGTTAGACTGACTGGCCTGTAGTTCACTGACTCGTCCTTGACAGCACTTTTAAACAATGCAAAAACATTGCTGTGGTCAACTACGAAGCAAACATCTTCGGAAGGACCTCCACAACTTTCTCCAGGCTTCCACAAAGCAGTTGGTCAGGCCCGGATGATTCACCCACCTTAATGCACTGTAAGCCTGCAAATAGCTGCTCTCTGGTAATATGAATGTCCTCCAAAGCAGCTCCACTAACTTCCATTATCCATTGAGAAAACATGACATTGTATTCGGTGAACACCAAATCAAAATATTCATTTACTGATTCATGATCCCACCCGTTCCCTGTGGCTCAAGACACGGGGACCCTGCTGATCAATATGGGAGGAGGGTCCCACTCCTGATCCACACTGTTACTCTTAATACAGTTATAGACCCTCTTTGTATTTCCCTGACATGCCAGATCCACATCTTTAAATTGTTTTGTCCTCCTGGTTTCCCTCTTAAGGGTATCATTAATCATTTTTATTTTTATGCAGTGATTTGTCCGATCCTGACCTCCTACACCCTGTATATGATTCCTCTATTTCTCGACCAGAGCCTTTATATCTCTCATTGGCCAAGCTTTACTGAACTTGCCAGGTTACCCTTCAGACTAATAGGAAAGTGCGTCTCCTGGAAACTTGATATCACACTCATACAATACTCCCACTTGTCCTTTGTTCATGTTCCTTCCTGCACTCTCACTCCTCCAGAAAAATTCACCTTTTGTGCAGAATAGATCCCTAAACTGTGGACTTGATATACATTCCCAACACTATCTTCAAACTAATAGAAAGAATGAAAAGGCATTAGCAATTACAACGGTAAGACGTGGCAACACAAACCAATCCTCATGCAGGGGTCAGGCGTGGAGAGAGCGAGCAATTTCAAGTTGCTGGGAGTCAAGCTGTCTCAGGATCTAACCTCGTTCCAAAATAACAATGCAGCTGTAAAGAAGACATGGCAGTGGTTCTATTTCATTAAGAGTTTGAAATGATTTCGTTTCTCAACTGAAACACTCAGAAACCTCTATAAAGGTACCATGGTCACCATTCTGACAGGCTGCATCACTGTCGGTGGGGTGGGTGGGGGACCAAAAGATGGTACTGAAATTGATAAAGTCAGTACCCATGACATCTTCAATTAGCGGTGCCTCAGAAAGGTGACGTCTGTAATGAAGGACCCGCATCATATCGGACATGCCTTCCTCTCATAGTCATTGTTACGAAGGAGGTACAGGAGCCTGAACGCACACACTCAGTGATTCTTGATCAGCTTCTTCCCCTCTGCCAAATGATTTCTAGATGGACATTGAATCCACGAACACTACCTCACCTTTTTAGTCTATTATTTCTTTATTTTTCACTGATTCAATATGCATAAATGCTTACTGTTTTTTGATTGACTTGTTTTTGTTTTCCTTTCAATATTATCAGGTGTAGCATTGAATTGCTGTTGTCAGTTCAACAAATCTCACGACACATGCCGGTGATAATAAACCCGATTCTGATAAAGAGGATTCTTGAACAGCCTGGGGAGTAGGCTGAGGAATGGTAAATGGTGTTCAGTCCTGATGAGCGAGGAGTGACAATATGTGAAGCGATAACAGAGGAGGACATTGTGAACACAGCTCAGTCTGTCACAAAAACGTGCCTCCCTTCCATTGACCATCTGCATTCGCTGCTGCCCCGGGAAAGCAGTTAACATCATCAAAGACCCTTCCCAGCCCCGTCATTCTCTCTTCTCACACCTTCTATTGTGCGGCAGACAAAAATGAGTAAGAACACACAACACCAGGATCAGGGATAACATCTGCCCCACCGTTACAGTGTCTAGTATTCATCGTCCCTCGGAAGTTTTCATGTCTTATTGTTTTACAACCTTTAATCGCAGTGGATATAATTTGGCTTTTTTGACTCTGATCAACAGAAAAAGAGTCTGATGTGTCAAAGTGAAAACAAATATCTACAACGTGATGAAACGCAATAATTGATTGCATAAGTATTTAACCCCTTTAACATGACACATCAAATTATTTATTACTGGTACAGCGAATTTGGTTTAGAAGACACATAATTAGTTAAATTGAGATCACCGTGGGCAGGCAGGAGGTTTCAACTGACTGTAGTAAAAATGCTCCTGGAACTGGCACGCCCAATTTCCATTTGTCCTGGCAAGAACCACACCATGAAGGCTGATGACCCCCAGAAACTGCATGAATAGTTATTAAAAGCAAGAAAATTGTCTCTCAGCCACTGAAGCGTGTAACTCCTCCCGAGTTATCACGGGTCGCTTGATGGCCTCCATCACTAGTCCCCTTCTTACACAATTTCTTAGTACTTGGGGACACCTTGCTATTGACAGATTTACTTCTGTATCATATTCTTTCTATTTTTTGATGATTGACTTAACTGTACTTCAAGGAATATTCAGTGGCTTGGAAATTTTCTGGCATCGATCTCCAGACTTGTGCTTCATAATAACCTTTTCATGGAATTCACTATTCTAGGTATTTACGGTCTAGTAATCAAGGCAAATAGACAGCATGAAATAGAAATGGAAAAGATGAATTAAACAGTCTGCTGGCCTGGTGGAAAAATGTGTCCCGTAGCCTGTTGGTCTTGGCTTTTATGCTGCGGTACCATTTCGAAGATGGTATCAGCTGGAATAGATTATGGTTGAGGTAACTCGGGTCCCAATGGCCCTACGGGTCCTTTTTGCACGCCTGTCCTTGTAAATGTCCTGTATCCTGGGAGCTTCACAATACAGATGCACTAGGCTGTTCGCAACACTCTCTGCAGAGCCTGCGATTAAGGGAAGTACAGTTGTCATAGCAGGCAGTGATGCAGCCAGACAGGGTGCTCTCAGTTGTGCCCCTGTAGAAAGTTTTTAGGTCATGACGGCGCCCTGGTACAGTACTGGTACGTACTGGTACAGTACGTAGTAAAAATGAGACAACGTTTTTCAGGACCATTGTGTTACATGACCCAGTACAAAAACTAAACTGAACTAAGTAAAAAAACAGCAACAGAGAAAGCTACACTAGGATACATACCTGCACAGGACTACATAAAGTGCTCAAAAACAGTGCAGGCATTACAATAAATAATAAACAGGACAATAGGGCAAGGTGTCAGGCCGAGGTCTCTGAGATTCCTGTCGGGCCTGGATGGAATTATGCTCTTGAATGTTGAACTGTAGTCCAGGAACAGCATTCACATAGAAGCATCCTTCTTCTCCAGATGTGTACGGTCGGGTTGCAGAGCAGTGCCTATTGCATCGTCTGGCGATCGGTTGTGTCAGTAGGTGAACTCCTGCGAGTCCAGGCCGAGAACCACCAATCACTCCTCAAACATTAACCTTTATTTTCACCAATCAATCACATGAATTTCTTTGGACCCTTTCTTTTCTGAGATAACGTGCCCATAATTGCACACAACACTCGGTGTGGTCTGACCGATGCCTGTTGAACCTCAGCATTACATTTTCCTTTTCTATACTTGTCCTCTTGAAATTAATGCTGACGTTTGATATTTCCTTCTTACCACTAACTCAGACTGCAAGGTATCCTTTAGAAATCCTTCAGGAGGACTCCCAAGTCTCTTTGCACCTCTGTTTGTTGAAAGCTTAACCAGTTTAGAAAATGTCCCACACCATTACTGCTTATGTGCATGACCATACAGTTCCCCACTCTATCTGCCACTTCTTTGTCCATTCTTACAATCTGTCTGCCCTGCTGCAGATTCCCTGCTTCCTCAACACTACCTATCCCCACCTATCTTCGAATTGTCTGCAAACCTGGATGCAAAGCCATTAATTCTGTCACCCAAATCACTGACCTGCGTCATGAAAAGAAGCGATCCAGCTGTCCAAAGCACCAGTCGCACCCGAGTTCATCCACCTGACCTGTCAAGCCGCTTGCATCGAAGTAAATGCAGTTTAAACGAACTGTCTTTTCACTCTTTTGTCTGTGCTCCCGTCTATCCTGTTCAGTAAATTTGTTCTATTTGACGACAGTATTATCTTCTGCTCAGGGTCACACGCACTGCCCCTCCCCTGTACACTATTCTGAGCGTCTCTCGCAAATCTACAGGATATTGCCCCCCCCCCCAGTTCAGGTGAAATCCATCTCTTGTGTACAAGTCTCCCTACCACAGACGAAATTCCAGTGATGCAAGAACTTCAATCTTTCCCCTGCCTCAGACCCTCAGTCACATATTGATCTGAATCATCGTTCCATTTTTATCCTCACCGATATGTGGCACAGCGTGTAATCTGGAGATTACTGTTCTGAAAGTTGTGCTTTTTAAGTTCTCTCCTAATACCCCCTATTCACTTTGTAGAAGCTCAAACCTCTCTTTACCATGTTATATTTGTTAAGGCATTTGATAAGGTTCCCTCATGTAAGGAGGCATGGAATCCAAGGAGACTCTGCTTTGTGGATCCAGAATAGGCTTTTGCCACAGAAGGGGCATAGTTTTAAGGTTCTTGGACATAGGTACCGAGGGGATGTCAGAAGTAAGTTTTTCACACAGAGGGTGCTGGGTGTGCGGAATGCACTGCCGGCGGTGGTGGTGGAATCGGATATAATGGTGCATTTTAAGAGCATCTAAGAAAGGTAATTAGATAATAGTCCGCACTATTGTTCCTTTTACCGAAATGCATTATCAGACACTGTATTCCATCTGCCACATTTTTTGATAATTCTTCCAACTTCTCTACGTCCTGCTGCAAACCCACTGCTCCCTCAGCACTACCTAACCCTTCACCTATCTTCACGTCATCTGTAACCTTCGCCACAAACCTTTCAATTCGATAATCTAAACCCTTGATAAACAATGTCAAAAATAGTGGTCCCAAAAGAGACCCCGGAGGAATAGCACAAGTCACTGACAGCCAATCAGAAAAGACCCCTTTAATTCTCACTCGCTGCCTCCTACCTATCGGCCAATCCGCTAAGCATGCCAGAATCTTTCATGGACCTCTATAGGATTTTATCTTATTAAGCAGCCTAATATGTGGCACCTTATGAAAGGCCTTCTGAAAATCCAAGTAAATGACATCCTCTGACTCTCCTTTGTCCACTCTGCTTGTTACTTCCTGAAAGAATTCTAACAGATTTGTCAAGGAACATTTCCCTCCATAGAAATCAAGCTGATTGTGACTTATTTTGTCATTACTTTCCAAGTACCTCGAAACCTCATCCTTAATAAGACTCCAACACTTCCCCAACCATTGAGGTCAGGATAACTGTCCTCTCCTGTCCGTTCTTTTGACTTTCTCCCTTCTTAAGGAGTGGAGTGACATTTTCAATCCTCCAGTCCCCTCGGACCATGAACAGAATCAATGATCATGACCAATGCATCCGGTATCTCTTCAGCAACCTCTCTCAGTCCCTCTGGTCCCCGTGACTTACCCACCTCAGGACCTCTGAGTTTTCCGAGCACCTTTTCCTTTTTATTAGTAATGACAGTCACTCCTGCTCCCTGACCTCTGGAAAGTAGCTAGTATCTTCTACAGTGAGGGTAGATGCAAAGTAACTATTGCATTTATCTGCTATTTTTTGTCCCACAATGCTACCTCGCCAGCATCATTTGACTGTGGTTCAATATCAACTCTCAACTCTCTTTTACTCTTTATAGAATCAAATAAATCTTTCCGTATCCTGCTTTATTGGCATGCCTGTCAATTTGAGAACTTCTTCCTCTGTGCAGCCTAGGTATCCAGCACCTTGTGAACTGTTCCCAGAAACTTCAGCCATTTCTGCTCCGCTGTAATCCCTGCTGGTATCCTCCTCCAATCCTCCTGGGCAAGGTCATTTTCAATGCCTCTGTAAATCCATTTATTCCATTAGGGTGAGGATATATCTGAGTTGTGTTTCACCCTCTCAAACTGCAATATGAATTCAATCGTAGTATAATCACAGCCTCCTCAGGGTTCCTTTACATAAAGCTCCCTTAATGAGATTAAGACTATTATATAACACCCAATCTAAAGATAGCCTTTTTCCGAGCAGGCACAAGCACAAGCTGCTCTAAAAAGCCATCTCGTAGCAATTCAACAAGTTTATTCTCTTCCGATTCAAAATCAAACTGATTCTCCTAATCCCCTTGCATATTGAAGTTCCCCACTACAACTGTGTCATTATTCTTATTCTCAGAATCAGAATCAGGTTTATTATCACCGGCATGTGACGTGAAATTTGTTACCTTAGCAGCAGCAGCAGTGCAATGCAATCCCCAACAGCAGTGGCCCGGAAGAAGAACGGACTTGAGGAGCGGACATTCCCAGATCCCGATGCATTAGGGCGACAAAGAAAAGAATGCATTTATATGCCCTCTGGGGTATTTTCCAGTTCGAAAGGATGTCCCAGGGCATATCGAGAGCCCCTGCCACCTTCCAGAGGGTCATGGAGAAGACGGTAGGGGATATGAACTTGCCTGAAGTGTTGGTGTATTTGGATGATTTGGTAG
This sequence comes from Hemitrygon akajei, assembly GCF_048418815.1. Classification (NCBI taxonomy): domain Eukaryota; kingdom Metazoa; phylum Chordata; class Chondrichthyes; order Myliobatiformes; family Dasyatidae; genus Hemitrygon; species Hemitrygon akajei. The sequence continues at coordinate 854,856 of NW_027331950.1, read as the reverse complement.
TGTTTGGAGCCACCTTGGAAGAACACGAAGCGAGGCTACTGAAGGTGCTAAGTCGGCTGAGAGAGGAAGGGTTAAAACTCTCCCTGGACAAGTGTCAGTTCTGCAAGACGTCTGTTAACTATGTTGGACACATAATCTCGCGGGATGGAGTAGCTGAAGACCAGGCTAAGATAGAAGCCGTGACCACGTGGCCGAGGCCCCGGACTGTGAGCGCTCTGTGCTCGTTCTTCGGTTTCTGTGGTTAGTATCGGAGATTCGTGAAGGGCTACGCCAAACTGAGTTACCCCTTGAACCAGCTTTTGCGTGGTTACCCTCCCATGGGGAAGAATGGAAAAGAGGGACGGGAGGTTGGAGAATATCTCCAACCGTCGGAGCCCTCCGGACAGAGGTGGGATACGAAATGTGAGGAGGCTGTTAAATCGCTGAAAGAGTTGCTGACCCAGGCACCGGTGCTGGCTTTTGCTGACCCACGATTACCCTGTGTACTACACACGACACCAGCCGAGAGGGATTAGGTGTCATCTTGTATCAGGGCCAGGGCACCGGTTTGAGACCTGTCGCGTTTGTCAGCCGGAGTTTGTCGCCCATCAGAGAGAAACTATCCCACACATAAGTTTGAGTTCCTGGCGCTGAAGTGGGCAGTGGTGGACAAGCTGAGTGACTATCTCTCCGGAGCCAGGTTTGAGGTGAGGACGGACAACAACCCAGTACTTATATCCTGATTTCAGCGAAATTGGATGCTACAGGCCATCGGAGATGGCGGCCCTGTCGGTATATGATCTCAGCCTGAAGTACCGGCCGGAGAGCAGGAATGTCGATGCGGATGCTTTGTCACGACGGGAACATGAGGAACAGGAGACGGAGGAGGAGTGGGAGAGCATTCCTGCTCCTGGGGTGAAAGCCATGTGTCAGTTTGCTATCAGCGTGAAGGCCAAGGAAAAGGAGAGACCGGAGCGAGCAGTGGACCCATTGGGGACTTCTGATGACGCTCTACCCCCAGTTTAATGTGACCTGACTGCACTGAAGACTAAGCAGTTGCCGGAATTAAGTCCGGGAAAAGTGGCAGCTGCTCAGCGAGATGACCCGGGCATTGGCGCTGTTTAGTGTGCGGTGGAAAAGGGTGATCTGGCGTCGGCGGAGAAGATGAAACACGCTTCAGTGCCTCCTTTATTGAGGGACTGGCCTCGGCTGAAGTTGAGGGAACAAGTTTTATATCGGGTAACGTCAGCCCCGGACCGACCTCGGTATTGGCGGTTATCTCGGCCTGAGACGTATCGGAAGATTGTGTTGAAGTCCCTGCACGATGATTCTGGACATTTGGGGGTGGAGTAGATCTATGGATCGCTCAAAGACAGGTTGTACTGGCCCCGAATGAAGGCGGAGGTGGAAGAGTATTGCAAGTCGTGCATTCGCTGCATACGCCGGAAGACGCTGCCTGTGCAGGCTGCTCCGTTGTCACACTGGCAAAGTGAGGGGCCGTTGGACCTGGTGTGTATGGATTTCTTGGCCATGGAACCCGATGCCAGCAATACGGCGAATGTCTTAGACATCACATACCTCTACACCAGGTACGCTCAGGCGTTCCCTACCAAGGATCAAAGGGCGACTGCGGTGGCGAAAGTGCTATGGGAGAAGTATTTTGCTTATTATGGCCTTCTCCGGCGGATACATAGTGACCAGGGACGAGACATTAAGAGTAAGCTCATCTCCGAGCTTCTGGGTATGTTGGGGGTTGGGAAATTGAGGCCTACACCCTGTCATCCGCAGGGCGATCCCCAGCCGGAGAGGTTTAATCAGACGCTGTTGGACATGCTGGGAACTCTGGAGATTAGCAAAAAGAGCCGATGGAGTCAACATATTGGGCATCTGGTTCTCTGTTACAAGTGAACCCGAAATGAAGCTACTGGATACTCGCCCTAGTATTTAATGTTTGGGCGCGAGGGAAGGTTGTCCATTGACCTCTGTTTTGGGAGATGCAGGTAAAGTATCGCCGAAGCCTACTTGAAGTATGTGTCTGATATGAAGAAAGCACTACAAAGAGTTTATGAGCTGGATATGGAGGCGGGCGACGAGCAGAATCGGGGAAATAAGAGGAGGTATGACAAGAAGGTGAAGTTCTCCCAACTGCTACCGGAAGATCGATTCCTCATAAGGAATTTGGGACTACCTGGGAAACACAAGATGGCTGATCGCTGGTCGGGCACGCCCTTTGTAGTAGAGAGTCAGATGCCAAATCTACCGGATTTTCGGGTGAGGCCCAAGGATGTGAGGGGGCCCGTCAAGATTCTCCATCGGAATCACCTGTTGCCTCTGGGGAGAGATGTACAGGTAGAGCGGGAGCCCAAGGTGCCGGCTGCACCTTGTACCAGCACTCTGCGTCCACGCAGGGTGGAGGAAGAGCCCACACCGGGAGAGTCTGGCCCGGGCCCGGTCCCTGTGAGGGATATACTGACTCGGAGGATGATGACTCGAATGATTGGTACATTCTGCCGTTAGCTGACGCCACCGTGATGACGGGGAGGCTCATGGCTCTTCCCCCTCTGGGTTAGACAGGGTAAGGGGGCTAGTGATGCGCAGTCGGGGGTATCAAAGGACGTTGGAATAAAGGATGTAGGGGCCAAGCAAGAGGTAGAGGGTTCCGAGCTGCAGAGGGGTTTGGGAGACCGCTCGCGGGAGGATTCGCCTCGTAGTTCCCATTTGTCTCCCGTATTGTCCGAGGGGGAGGAGTTAGAAGAGGGAGTGCGCAGGTCTCAGAGAAGTAGGCACCCCCCAGATAGGTTGGGCTTTGTGGCACCTGGGGAACAGGGTGTGATCTCCACTGATTTGGGGAGTTATGCCACTGCTTTCTGCGCTTGGATTGGGAGGTGTGTTCTGCAAGAGAGGCTGGTGAATTATTTGAACGTCATGAGGGCATGACTTAATTCGGTGGGGGGAGAATGCAGGGGATCTCAGATGAACTGTAACGTTAACTGTTAACTGCATATATAAAATGGCTTCTCTGTAACGTTATAATGAAATGGCTTCTTTGTAGGTAACTGATTTGGTAATGCCCTGTGTAGTTGAAATGTTTGGGTTATAATTATTGATTACGGAGGAACTAACCACTGGAAGCAATGTTGTTCTATCTGTATGTTTGGGAACCTGGAGTCAGTGCGCGGGTAGAGGAGGGACGCAGGTTGGTCCCAGGTTGGTCGCAAGCGGCGGTTCGAAGAGGTCGGAGATGGTCGAATGGTGAACAGAAGGCTTCGATAATTGAGCTCCAACGGTTGTGCACGAACCAATTGAACTCCAATAAGTTTTGGCTCGATTTTCTTTCTTTTTATATTGTATCGCTATTAATTACCTCGTTCCAGTCAGCTGTATAAACAGTAATCTTTGTGTGCTGTCTGATATTGCATGTTCGAGTTTCTACCAGTATGCATTACATAACATCCACGCAAACGGGAGACACGGTTTGGCGGGGGGACGGATTTTCCCCGAGACAAAAACAAGTCGATAGCCCTAAGCGTTACACAAATCATGTCAAGTTTTTAACATTTTTACAGATGGAATGAAAGATAATTTAACTGGGAATGTTGGAGAAGCCCATCTTTGTGCCTGAAGTATAGACAATGATCGAGAAATTACTTTGCAACCATTTATCAGTATATACAGCAGAATTAGTTTCCATCATTTTAGGCTTAAGATTGGTGGAGAAATTTCTTCAGACGTAACGTTATAATTGTTCAAATTACTTTTATGTTTTGATGACTCTTAAACACGTTATTCTAGCAGTCGGTCAGATTTACTGTTGGAAATTCACCAGGCATTAATTCATATTCAAGTACTTGTGCCTTCTTATAGGTCGTGCACACAGAGGTATTGAGGGGAATGAGTGGGTTGACTGTAAGTTACAACAGCTCAACTGTGGATAAAGACCCTTCACTTAACAAATCAGAAATTCAGCGTTATGTATGTTGAGAATTAGGAGCTTATGCAAAGACTGATGGGAAAATGGGTACACCTTTACAGAAAACATAAACGTGTTGGGTGTATGGGGAGAAAGGGGTAAAACAGGAACAGACGGAATTATATTGACATGAACTAGAATGGGAACATGAAAGTGCTGGGTTTATGCGAGAAAAAAAGGAGGGAAGGAATTATATCGCCATGACTTACTATGCTTAATTATTCTTTTAGTCATGTTACAAAACAAGCATCCGGAACGTGTAGGTTTTTTCATTAAGAAACGGTTGAAAACAGGTGAAGCATATCAGTAAATAAATCATTTGGCGGGCTAGATTGATTTCATTTAACCGCGTTCTTAAGTCATGATTGTGTCTTTAATTAAATTCGCCGTATTATGTTTCATTACCTATAATCGGTAGGATTTGTTGGCTTTTGTTAGAAGACAGAAGCAGTAAGAATTTTATTTCCCAGTTCTCTACACCTCAGTCCCGCTTATTTGATAACGGGAATGCGCCTTTAAGTTGGAGTGTCAACCGTCGTAAATCCAAAGCCTGACCTACTTCTTAATTTGGCCAATCATTTAAGGAGATGGTGGGAACTGGTGTGATTCACATTGGGTTAATAAATGTACATCTGACTCGCCCCGCGTAGACTTGTGGGAATGTCTGACAGTGAAGTTGGTGAGCGGAATGGGAATAGATGGACATATCCGCAGACGAATGTGCGGACGACATTCCCGAGTAGTTCTTTGTCTGGCAACTGTCGGGAAGAATGAGGTTCTGACTCTCTTGGACGGGGCTTTGCCCCTCCCGACACACACACTATCTTAACGTCCCGGACTGCCGGTCGATGGGACAATCCGCCCGGGAACAACAGTTAGGAGATCAGGCGGTGAATCTGAGGAGCTGGAGCCCGGACTGGAGACTCTGCCGCCGCCTCTGGCGACTACTCAGGATGCGGCGCCTTTAATCAACTGAAACATCGAAGTGACGGGATATTTCACCGCGCTGATCGCCCGCTCCCTGAATTTCGACTGAGTCACCATGTAAATAAATGTGTTCGTGCAACAGCTGAAATTCATCAGGAAAAGCCCGACGTTGTGAAAGATCCATTCAGAATCAGTCCAATCGATTCCTTTTCCTGAGACCTGATAATATATGACATTTGCAACCATTGTCATCCAGAGGAGGATAAAGCTGCCGGAGAGGGTGAAGAGTAAAACCACAGACCTCCTCCTGCTCTCCATCTCCGGGTCACTGCGGTTCTCCCCCTTGCTCTGACCCTTCAGCCCCTTACGGACCCGACTGGCCACTAAAATGTGTCTGACTGTCAGAGCGTTGAGCAGCAGGATTCCAGCGAAAGGGAGGAACGGAGTTAAAACCGTATCGAGCCAGTCATAGCCTACCCATCTGGGGTCAGTGAAATAATTGTCCTTGGTAATACAGAGCCACGGTACATTGTCAATGATTATTCCGGGTTCCAGTGTGAAGTATCTAGGAACATTTTTCAGACAGATCAGTACGCCGGTTGTTGTTAGAACCACAGTCGCAGTTTTCCCGGTGCAATATTTTGTTTTCAGTTTCTGACAGCAAATGGCGACAAACCGGTCAAAGGTGAAAGTGACGGTGAACCAGACAGAACAGTGTGTGGCTATGAAGCTCAGTACATCGATAACACTGCACATAGGGGTGATGCTCAGAAAACTCCACCGGAAGTAATACTCTCTAATTTGCCACAAAATGACCTCGGTGACAATGGTCAGTAGATCTGCCGATGCCATGGCCACCAGGTAGCGAGTGGTGCAGGTAGAGAGGCCGCACTTTCCCCGGGACAGGATCACAATCGCCAGTAAATTCACTAGAGAGAGAACAGACACTGTACATTAATGAAAACATTCTCCTGGAATTAACATGGGATCGGGCTATAGCTAAAACTCGGGTGTGCTAGAGTCTGTAAACGGCTGCTAATCTAACACCAGAAATGGGTCACACTGTCTCTGACCTGTCCTCTTCAGTGTGGGGATAAGACGATGTGTGGGAATTGTTGGCGATAAAAACGATCTGCATGAACAACAACGATCGGTGCTGATCCCCATTCCAGTCGCTGATGGGGCCGGTTTCACTGACTTAACTGTGACTGACCAGGACTCTGGAAAGTCAGCATCTGACGAGGCCGAGAAGGGATACAGAGAGGAGCAACACACACAAACTTGAGAACTCAACATGTCAGGCAGCATCCATGGAATTGAATAATCTTTCGTTTCGGGTCGAGACCCTCCTTCAGGACGAAGCGCTGCCCCGATTTATGACGGGTTTCAGAGGGAAAGAAGGAACCACTTAGTGACCTGTGGCTGAGTTGCTCCGTTAATGAATTAATTCTGCAGCGCAGTTTAATTCGATGACACCCGGCAGCAGATCCGTGAACACTGGTTCAGGTGATCAGGCCCAATAATTGACCAACAGACGCTGGGGTCCGACTGTGACAGTCTCAACAGGGAGACGTGAAGCACAGGACCAGGGTTTCCCTCTGATCAATAAGTTAGGAAAAGTGTACTTCAGAATGCAAACATCTCCCAGTCACAACTTCCCGGAGAGATCCCTGGCCCCAGCACTGGGACATCTCTGGACAAGGTGTCATTCAAGGCAAGAACAGCGTTCTATTCGATTACGTGAGTTAGAGGAGAAACATAGACTTAGTTCCGCTTGTTATTAAATCTGAAAGTTCAGAATGTGAAATTGACAGGATCGATATCTCTGATGGATATTTGTGCAATGATGATCAGGTTGTAAGCTTGTAACATTATCTTCAACAGTTGCACAGCGGTTGAAACACAGAAATAACGAAAATGAAATGCTCTGCTCACTCACCAGGAACTCCAGTGACGGCAATGAACATGTACAATATTTTGTCCACATTGATATACCTATCGAACATTGCAGGCATTTTCTCTGTCCAGTGATTTGTCTCTTTGTGCGACAGGGGATCTTTCGGAATGAAATGTTAAAGCAGCACACGCCCGGGGTTTTTAAACCCATTTAGCAATTCCACAGGGATAGATTTCAACAGACAGAAAAATAAAGGTTTTTAAATTATTTACAAATCAATTACGTCAGACAGGTGCAAACCCTGCGATGACAGATTGCGATTAAATTAATGAATAATATTTAGATCATGTGTGGGAGTTAGTTTGTTGCAACAAAGGTGGACTGAACCGTCCGAGGTGTCTTAACAATTAAATGTGCTTCCACTGTAAATATGTACTTCAAAGGAACCATTTGTCTGGCAGAGAATATTGAAGTAAATTATATCACTGTGCCTGTGAAATTGTACTGAATCACCTACTGTTACCATTCTCCTCGAGTGTATAAACTCTTGATGTAGTTTGTGCTTGTGGGACTCTACTGAGAGGCCTCCAAGAAAATGTCTGCCTGCGTCGATGAATAAACACAATTTCATACCCACTAAATCCTCCAATTGCTTCAGTGACTTAGTCACACACAGATCATTTGGGGGCTCATCCAGGACCCATTCCTAACCGGAACACATGCTATGAAATTGAACAGACTTGTGTGGGGGTGTATGTTTTAATCATGTCACTCCGTATTTGTCAAAGAACACGGCTGACAGCTTGGGAGGCGGATAAGAAAGAGCAGTTTTGAGCGCGCGCGCACGCGCCCGCTCGTGTGTGTGTGTGTGTGTGTGTGTGTGTCTTTCTTTCTGTCTTTGAGTGTTAGTGTACGTCAGTGTGTTTCTGTGTCTGTGTCTCTGCTTGTCCCTCCCTGACTATACACGTGCCCGTACACCTCCAATTCAGTTTATCCCCCTTGGTACAGCCCCTTCCCATCTGTCTCCGCAATGCAGATGTTCTCGAACTCTCATTTCAAATGCTTCACAAATGTCTGCTGAACCGTAACAAAGCAAGAACAGAGGCCACATTTCAAATTGCATTTATTATTAATGTATGTAGAGATAAAACAAACTTGAGACCCGTCACAGCTCAATTTCAGCAGACACCCCCACATGCACATTAGATTATCCCAGAACAAGAAACATTTCACAAAATAGCTATCTCCATTTGCAAAAAAAAACAAGAACAGAGGTTACAGATTATATTGAATTAATTATTATTGCATTAAAAACGGAACAACCCGGATCTCTGACACACCTCCCAATACACCGGCTCCTCCAAGCTAGTGCTCACCCCCGGATCCGCCAACACCTCCAACTCTGTGCAAATCAGTGTGCACCCACAAATCTGTGCTCACTGGCAAAACCTCATTCAACCCTCAAATCAGCGTGCACCCCAAACGCAACCGGCACCCGAAAATTCCAGTGCACTCACACATTCTCTGACATACCCCTAAATCTGTGCACATCCGGAAAGCAACATTCGCCACCAAATCCGTATCGTTACACTCTCACAGAGCAGGATTCACTTCAACCACTTTACAAAACAGCTGCTTCAGCCTTAAGAATATCAAGAGCAAAGTTTCAATTGCAAACACACGCCCACATGTATATTCCTCGTATAATCATTGACATCCCCTTAAATCTGCGTACCTCACCAAACCCATCTTTATCCCCTCATCAGTGGGTTTCCAAAACTTCCACAAGTCAGCCAAATCCTCAAATCTGTGTGCACCTCCAAATCCGTGCCCACGCCGAACCCGCAGCCACCCCCAAATCCACCGACATACCCAGACCTTTGCGCAACCCCAAACTTGCTGACGCCCCCACATGCAAGTTACATTATCTAAGAGAAGGGATCATTTCAAGCAGTTCTCAAAATATCTGCCTCCACCCTAAAAAACAGCAAGAACAGAGGTTCAAGTTGCATTTATTATTAAAGTTTGTATCAATGAAACAACCTTGAGATTCGACACCCTCCGAATCCACCGGGATTCCCAAATCCGCGCTAATCTGCAAATCTGTGTGTTATCCCAAAGATGTGTACACCCGCAAAGCCGCATGCAAACCACAACTCAGTGTTCACTCCCAAATCAGTGTGTATTCCCAAATCCGTGCGCACCCGGAACCTGCCGACTCTCCCAAATCCACCTACATACGCAGATCTGTGCGCACCCCCAAACCTGCCGACACTCCCAAATCCACCTACATACCCAGATCCGTGCGCATCCCAAACCTGTCGACACTCCCAAATCCACCTACTTACCCGGATCCGTGCTCACCCTAAACCTGCCGACACTCCCAAATCCAGCTACATACCCAGATCCGTGCGCACCCCCAAACCTGCCGACACTCCCAAATCCACCTACATACCCAGATCCGTGCGCATCCCAAACCTGCCGACACTCCCAAATCCACCCACATACCCACACCCGTGCGCACCCCAAACCTGCCGACACTCCCAAATCCAGCTACATACCCAGATCCTTGCGCACCCCAAACCTGCTCACAACTCCACATGTAGATTGGATTATCCCAGAGCAAGTATCATTGTAAACAAATAACAAAATAGCTGCCTCCATCTTAATAACTTCAAAGTTCATAATGTGTTCATTATTAATGGATCTTTGTGTGTCTGCATCTCTGAGTGTTTATATGAGTTCGCATGTCTGTCTTTGTGTCAGAGAGTAGCTAGAAGACAACGCTGGCGGTTTGTCGTGACGGCTTGGCTACTGAGAACACAGCAATGACAACAGAGGGATTTGTGTACACTGGTTCGGGGAACTATATAGCATTGCATTGTTTGTAAGGGATACAGCAATATCATGGGCTTAACTCTGAGGAGGTTGAACAGAGAATGAAAAAGTTAACCTTTGAGGAGCGTTTGATGGTTCTGGGCAAAAATGAGGGAGAAATCAGTTTGAGAGCTATGGAATACTGAATGCACACGGAACGGAGCACAGTGGAGACCCGGGGAGGCAGGAGTGATTCGGCGGCTGATCTTGCTTTACGGATGTGCTAAGATTTAGGGGTATGGAGTCGAATGGGTGGGTCACAGGGATTTTGAGGTGTCCGTTGCTTTCGGACTGCACACTGATTTAAGGATTGAATGCGCGTTTACCAGTGAGCGCAGATTTGTGGGTTCACACTGATTTGCTCAGAGTTGGGTGTGTCGGAGGATTCGGGGGTGCACACTGACTTGTGGGAGCCTTTGGATTTTGAGGAGTATCGAATCTCAAGGTTGTTCCGTTTATACAGACTTCAATAATAAATGCAATATGAACTTTGACTTCTGTACTTGCTTTAGTTAAAAGGAGACAGCCGATTTGTGAACTATTTGAAATTATTCCTGCTCTGTGCATGTGGGGGTGTCTGCTGATCTGGACAGGTGACGAGCCTCAAGGCTGTTTCATTTGTACATAAAATAATAATAAATGAAATTTGAATTTTGCCCTCTGTTCTTGATTATTGGGCCGTATGGCCGAATTCTGATCCTAAATCTTTTGTTCTTATGGTCTTATAACAGATTCCTGAGCAACAGCACTGCTCGCAGGCTTCCCTGCAGAATATGTCCAGTCTACAACCACTCTTTGCCTGCTGTGGGCAAGCCAGTTCTGGATCCACAAAGCAATGTCCCCTTGGATCTCATGCCTCCTTACTTTCTCAATAAGTCTTGCATGGGGTACCTTATCAAGTGCCTACGGAGATTAAATTAGCGGCATGATCCAAGGGGAATAAACTGAATTGGAGAAAGACAAACGAGAAGACTTGCGGGGTCAGTCAGAGACAATGGGTCTTCTCTCTCTCTCTCACACACACACACACACACACAGACTTTCTTACCGCCTCTTTGGCTCTCGGCCGTGTTCTTTAACACATACACGGTGCTCTGATTAAACCTGATAAACTGCTGAGTTTGTTGGCGATATGTCAGGCTTAGGGTTGGGTCCTGGACGAGCCTCCAAATGTCTGAGTATGACTGAGTCGCTAAAGTCGTTGAGCGTTTCATGGACAGGAAACCACATGTTTCAGCGCTTCATGTGGTTTATTCATCACCACAGACAGACATTATTTTGGAAACCCCCTCGGTAGAGTCCGCTAAACATAACCTTCATCAAAAGTTTATACTCTTGAGGAGATTTGTAACAGTCGGTGTTTCAATACAGTTTTACAAGCTACTATGACATAATTTACTTCCATATTCTGTGTCTGACAAATGGTGCATATGTACAGTGGAAGCACCTTTTGCTGGAAGGTTCACCTCGGAAGGTTCAGTCACCATTGTTGGGACAAACTAACTCACAGTAACCCCGCCCCTCCGCCACACACACACTACGGACGCCTCCGGCCGTCACGGCAGGTAGAGCTCGGTGCTGGCGATGTAAGTCTCTGGGATGCAGACCATCAAGCCCTGGGGATTTATCAGCCGTCAGTCCCATCAGTCTACCCAACTCCATTTTCTGCCTAATGTGAATTTCCTTTAGTTCCTCCGTTACCCTAGGTCGTCTGGACACTTACATCTGGCAGATTGTCTGGGTCTTCCTTAGTGAAGACAGATCCAAAGTACCTGTTCAACTCGTCTGCCATTTCCTTGTTGCTCAGCATAAATTCACCCGTTTCTGCCTTCAAGGGCCCAGCTTCGGTCTTAACTATTTTTTTTCTCTTCACACACCTAAAGAAGCTTTATATTCTTGGCTAGCTTACCTTCGTACCTCATCTTTTCTTCCCGTATTGCCTTTTTAGTAATCTTCTGTTGCTCTTTAAAAGTTTCCCAATCCTCTGGCTTCCCGCTCATCTTTGCTATGTTATAATTCTTCTCTTTTATTTTTATACTGTCCTTGACCTCCCTTGTCAGCCACGGTCTCCCCCTACTCCCCTTAGAATCTTTCTTCCTCTTTGGAATGATCCTGATCCTGCACCTTCTGAATTATTCCCAGAAATTCCTGCCATCGTTGTTCCACTGTCATCCCTGCGAGGGTATCCTTCCAGTCAACTTTGGCCAGCTCCTCCTTCATGGCTCCATAGTCCCCTTTGTTCAACTGTAATACTGACACTTCCGATTTCCCTTCTCCCTCTCAAACTGTAGATTAAAACTTATCATATTATGGTCACTACCTCCTAATGGCTGCTTTAACTTGAGTTCTCTTATCACATCCGGTTCATTACATAACACTAGATCCAGAATCGCCTTCTCCCTGGTAGGCTCCAGTACAAGCTGCTCTAAGAATCCATCTCGGAGGCACTCCACAAACTGCCTTTCTTGAGGTCCAGTACCAACCTAATTTTCCCAGTCTACCTGCATGTTGAAATTCCCTGATTACAACCGTAGTATTACCTTTGCGACATGCTAATTTTAGCTTTTAATGCAACTTGCACCCTATATCCAGGCTACTATTTGGGGGCCTGTAGATAACTCCCATTAGGGCTTTTTGCCCTTACAACTTCTCAGTTCTATCCATACTGACTCTACATCTCCTGATTCTATATCTCCCCTCGTATAGGATTGAATTTTATTCCTCACCAGCAGAGCCACCCCATCCCCCTCTGCCCACCTGTCTGTCCTTTCGATAGGACGTATACCCTTGAATATTCATTTCCCAGCCCTGGTCCTCTTGCAGCCATGTCTCTGTTATTCCTACAACATCATACTTACCAACTTCTAACTGAGCTTCAAACTCATCCACTTTATTTCTTATACTTCGTGCATTCATATATAATACTTTTAATCCATTACCCCTCTCGCTTCTCAAATCGGTCCGTATTGCACTTGGCCATATTCTCCGATCCCTTCCTGAGCTTGCGGCCCCGTTAATTCTGTTGTCTTTCTTAACTTTTCTTATTCTCTCTTTCCCTTTAACTCCATCCTTATACTTACATGTATTTCCTTATAAATGCGACAACCTTGAGATTCGTTAACGGCCTCCCACCCACCCCCACACATCCAGCGACAGACTGAAATCCGGAGGCATCTGGAAATTTGTGAACATCCCCAAAACCTCATGCGCCCCCAAATCATTGCGCAATCCAATCCGTGTGTTTTCTGAAATCTGTGCGCACCCTGAAACCGGCTGAAAAATCCCACATGCACATTAGATGAACATTGAGCAAAAATAATTTCAAACTAACTCCACAAACTAGCAGCCTTCACCTTATGAAAGTCAGTAAGATAAAGGTAGAAAAATTAAAGTTCATTTATTAATAAAGTTTTCATTAAAGAAACAAACTTTGAGAACTGTAACGACCCCACATCCACCGACAGCCCCAAATGCGTGTACATCACTTCTGCCTGTGCACCCTCACACCCCCTGAATCTGCGCGCATCTCCAAACCTCTGTACATCTACACACGTCCATGTTCACAATTCGTTATCGCAAAGAAAAAGTCTTTACAATCAGTTTCAAAAATCCCTTAAAAAATAGCCGGTACAACGTTCATTTTAAAGTTCATTTATAGATTTATTAGTAAAATATCTGTAAATGAAACAACCTCGTCAATCCTCCAAATGCACACTGCAAATCCGTGTGCAGGCACATATTAGAAGACACACACATAAATCCGCACACACTCTCAGATAAGAGTGCACCTCAATTTCCATGTGTACCCAAAACCACTGACAACACCACATTAGATTATCTCAGATAATCCAGCAGTTCCCAAAATAGCCGTCTAGTCATTAAAAACAAACGAAATACGTGTGCAATTCCAAATTCGCTGACACACCCAGACGGTGTGGTAATCCCAAATCCTTTCGCACCGTATTCGACAACAGACCAACAAATCTGCGCACACCCCATATTGAGGAACATACCGCTAAATCTGCGCGCATGCCTAAAGCAGTGCGCACCCCATCTCGCTGACATCCCCGCATCCACGTGAGATTATCCCTGATCAGGAATCATTTCAAACAGTTCGGAAAATGGCAGCTTCGACATTAAAAATCCGCACGCAGTCCAAAATTCGTCTGCCAATCTTTATACGCCGAGACACACAAATCTGCGCATAATCCCAAATCTGTGGGCACCCCATGTTTGACAACTCACCCATTAATCTGCACACTTCACCATATTCGTCCACCCCCATATTTAACAACCCACCTTGCGCATCCTCACATGTGCACTCCCAAATATGCGCCAATCGTCAAATAAGAGCTCACCCTGAAAGCCGTGTGCTCCCCAAACCCACTGACAAGCATAACGGATTATCCCAGAGTAAGAAACATATCAAACCGTTCACAAACTGAACCATAAAAAAAACAGGAGGTTAGGTCGTTCAATTTTTTTTAAAATTAACGTATCTATAAATGAAACAAATTTGAGATTCGTCACACGTCCACTGCAAATTCATCTGTACTCCTAAATCTGTGAGCAACACCTTATTAACCTACCCACTGCAAATCCACTTGTACCCCCAGATCCGTGCGCATCCCAAACCTGCCGACACTCCCAAATGCACCTACTTACCCGGATCCGTGCGCACCCCAAACCTGCCGACACTCCCAAATCCAGCTACATACCCAGATCCTTGCGCACCCCAAACCTGCTCACAACTCCACATGTAGATTGGATTATCCCAGAGCAAGTATCATTGTAAACAAATAACAAAATAGCAAGTAGATTTGCACTCCCAAATAACTGCCTCCACCTTAAAAAGTTCAAAGTTCATAATGTGTTTATTATTAATGGATCTTTGTGTGTCTGCATCTCTGAGTGTTTATATGAGTTCGCATGACTGTCTTTGTGTCAGAGAGTAGCTAGAAGACAACGCTGGCGGTTTGTCGTGACGGCTTGGCTACTGAGAACACAGCGATGACAACAGAGGGATTTGTGTACACTGGTTCGGGGAACTATATAGCATTGCATTGTTTGTAAGGGATACAGCAATATCATGGGCTGAACTCTGAGGAGGTTGAACAGAGAATGAAAAAGTTAACCTTTGAGGAGCGTTTGATGGTTCTGGGCAAAAATGAGGGAGAAATCAGTTTGAGAGCTATCGAATATTGAATGCACACGGGACGGGACACAGTGGAGACCCGGGGAGGCAGGAGTGATTCGGCGGCTGATCTTGCTTTACGGATGTGCTAAGATTTAGGGGTATGGAAGCGGGTGCACATGGATTTTGAGGTGTCCGTTGCTTTCGGGATGCACTCTGATTTAAGGATTGAATGCGTGTTTACCAGTGAGCGCATATTTGTGGGCTCACACTGATTTGCTCAGAGTTGGGTGTGTCGGAGGATTCGGGGGTGTACACTGACTTGTGGGAGCCTTTGGATTTTGAGGAGTATCGAATCTCAAGGTTGTTCCGTTTATACAGACTTCAATAATAAATGCAATATGAACTTTGACTTCTGTTCTTGCTTTAGTTAAAAGGAGACAGCCGATTTGTGAACTATTTGAAATTATTCTTGCTCTGTGCATGTGGGGGTATCTGCTGATCTGGACAGGTGACGAGCCTCAAGGCTGTTTCATTTGTACATAAAATAATAATAAATGAAATTTGAATTTTGCCCTCTGTTCTTGATTATTGGGCCGTATGGCCGAATTCTGATCCTAAATCTTTTGTTCTTATGGTCTTATAACAGATTCCTGAGCAACAGCACTACTCGCAGGCTTCCCTGCAGAATATGTCCAGTCTACAACCACTCTTTGCCTGCTGTGGGCAAGCCAGTTCTGGATCCACAAAGCAATGACCCCTTGGATCTCATGCCTCCTTACTTTCTCAATAAGTCTTGCATGGGGTACCTTATCAAGTGCCTAGGGAGATTAAATTAGCGGTATGAACCAAGGGGAATAAACTGAATTGGAGAAAGACAGACGAGAAGACTTGCGGGGTCACGCAAAGACAATCGGTCTTCACACACACACACACACACACACACACACACGCACGCACGCACGCACGCACGCACGCACACACACACACACACACACACACACACACACACAGACTTTCTTACCGCCTCTTTGGCTCTCGGCCGTGTTCTTTAACACATACACGGTGCTCTGATTAAACCTGATAAACTGCTGAGTTTGTTGGCGATATGTCAGGCTTAGGGTTGGGTCCTGGACGAGCCTCCAAATGTCTGAGTATGACTGAGTCGCTAAAGTCGTTGAGCGTTTAATGGACAGGAAAGTGTTTATTCATCACCACAGACAGACATTATTTTGGAAACCCTCTCGGTAGAGTCCGCTAAACATAACCTTCATCAAAAGTTTATACTCTTGAGGAGATTTGTAAAAGTCGGTGTTTCAATACAGTTTTACAAGCTACTATGACATAATTTACTTCCATATTCTGTGTCTGACAAATGGTGCATATGTACAGTGGAAGCACCTTTTGCTGGAAGGTTCACCTCGGAAGGTTCAGTCACCATTGTTGGGACAAACTAACTCACAGTAACCCCGCCCCTCCGCCACACACACACTACGGACGCCTCCGGCCGTCACGGCAGGTAGAGCTCGGTGCTGGCGATGAAAGTCTCTGGGATGCAGACCATCAGGCCCTGGGGATTTATCAGCCGTCAGTCCCATCAGTCTATCCAACTCCATTTTCTGCCTAATGTGAATTTCCTTTAGTTCCTCCGTTACCCCAGGTCGTCTGGACACTTACATCTGGCAGATTGTCTGTGTCTTCCCTAGTGAAGACAGATCCAAAGTACCTGTTCAACTCGTCTGCCATTTCCTTGTTGCTCAGTATAAATTCACCCGTTTCTGCCTTCAAGGGCCCAGCTTCGTTCTTAACTATTTTTTTTCTCTTCACACACCTAAAGAAGCTTTATATTCTTGGCTAGCTTACCTTCGTACCTCATCTTTTCTTCCCGTATTGCCTTTTTAGTAATCTTCTGTTGCTCTTTAAAAGTTTCCCAATCCTCTGGCTTCCCGCTCATCTTTGCTATGTTATAATTCTTCTCTTTTATTTTTATACTGTCCTTGACCTCCCTTGTCAGCCACGGTCGCCCCCTACTCCCCTTAGAATCTTTCTTCCTCTTTGGAATGATCCTGATCCTGCACCTTCTGAATTATTCCCAGAAATTCCTGCCATCGTTGTTCCACTGTCATCCCTGCGAGGGTATCCTTCCAGTCAACTTTGGCCAGCTCCTCCTTCATGGCTCCATAGTCCCCTTTGTTCAACTGTAATACTGACACTTCCGATTTCCCTTCTCCCTCTCAAACTGTAGATTAAACTTGTCATATTATGGTCACTACCTCCTAATGGCTGCTTTAACTTGAGTTCTCTTATCACATCCGGTTCATTACATAACACTAGATCCAGAATCGCTTTCTCCCTGGTAGGCTCCAGTACAAGCTGCTCTAAGAATCCATCTCGGAGGCACTCCACAAACTGCCTTTCTTGAGGTCTAGTACCAACCTAATTTTCCCAGTCTACCTGCATGTTGAAATCCCCTGATTACAACCGTAGTATTACCTTTGCGACATGCTAATTTTAGCTTTTAATGCAACTTGAACCCTATATCCAGGCTACTATTTGGGGGCCTGTAGATAACTCCTATTAGGGCTTTTTGCCCTTACAACTTCTCAGTTCTATCCATACTGACTCTATATCTCCTGATTCTATATCTCCCCTCGTATAGGACTGAATTTTACTCCTCACCAGCAGAGCCACCCCACCCCCCTCTGCCCACCTGTCTGTCCTTTCGATAGGATGTATATCCTTGAATATTCATTTCCCAGCCCTGATCCTCTTGCAGCCGTGTCTCTGTTATTCCTACAACATCATACTTACCAACTTCTAACTGAGCTTCAAACTCATCCACTTTATTTCTTATACTTCGTGCATTCATATATAATACTTTTAATCCATTACCCCTCTCGCTTCTCAAATCGGTCCGTATTGCACTTGCCATATTCTCCGATTCCTTCCTGAGCTTTCGGCCCCGTTAATTCTGTTGTCTTTCTTAACTTTTCTTATTCTCTCTTTCCCTTAACTCCATCCTTATACTTACATGTATTTCCTTATAAATGCGACAACCTTGAGATTCGTTAACGGCCTCCCACCCACCCCCACACATCCAGCGACAGACTGAAATCCGGAGGCATCTCGAAATTTGTGAACATCCCCAAAACCTCATGCGCCCCCAAATCATTGCGCAATCCAATCCGTGTGTTTTCTGAAATCTGTGCGCACCCTGAAACCGGCTGAAAAATCCCACATGCACATTAGATGAACATTGAGCAAAAATAATTTCAAACTAACTCCACAAACTAGCAGCCTTCACCTTATGAAAGTCAGTAAGATAAAGGTAGAAAAATTAAAGTTCATTTATTAATAAAGTTTTCATTAAAGAAACAAACTTTGAGAACTGTAACGACCCCACATCCACCGACAGCCCCAAATGCGTGTACATCACTTCTGCCTGTGCACCCTCACACCCCCTGAATCTGCGCGCATCTCCAAACCTCTGTACATCTACACACGTCCATGTTCACAATTCGTTATCGCAAAGAAAAAGTCTTTACAATCAGTTTCAAAAATCCCTTAAAAATAGCCGGAACAACGTTCATTTTAAAGTTCATTTATAGATTTATTAGTAAAATATCTGTAAATGAAACAACCTCGTCAATCCTCCAAATGCACACTGCAAATCCGTGTGCAGGCACATATGAGAAGACACACACATAAATCCGCACACACTCTCAGATAAGAGTGCACCCCAATTTCCATGTGTACCCCAAAACCACTGACAACACCAAATTAGATTATCTCAGACAATCCAGCAGTTCTCAAAATAGCCGTCTAGTCATTAAAAACAAACGAAATACGTGTGCAATTCCAAATTCGCTGACATACCCAGAAGGTGTGTGTAATCCCAAATCCTTTCGCACCGTATTCGACAAGAGACCAACAAATCTGCGCACACCCCATATTGAGGAACATACCACTAAATCTACGCGCATGCCTAAAGCAGTGCGCACCCCATCTCGCTGACATCCCCGCATCCACATGAGATTATCCCTGATCAGGAATCATTTCAAACAGTTCGGAAAATGGCAGCTTCGACATTAAAAATCAGTATGCAGCCCAAAATTCGTCTGCCGATCTTTATACGCCGAGACACACAAATCTGCGCATAATCCCAAATCTGTGGGCACCCCATGTTTGACAACTCACCCATTAATCTGCACACTTCACCATATTCGTCCACCCCCATATTTAACAACCCACCTTGCGCATCCTCACATGTGCACTCCCAAATATGCGCCAATCGTCAAATAAGAGCTCACCCTGAAAGCCGTGTGCTCCCCAAACCCACTGACAAGCATAACGGATTATCCCAGAGTAAGAAACATATCAAACCGTTCACAAACTGAACCATAAAAAAACAGGAGCTGACGTCGTTCATTTTTTTTTTAAATTAACGTATCTATAAATGAAACAAATTTGAGATTCGTCACACGTCCACTGCAAATTCATCTGTACTCCTAAATCTGTGAACAACACTTTATTAACCTACCCACTGCAAACCCAGAGCCGTGCACAGCTCCTTATTGACCAACCCACCGCAAATTCATTTGTATGGTCAAATCCGTGTACAACCCTTTATAAAATTCCCTCCACAACAAAAACTATTTATACCCCTAAATCCGTATACAACCCTGTATTGACATGCACACCGCAAATTCATTTATATGTCCAAATCCGTGTACAACCCTTTGTTAAATTCCCTCCACCACAAAAACTATTTATACCCCCAAATCCGTGAGCAACTTCTTATTGACCAACCCACCGCAAATTCATTTATATGTCCAAATCCGTGTACAACTCTTTATTAAATTCCCTCCACCACAAAAACTATTTATACCCCCAAATCCGTGAGCAACTCCTTATTGACCAACCCACCACAAATTCATTTATATGTCCAAATCCGTGTACAACTCTTTATTAAATTCCCTCCACCACAAAAACTATTTATACCCCCAAATCCGTGAGCAACTTCTTATCTGCCAACACAAATGCCTTGTGCAGGAAGGCACAGAGTCGAATGTACTTCCTAAGAAGGTTGGCGTCATTCAATGTCTGCAGTGAGATGCTGAAGATGTTCTATAGGTCAGTTGTGGAGAGCGCCCTCTTCTTTGTGGTGGCGTGTTGGGGAGGAAGCATTAAGAAGAGGGACGCCTCACGTCTTAATAAGCTGGTAAGGAAGGCGGGCTCTGTCGTGGGCAAAGGACTGGAGAGTTTAACATCGGTAGCTGAGCGAAGGGCGCTGAGTAGGCTACGGTCAATTATGGATAACTCTGAACATCCTCTACATAGCACCATCCAGAGACAGAGAAGCAGTTTCAGTGACAGGTTACTATCAATGCAATGCTCCTCAGACAGGATGAAGAGGTCAATACTCCCCAATGCCATTAGGCTTTACAATTCTACCTCCAGGACTTAAGAACTTTTTAAAAGCTATTAATGCTTTTTGAGACGGTGATTTAGATGCATATCATATTTTTTTTTACTGAGTTAAGTATTGTATGTAATTAGTTTTGCTACAGCAAGTGTATGGGACATTGGAAAAAAGTTGAATTTCCCCATGGGGATGAATAAAGTATCTATCTATCTATCTGTCTATCTATGTATCTATCTATCTTATTGACCAACCCACCGCAAATTCATTTGTATGTCCAAATCCGTGTACAACCCTTTATTTATCTACCCGCCGCAAATCAAATTGTACACTCAAATTCGGGTCTATTTCGTTAGTTTTTGACTCTCTGTGTGTAGGTTCTCGCTGATTTTATTGCATTTCTCTGTCCCACTGGGAATGTCTGCAAGAACATGAATCTGAGGGTAGTATATAGTGGCGTGTACGCTCTTTAATAATATAGTTAATTTCATATTTGATAGGAACACAAACAGACAGACACACGCAGGCATGCACAGGGAGTCATGGTCTCTCTTTCTCTCTCTCTCTCTCACACACACACACACACACACACACACACACACACACACACACACACACACACACACACACACACACACACACACACACACACACACACACACACACACACACACACACACACACACACACACACACACACACACCACAAACTTCCACGATCTCCCAATCTCTCTTTACCCCGCCCCCACGCAAGCACTCCACTCAGCCAATCCCAGACGTCTCTCCCTTACAAGAACTTTCCAATCTCCCTGCACTTTCTCGCGGTCCACAGCACTGCTGCTTCCAATGCCCCTTTCAACAGGACGATCGCCTGGGAATAACAGATTGGAGACTAGACGGTGGATGAGAAGATCTGGAGCCCGGACCGGATGCATTGAAGCTGCATCTGGGTTGCGCTCAGGGCGCGACTTTATTAATGAATTGAACCACCGAGGTGATCGGATATTTCACCGCGCTGATCACCTGCTCCCTGAATTTCGACTGAGTCACCGCGTAAATAAATGTGTTCGTGCACAAGCTGAAATTCCTCATCAAAACGCCGACCTCATGAAATATCCATTAGGAATCATTGAAATTGAAACAAGAGCTTTGACCTGATAATATATGAAATTTACAACCAGTGTCATCCACAGGAGGATGAAGCTGCTGGAGAGGGTGAAGAGTAAAACCACAGACCTCCTCCTGTTCTCCATCTCCGGGTCACTGCGGTTCTCCCCCTTGCTCTGACCCTGCAGCCCCTTCCGAACCCGACTGGCCACTAAAATGTGCCTAACTAGATAAACACACACGCATACACACTGTGGTAAACACACACATTATCACACGTATAAACAGCAGACGCGCATACACATACATCCACAACTAAAGATGTACGCACACATACATTCAAAGGCATAAAAGCACAGACATTCACTAACGGATGTACACACATTGACAACTAAACTTTTTTCCGAATCTCCCCCTCTTCGTCGTGTTCTATGGCACTTACGGGGTGTTACTATTAATACGTAATCACCTCCAGTTTAGGCTGCTGAGTATGCACGCTATTGAGTCGGATTCGGGGTGGGTCCTGGTGATTTTGGAAGCCATAGAGTAGGGCTCGGGGAGGGGATGTCCTGGTGAGGTTGCAGGGTGTTATGATTAAAACATGCTCACCCCCCAGCTGAGACAGCGGAGTGTGCAGGCCAGGGAGTAGGGTTAGGGGTGGGTCCTGGTGAGGTTACAGGGTGTTATGATTAAAACATGCTCACCCCCCAGCTGAGACAGCGGAGTGTGCAGGCCAGGGAGTAGGGTTAGGGGTGGGTCCTGGTGAGGTTACACGGTGTTATGATTAAAACATGCTCACCCCCCAGCTGAGACAGCGGAGTGTGCAGGCCAGGGAGTAGGGTTAGGGGTGGGTCCTGGTGAGGTTACAGGGTGTTATGATTAAAACATGCCCACCCCCCAGCTGAGACAGCGGAGTGTGCAGGCCAGGGAGTAGGGTTAGGGGTGGATCCTGGTGAGGTTACAGGGTGTTATGATTAAAACATGCCCACCCCCCAGCTGAGACAGCGGAGTGTGCAGGCCAGGGAGTAGGGGTAGGGGTGGGTCCTGGTGGGGTTACAGGGTGTTATGATTAAAACATGCTCACCCCCCAGCTGAGACGGCGGAGTGTGCAGGCCAGGGAGTAGGGTTAGGGGTGGGTCCTGGTGAGGTTACAGGTTGTTATGATTAAAACATGCTCACCCCCAGCTGAGACAGCGGAGTGTGCAGGCCAGGGAGTAGGGTTAGGGGTGGGTCCTGGTGAGGTTACAGGTTGTTATGATTAAAACATGCTCACCCCCCAGCTGAGACAGTGGAGTGTGCAGGCCAGGGAGTAGGGTTAGGGGTAGGTCCTGGTGAGGTTGCAGGTTGCTATGATTAATATATACTCACCCTCCAGCTTAAACAGCTGAGTTTACAAGCTCTGGAGTCGGGTTCGGGGTGGGTCCTGGTGAGGCTGACGGTAAAGGTTATCATTCATCACCACAGACAGATATTTTCTTGGGGACCCTCTCGGTAGAGGCCTCCAGACACAAACTACATCAAGAGTTTATAATTGGAAGGACATTGGCAACAGTAGGTGATTCAATACAATTTCACAAGCTACAAAAACAAAACTGACTTCAATATCTCCCGTCTTACAAATGGCTCCTTTGACGTAAATAGTTACAGTAGGATCACAGATAATTGATACGACAGATCGGAGTGGTCAGACACCTATTTTGGGGCAACCAATTAACGCAAATGTTAAACAACATCTGAGAAAAGAGAAGCTCAATGCCTACGGTTACTGTTGTGAGGTCTGACACACGGACAGGCAGGGAATGTAGGGAGACCGATCATCTAGATGTAGTTAGTATCCTTTTAATATGGCGTCATGGTTGGCACAGACACTGTGGGCCGAAGGGTCGGTTGCTGTGCTTTACCTTTCGCTGTTCCATTGCCGAAGTAACGTTTGTTTTCTCTGTGCAAGCGTGTTTTTTGACCCAGGACAAAGTTTGGTAAACCTCTGCTACGCTGGGGATGGTTAGGAATGAGGGATGAGGTTATATTCAAAGCAACACGCACAAAATACCGGAGGAATTCAGCAGACCAGGTAGCGTCTATGGAAAAGAGTCGAGATCTTTGACCAAGACTTGAGAAGAGAATTCAGAGCAAGAAGTCGCGGGAGGGGTTGGGTGGGTGGAGAATGCAGAAGGCGTACAATGTGGTAGGAGAGAGGTGAAATCGGGAGTGGGGCTGGGGTTAAAAGCCGGGAAGTTAATTCGCAAAAGAGATAAATGGTTGGAGAAAGAAAATTACTGATAGAAGAGAGAGTAAGATGATCATAGCAGAAAGGGAAGGTCGAGGAGAACCAGAGGGAGTTGTTGGCAGGAAAGGAGACAAGGCGAGAGAGGGACACAGGAATGGGGGAATGGTGAAGGGGCATTAACGGAAGTTCGAGTAATCAATGTTCATGGCATCAGGTTGGTCCCGCCCAGTCGGAAAATAAGGTGTTACCCCTCCAGCCTGAGTGTGCCTCAGCGGGCAGCAGAGGAGGCCGTGGACTGACGTGTCGGAAAAGGAATGGGAAGTAGAAATGAAATGAGTGTTTTGATTTAACTCCAAGCATCTTCAGATTTGTTCGTGATTAAGGTTGCTTTCAGCTGAGGTGCGATCGGGACCGATGGAGCATCAAAGTGGCGCGTTCGTTTTACTCGCAGTCGGTCTGCTTCACCAGTTCCTCAACGGTTGGTCAAATGTCACAGCGACACAAACAAGAGATGATAATCTGGGCCTGATAGTATTTGAAACAGTCTGTACTTTACTGGATGAATGTCACTCCCAATTTACAGCCCTTAGTACCATCGCATTATCCACTGTTTGCCGTTTCACAATCAATTCACTAAATTAATCACTATCTGTCACCGTGGGGATTGCGCGTGTCTGACGTAATCAGTTTGGAAATAATTACAAAATCTTTATTTCTAAATCTGTTGAAGTCTGTCCCAGTGGAGTCGCTAAATGGTATTAAAACCCTCGGCTTATGCTGCCTTAACATTTCATTCCGAGAGATCGGCTGCAGCACAGGACGACAGATCACTGAGCAGAGAAAATGCCAGCAATGTTGGCTAGGTACGAGAATGTGGAGAAAATATTGTATATGTTCATCGCCGTCATTGGAGTTCCTGGTGAGTGAGCAGAGTAATTCACGTTTGGTATTTCTGTGTGTGTGTGTGTTAACCAGTTGACCGCTTGACAAGCTTCCAACTTGATGATCATGTGCAGACATCCGTCAGAGATATCAATCCGTCAATTCGACATGCTGATGTTTCATATTCAATGGCAATCGAAACCAAACGTCTGTCTCTCCTCTGCCACGGGGGATCGACCCGAGCTTGGTTCGTGCCATTAATGACACCTTTTCCAGAGTAGTGTCAATTCATCTATCCGGGAAGGTGTGACTGGAAGGGTTTTAATGGGAATTAGTCCAGATTTATACCCGTGCTGAAGGAAGGCACTTTACCCCGAAGGTGTGACTGGGAGGGTTTACATTGTAAACTTCACTTGTCTCTGAGGTATTCATCAGTCCTGTGTTTTCCGTCACCCTCTGGATTCTGCCACAGTCGGATCCCAGTGCCTGATGGTCAATAATTAGTTCTGATCACCCGAACCGGTGTCCTCGGACATGTTGAAGTGCGTTACCGACTTGCGCTGTGCTGTAGAATTAATCCAGTAAAGGAGACATCTAGTTTTTGTTCAGTAAGTTGGCCGGGCTTTCCCTCTGAAACCCGTGGGTAAATGGGACATCGCTTCATACAAAAGAAGGGTGTGATCCCGCAACTTTCAGAGTTCCTTCAATTCTGTAACTGCTCTCTGAGCTGATGAAGCTCTCCAGTGCTTTGTGTGCCTTGTTCCCTCCTCAGCCCCACCAGATGCCGAGTTCCTCGTGGCCTGCTCAGTCACGGCTCAATCAGTCACGGCCCCTATCAGAGATGGAATCAGGATTAGCATCGATCGTTGTCGGTTCATGCAGCACATTCAATGTACCAACGATTACCCACACATCACCTTATCCCTCATCCCCTCACTGAAGAGGGCAGGTCAGAGACAGTGTGACCCGTGTCTTATGTTAGATCAGTTGCCGTTCACAGATCTACCAATCATGATCTTTAGCCGAAACCCGATCCCGCGTTAATTCCCGGAGAATATGTTAATATGTTCAGTAATATCTCTCTCTGTCTCTCTCTCCCTCCAGTGAACCTCGTGGCGATTGTGATCCTGTCTCGGGGAAAGTGCGGCCTCTCTACCTGCACCACGCGCTACCTGGTGGCCATGGCGGCGGCGGATCTACTGGCTATTGTCTTCGAGGTCATTCTGTATCGAATGAAAAAATATTACCCTCTGTCGAGTTTTATGAGCGTTACTCCGGTGTGCAGTGTTATTGAGGTACTGAGGTACATCGTCACATACTGGTCTGTCTGGTTCACCGTCACTTTCACCTTTGACCGGTTTGTCGCCATTTGCTGCCAGAAACTGAAAACAAAATATTGCACCGGGAAAACTGCGGCTGTGGTTCTGACAACAACCGGCGTACTGTCCTGTCTGATAAACGTTCCTCGTTACTTCCTCTAGGAAGCCGAAGTGATCATCGACGATGTACCGTGGTTCTGTAAGCTCATGGACAAAGTTACCACTGACCCCGGGTGGGTAGCACGGGCTTGTCTGGATACTGTTTTAAATCCGTTCCTCGCATTCGCTGGGATCCTGCTGCTCAACGCTCTGACAGTCAGGCACATTTTGGTGGCCAGTCGGGTCCGTCCGGGGCTGAAGGGTCAGAGCAAGGGGGAGAACCGCAGTGACCCGGAGATGGAGAGCAGGAGGAGGTCTGTGATTTTACTCTTCACCCTCTCCGGCAACTTCATCCTCCTGTGGATGACAAACGCGGTAAATTTCATATATTTTCAGGTCTCAGGAAAGGGTTTCAATTTCAATGATTCTGAATGGATATTCCATCTAGTCGGGGTTTTACTGAGGAATTTCAGCTGCTGCACGAACACGTTTATTTACGCGGTGACTCAGTCGAAATTCAGGGAGCAGGTGATCAGCTCGGTGAAATACCCGATCACCTTGGCGGTTCAATTCATTAAAAAGAGACGCGCCCTGAGAGCAACCCAGATGTAGCTTCAATGTATCCGGTCCGGGCTCCAGATCTTCTCCTTCACCCATGTAGTCTCCAAGCTATTATTCCCGAGAGGTTGCCCTATTGACCGTGACTTTGGGAGCAACAGTGGTGTGGACCACGAAAGGATGGAAATGCTCGCGAGGGAGTGACGTGAGAGATTGGCTGAGTGAGGTGGGTGATTGGGAGCTGGGGAAGGGGAGATTGAGAACGAGAAAGATTGTGTGTGTGTGTGTGTGTGTGTGTGTGTGTGTGTGTGTGTGTGTGTGTGTGTGTGTGTGTGTGTGTGTGTGTGTGTGTGTGTGTGTGTGTGTGTGTGTGTGTGTGATGTCTCCAGCACACGGTGCCCTGTGTTATAGGGAGATGTTGGACAGACATCGAATTTAAGAGAATGAAAGGAAAATAAACCGAAACGATTAAACGTATCAGTCGGATAGGCGGCGTACAAAATGCTGGAAGATCTCAACAGTTCAGTCTTCACCGACGGAAAATGGTAAAACGTCGCCAGTTCGCCAAGACATATTTCCAGTCCTCAGTCTCTAATCTGACATCCAACTCTCCACATCACTGTCCCGAAAGCCCAATCTGACCTCCCACCCGGTATTTGTCACTATAAATCATAACCTGAACTTTAGGTTCCCAAACCCAATTCTGACTTTCAACACCCCAACAGAGAAGTCCCTAAACCACATTCTGACTTCTCACTGCACACAACCCAATCCCATTACCCTAATCCGATCTCTAACTCACTCACATGAGTTCTAAACCCAAACTGATCTCTAATTCATCCACATGCCTGTCACTTAAACCAAACTGATCTCTAACTCACCCACCTGCTTACTTCTAAACCCAAATTGATGTCTAACTCACGCACCTGCTTGTCACTAATCTCCAGCGGATCTCTATTTTATCCACGTGCATGTCCCTAAACCCAAACAGATATCTAACACCCAGAGCCCTGTCCCAACCCTAACTCTGTCCTCTCACAACATTGCATCGCAGCCACTCAATCCGAATCTGCACTGTATCTTCCCACTGTACCATCACTGTACCCACACCTAATCTTATCTCTAAGACCCCACATTTCTGTCCCCAAACCCTAATGAAATCTGATGTCTCACACCCACAAGTCTGTGGGGACAGGGAACCGTTATCCAGGAGAGCATTTACACGGAGACACAGTTTACATAGCGTATCCAGGAAACGATGCTGGGCTTAGAGGTGACAGTCCTAAGGACTCAGTAAATGAGGTTCACTCACACCAGAGTCGACGAACGAACAGGCAAAGCATGTCTGTGACGCCCGAGTTTTATCCTGTGTTCTGTAATTAGTGGAACTGGGAGTAAATAGGTAATAGTAAGATTGAGAATTACCAGACGGAACAATGACAGTACCCCTCCCCCTCAACGGAAACCTCAGGGCAAGATCCTCCAGGCTTGTCCGGATGGTCCCGGTGGAAGTCTTGAATGAGGGAAGGGTCCAGTATGAAGGAACTGGGAATCCAGGGAACTCTGGGTGGTATCCTGTCCAGTCAACCAGGTACTGGAGGCCCCTGCCCCGACGGCGCACATCTAGTAGCGGTCGGACTGTGTATGCCGAATGGTTGTCGATGATCCGGGCGGGTGGAGGGGTTTCGGTCGGAGGACAGAAGGGGCTGACGAAAAGTGGCTTTAACTGGGAAGCATGAAAGGTAGGGTGGATGTACATAGATCTTGGGAGTTTAAGTCGGGCCGCTGTGGGGTTGATGATACTTTCGAACTCGAAAGGCCCCAGGAAGCGAGGGGCGAGCTTCTTAGGCTCGTTTTTGAGAGGGATGTCTTTGGATGAAAGCCACACCATCTGCCCAGGTCGATACTCAGGCGCAGGAGTCCGGTGTCGATTGGCAATCCTCCTCTTGCGATCGGCTGATCTGAGCAGGGTCGTGCGTGTGTCCTCCCAAACCTTGCGGCACCGATCGTTTTGTACGGCACCGCGATCTCCTCTTCTTGCTCGGTGAACAGCGGGGGTTGGTTCCCAAAGGAGCACGCGAAGGGAGATCTTCCGAGGGCAGCACTAACCAGAGAGATGTGGGCGTACTCAACCCACGCGAGGTGGTCACTCCAGGTAGACAGGTTGTTGGCTGTTATACAACGTAGCCACGGCTCCAAGTCCAGGTAGACCCGTTCCGTTTGCTCGTTCGTCTGTGGGTGGAAGCCGGATGACAGGCTGACCGAGGGACCTAAGGCTTGACTGAAGGCCTTCCGTACCTACGAGATGAATTGGGGACCTCGATCGGGACAATGTCCGCGGCGATTCCGTGGAGGCGGAAGACGTGACGGACGAAAAGGTCTGTGGTTTCCAGCGCGGAAGGGAGTTTAGGAAGGGCTACAAAGTGCACACTCTTGGAGAACCGGTCTACCACGGTGGTGTTTCCGCGGGACGGGGGTTGACCGGTGACGAAATCCAGGGCGATGGGCGACCAAGGACGACCAGGGACAGGTAGGGGCCGAGCCAGCATGTATTTACCAAGGGCAAATCATGCTTGACTAATCTATTGGAGTTTTTCGAGGATGTAACCAGGAAGTTAGACAAGGGAGATCGAGTGGATGTAGTGTACCTCGATTTTCAGAAGGCATTTGATAAGGTCCCACATAGGAAATTGGTGGGTAAAATCAGAGCTCATGGCATTGGGGGGAAGACATTGACGGATAGAAAACTGGTTGGCAGTTAGAAAGCAAAGGGTAGCGGTGAATGGATGTTTCTCGGAATGGCAGGTGGTGACTAGTGGGGTGCCACAGGGCTCGGTATTGGGACCACAGCTGTTTACGATTTACGTCAACGATTTAGTGAAGGCATTGAGAATAACATCAGCAAGTTTGCTGATGATCCTAAGCTGGGTGGCAGTGTGACATGTGATGAGGATGTTAGGAGAATTCAGGGTGACTTGGATAGGCTGGGTGAGTGGGCAGATACTTGACAGATGACGTTTAATGTGAATAAGTGTGAGGTTATCAACTTTGGGAGTAGGAACAGGAAGGCAGATTATTATCTGAACGGTGTACAGTCAGTTAAGGGAGAAATACAAAGAGATCTAGGAGTCCTTGTTCATCAGTCACTGAAGGTGAATGAGCAAGTGCAGCAGGCAGTGAAGAAGTCTAATGGAATAAAGGGAATTGAGTACCAGAGCAAGGAAATCCATTTGCATTTTTACAGAGCCCTGGTGAGACCACACCTTGTGTATTGTGTACAGTTTTGGTCTCCAGGGTTAAGGATGGACATCCTGGCCGTAGAGGAAGTGCAGCGTAGATTCACGAGGTTAATTCCTGGGATGTCGCAGAGAGGTTATAGAGACTGGGCTTGTACAAGCTGGAATTAAGGAGATTGAGAGGGGATCTGATTGCAACATATAAGATAATTAAGGGATTGGACAAGATAGAGGTAGGAAATATGTTCCAGATGCTGGGAGAGTCCCGTACCAGAGGGCATGGTTTGAGAATAAGGGGTAGGTCATTTAGGACAGAGTTAAGGAAAAATTTCTTCTCCCAGAGAGTTGTGGGGGTCTGGAATGCACTGCCTCGGAAGGTAGTGGAGGCCAATTCTCTGCATGCTTTCAAGAAGGAGCTAGATAGGTATCTTATGGATAGGGGAATCAAGGGATATGGGGATAAGGCAGGAACGGGTATTGATAGTAGATGATCAGCCATGATCTCAGAATGGCGGTGCAGGCTCGAAGGACCGAATGGTCTACTTCTGCACCTATTGTCTATTATCTGTTGTCTATTGAAGTATTCCCACAAATGGCCGATGGGAGGCTTTTCCACGGGCACAAACATGTACGCAATCCCAAATCCATGTGCACCGCCATATTCGACAACAGGCCAGTAAATCTGTGCACATTGCACATTCAGGAACATGCCCCTCAATCTGCGCGCATCCCCAGAGCCGTCCGCGCTCAAATCCCGCTGCCATCCCCATATGTACATTTGATGTTCCCAAAGGAAAAATCATTCAAAGTTCAGAAAATGACTGCCTCGTCATTAAAAACCCGCACGCAGCCCAAGTCTTGCCCGTGTGCAAATCTTGTCACGCCGAGACACACAAATCTGAGTTTGAACCCACATCCGTGTGCACCCCAAGTTCAACACCACCCCTCAATCTGCGCACATCACCAAATCAGTGTCGACCCCCATACTCGACAACCCACCCCTAAATTCTGCCCATCCTCAAATGAGTCTGGTATTGCTAGTGACTAATGGTGTTTAATAGTAACTACGCAATACAGTAATATAAATGCAAATATATAGCAATGATTTTATATATGTGTTTGTTGTCTGCGTGTGGTGTGTGTGTGTGTGTGTGTGTGTGTGTGTGCGTGTGCGTGTGGTGTGTGTGTGTGTGTGTGTGTGTGTGTGTGTGTGTGTGTGTGTGTGTAAATAGAAAAAACAGGCTTTTTCAAACGTAGGGGTAAGTGGATACAGTCTTACGATGATGAGTAAGTTCGGTTCAGTTTGTGGCATTGAGTTGAGTAGTGATGGAGGGAGAGGGATGTTTAGTTCTTCAGGTGAGCTGATGCCGTCGATCTTCCCGTTGTCCTCCGAAATCCTTTAAAAAGTCACCGAATGTGACCACAACAAGGGTGACTGTTCTTCTGTGGTGGAATTATAAACCCAGGCGAGGGTTAGACGCACGAATAACTCCCCACCGGTCACAGCTTTTCCACACTGAGAGAGCCACTGATGGATTCCCCTGATATATCCTCCAAAGCCCACCTTTCTGTGGGTACAACAAACCTCATCCAGTGTCCAAAACCGTGTGTCTGTGAGTCTATCATCTGAACTTCTATTTATCTCACCATGCTGAACACCAGCTGTCCATCAAATAACGCCGCCCTCAGTCACCACGGGCTGGTCATTGCTCTCTCTCTCTCTCTCTCTCTCTCTCTCTCTCTCTCTCTCTCTCTCTCTCTCTCTCTCTCTCTCTCACTCTCTCTCTCTCCTCTCTCCTCTCTCTCTCTCTCTCTCTCTCTCTCTTTTAGAATTCAATCATTTCCAACAACATCTGGACAAACAATCAGCTGCAATGTTGTCAGTAACTTTCACTTGTTTTATTTTGAGGAAAATTTCTTACAATATCAGACTCCAGTTTAATAACCTTCTATTCTTATCCTTCATATTAGTCAGAAACACTAACGGATCATGATCTGTGTAATTTACAAGTGGTTTCTGGGCAGGATAAAACACAGACTTCAAAACGTTGTAAAGCCAGAATAAGTGATAGCAACTCCTTTTTAACAGTGGAATATTTTTTCTGATGCACATTAAATTTTTTTGAGAAATAAGCCACTGGGTGTTCAATGTCATCCACACCTTTCTGTAACAATGCTGCCCCAGCAGCTTCGTCACTAGCTTCTGTTGTTAAAGAGAATGGTTTTGAAAATTCGGGTGCTTTAAGCACAGGATGATTATACAGGATAGTTTCCAGACGTTCAAATGCCTCCTTGAAAAGGAATTGCATACAAATCGTTAACTCTTCCCTAGGAGTTTTTGTGAGGGGTGTGAGATATCTGCAAAGTTCTTACAATACTTTCAGTAATACCCTACCATCCCTTAAAACCTTCTTAAAGCTTTCTTGCTGGTCGGAAGGGGTACCTCAACAATAGCTTGGACCTTGGCTTGTACAGGAGCCAGTTGGCCCTGGCCTACCGCATAGCCAAGATACGTGACAGTGGCGTGGCCAAATTCACTTTTCGCGAAGTTCACAGTAAGATTGGCCTTGGACAGCCTTTCTATAGCCACAGTATGCTCTTCCCCCGTGTCGTTCCAGATCACTAAATCATCGATCTAAGCCCCTATGCTTTCTAAGCCTCTAATCACAGAATCGATCATCTTTTGAAATGTCCCTGGAGCATTTTTCATCCCGAAGGATAAAACATTATATTCATACAGCCCAGAAGGTGTGAGAAACGCTGAGATTTCTCCGGCCCTGTCGGTCAAAGGAACACACCAATATCCTTTCAGGAAGTCAATGTTTGTGAGGTACTTAGCCTTTTCCGCTTTATCAATACAGTCATCCACTCTCGGGATAGGATAAGCATCTGTCTTGGTTATTGCATTGATTGTCCTGTTGTCGGTACAGAATCTCATGTACCGTCCGGTTTAGGCACAAGAACGCAGGGCACCGCCCAGTTTGAGGTAGATTGCCTCATGATACCGGTTGCCAGCAGGTAGCCAATTTCCTTTTCAACCAACCTGCTTTTCTCCAAGTTCATTCTGTAAGGATGCTGTTTAATGGGCTGGGCTGGATTTACAATGACGTCATGCACTGCAACTGTATACCGACTCGGAACGTCTGGAAATAAATCTTTATGCCTGCTAATTAATTCTTTCAATTGTGTTCTCTGTGCAGGCTCCAAATGATAGAATTTATCAGTAAGGTCTGTCCAAATAATGGAATTCTCAAGTCTTGTTGATACGATATTCAACTTGTTAAAATGATCTTGGCCCTCATTATCAGATTTCATAACCTCATTTGTTTACATAACAGTGCTCACTGGTACCATCTCAGAGTCATAATAAGGCTTCACCATATTTATGTGCATTAATTGAGTAGTCTTCCTCCTATCAGGAGTTTTGATAACATAGTTCAAAGAATCAGTTTTCTTAATTATTTCGTATGGTCCATGAAGTTGTGCTTGGAGGGGGTTGGGTCACCAGTGAGAGCAGAACCAGAACTTTATCTCCAACTTCAGACACCTTTTTCGCACTTCTATCATAACAATGTTTCATTTTAATTTCTGAGTTTTGCAAATTCTGTTGTGCAAGGTCGCACGCCCTATTAATCTCTCCCGGAATTTCAAAACATAATCTATCACACTGACACACACTGTCGGGTTAGACCACTGCTCTCTGAGAAAGGTCAAAAGCCCCTTCGGCCTGTGACCGAAAACGAGCTCAAATGTACTAAACCCCAGTGATTCCTGAATAGTGTCCCTCACGGCAAAACGTAATAAATGTTTTCCGTCCTCAGAGTCCCTGTCATTCTCCTGACAGTAGGTTTTAATCATAGTCTTTAAGGAGGAATGAACCCTCTCCAAAGCCCCTTGACACTCCGGGTGATAGGCAGATGACACAATTTGTTTAGCTCCCCAGCTCTGAAACCATTTTCTGGAATGTTCCTGAAGTGAAGTTACTCCCCTGATCCGATTGAATTTCCTTAGGCAGACCTACCAGTGTGAAAAAACTTGCTGAGTGCCATTACCACAGTCTTGGCCTGGATGTTTCTGAGAGGCACGGCTTCAGGGAACCTAGATTCAGCACACATAACAGTTAGCACATACTGGTGACCAACTGCAGTCTTCGGCAATGGGCCTACACAATCCACTATGACCCTGGAAAATGGTTCACCAAACGCAGGTATCGGCCGAAGTGGCGCTTTTGGGATGGCCTGATTAGGTTTTCCCACCACCTGGCACGTATGACACCCTCTGCAGGAATTGACAATATCTTTCCTCACGTTTGGCCAATAAAACTCCCTCATCATCCTGTGCACTGTCTTCTTTACTCCGAAATGTCCACCTAAAGGCATCTTGTGAGCAGGTTTAAAACTTCAGCCCTGTAAACCTTTGGAACCACTACCTGATGCACAATAGCCTAATCCTCATTTGCAGGCACCGCAGCGGGTCTCCACTTCCTCATCAACACCCCATCCTTAAAGTAAAATCCCACTGACTCTTTCTGAATTTCATCCTCAGAGAGAGCTGTCTATTTTAAAGCCACAATTTCAGGATCTTTATTCTGTTCCTGTATAAATTCCTTTCTCGAAAAAGACAAACCTTTCTCATTAACCTTATTCTCCTCTGCCTTACTACCCTCTGAGTCCTGTTGATATAGGGAAGGTCGGAAAGTCTCGGACAAATCATCATGAGCATCTGCAGACTTCTTCGACATGCTTCTAGTCACCGCGCATGCGGGGTGTACGTCATCATCTATGGGCGGGTCCTCCGCAGCAGCAGGCTTACTCGTTTGCTGAACTGCTGGATAAACATCCCTACCTGCAAGGTCATTACCAACATTGTTTATCGGTAGTTCAGATCGTACCCCTATTGTGACTGGTCTGGATACCAAGTTGCATTTCAAAACTATCGTATGAAAAGGCACGGCCTCAGTCCCCTTTCCATTACCTTTGATAATATTCACCTCACTGGTCTCCGTCTCGGCACTGAACTCCAAAACACTCTTTAATATTAATGACTGAAAAGCTCCTGTATCCCCCAAATTCTCACTGCAGCCGGAGTTGGCCACTCCTTCACAGACACAAACCCATTTGAAATAAATCTCTCGAGCCCTTCTTGAACTTGGTCAGACCCGTCCTTCCTCAGCGATGTTTTAACCGGCTGGAAACAAGCATTTGGGGTTGTCGCCGGTTCTTTTCCCTTATCCATTTTTTGAGCGAAACAATTAGATGCCACGTGACCGGGCTTCTTACAATAGAAACAAGTTAAACTGGGAAATTTTCCCCCGACTGGTTTCCTTCCTCCTTACTTTTGTCATTAGTCCCCGGCTTACTTTCTGGTTTAGCCGGTGGGCTATCTCTATTACTCTTTGGGTAACTCGTGTTAAGAAAAAAACCTAACCTTATGAGTTAAGGCATACTCGTCTGCTAACCTAGCAGACCTTGCCATGGTCACTGCCTCTTTTTCGTTCAAATACGTCTGGATGTTGTCAGGGACACAGTTTTTAAATTCGTCAATCGGCATCAACTCCCTCAAATTGTTAATGTCGTCATTCGCCCCTTTTGCGGTGCACCAACGATCAAAGTGTACCCATTTTTCATGAGCAAACTTCACATACGTTTGGATCGCGGACTTCCTCAAGTCTCTGAACTTTTGTCTATACGCTTCCGGCACCAACTCATGGACTTTAAGCAATGGATCTTTCACTGTATCATAATCCCTTGACTGTTCCAGGGTCAGGGCAGAACACGCCTGCTGAGCCTTCCCCTTCAACACACTTTGTACCATGACAGCCCACTCATCCCACGGCCACTTCCGAGTCTGGTCCACCTTTCAAAGTGTAGGAAATACCGGTTAATCAGCTTCATCAAATGGTGGTACTAACTTAATTTCTTGGCTGACATTAAACGGTACCATCAGCTCCTCATCACTGCCTGGCACTGGACCTTATTGTATCCTCTCTATGCTAGTCAGCTCGTACTGCCACCATTTGTCTGCCACCCTAGCTTCGTGTAACCTCTGCTTTTCTGCTACGAGAGCCTCGAGATGTTTTACTCATAACTCACACTCAAATTTCATTTTTGCTGCCTCAAGCTGAACCTCAGCCTCAGTAAGTACTTTACCTTCAAACAACATCTCCAACACCTCCTCTTCGAATTTACCCTCGGATACATAATGCTGTGCTAGTAACAGCTATATCTGAGGCTTCTTCATGTGAGTAGTCTCTTTAATCTTTAATTTACGAGCAATTCCCAACAGTATATCCCTCTTAGCATCATCCAACGCCTCCAGGGTTGGTTCTGCTACAAACGTATTAATCTCAACCTGAATTTCTGATGTTTTTACACAAAACCAAATCAAATGGGATTTTTCCCCAAGCAATTGAAACAAGCCCCAACATTTTTTTTCAGATCCCGGATGAGCCCCCAATATCTCTACGTACCCCATGACGGATTAAACAACCAGCAGAAACGGAAAGCACCTTGGATTTATTAGTAACTACGTAATACAGTAATATAAATGCAGATATATCAAACAGGTTAGCAATGTTTGTGTGTGTGTGTGTGTGTGTGTGTGTGTGTGTGTGTGTGTGTGTGTGTGTGTGTGTGTAAATAGAAAAACCAGGCTTTTACAAACCTAAGGGAAAGTGGATACAGTCTCACGATGACGTGTAAAGTTCAGTTCAGTTTTTGGTATTGAGTTGAGTACAGATGGAGAGAGAGATGTGTAGTTCTGCATGTGAGCTGATGCCGTCGATCCTGATCGATCCTCCCAAACCCACCTTTCTGTGGGCAGAACAAAACTCATCCAGTGTTCAAAACCGTGTGTCTGTGAGTCTATCATATGACCTTCTATTTATCTCACCATGCTGAACACAAACTGTCCATCAAATAACACCGCCCTCAGTCACCATGGCGACCCACGGGCTGCTCATTCCTCTCTCTCTCTGTATGAACTCACAAGCAGGCGGTGTCCTTGTAGAAATGTAAACACGCTGCAGAGAAACCATAACATCATCTTCCAAGTATTGTTCACCTCTCCCTCTCTCTTAATAACAAGGTCTCTGTGTTGGACACCTCCCTCTCTCTCTTTCATTTTAAAAGCACAATTCATAGGAACAATTCAGGACCCCGTTACAGTACCTATAAAATAATCAAATTTGGGATTCGCCACATCTCTAGATCTGCAGATGTCCCGTATCAATAAGTACCTCGAAAACGGTGCGCACTTCGAAATCCGTATGCAGTGGCACATCTATGTACGTCCCGAAACCCGCTCATACACCGACGTGGAAATTAGATTATCACAAAACAAAATGATTGCTCCCACCTTAAAAAATAGCAACAACAAAGTTCAAAGTGCATCTATTTTTAAAATATCTCAAAATTAAACAACTTCCAGATTCGTCTCAACTTCAAAATCGCAGTCTGCACAAATCTGTCAGAACTCCGAAATTCGTGTGCAACCCCATATTGTCTTACCCACGCAAAATCTATTTGCATCCCCAAATCCGTGTGAATATTATAAAAATCTCACTGATTTCATAGCATTTCTCTGGTCCACTGGAATGTCAGTAATTTAATATTTGAATAGAAACACAAACACACAAACACACACGGACACGGGCACAGGCATGCACAGAAAGACATAGTATCTCACACACAACATAAACACAGTCTCTCCCACAGGCAGACAGAGAGAGAGATACGCACACAGGCCCACCCACACATACACGAACAGTGATGTTCCTGGATCTACATACACAAACAGACACACGCATACGAACGTGTGCACACACAACAGACTGTGGAATCAGACTGTGTCAACACACACAGACAGTGTCAGACACGCAACGAAACAGATAAAAACAAACACAATCACACAAATAGAGGCAGACCAGGACACAGACAATTATAGAGGGGCGCAAACACGGACTCTCACTTTAGGCAGTTCTGTGCATGTCTGTAGTCTAGCGTATTTTTTTTCAGTGTTGTTTTCACGTAGTACAGTGTAGTTTTTGTACTGCTTCTTATAGTACCATGATCCTGAGAAGCGTTGTCTCATTTTTACTGTGTACTGTTCCAGCAGTTGTGGTCGAAATGTTAATAAAAAGTGACTTGACTAGACTTGACTTAGACACAGACAAACACACATGCACGGAGACGTTGACAAAAATACAGAACTGCACAGTCAAACTGAGAGCCGTGAAATACGCACATACATAGGTAGCAGATACAAACAAACACACACACACACACACACACACACACACACACACACACACACACACACACACACACACACACAATCTCACACACACACACACGTGACGTCACACATATAGATATAATGTCAAAGGGATAAACAGCCACGGATGGACACACATCGACAACTAAATTTTCTTCTCCCCCTCTTTAGCTCTCTGTCATGTTCTTTGGCTGCTGAGAGGTGTTACATATTCACCCCCCAGCTTAGACTGCTGAGTCTGCAACCCATGGAGTGAGGTTAGGATTGGGTCCTGGTGAAGTTGATGGATAGTGTTTATTCATCACCACATACAGACACTTTCCTAGAGACCTTCTAGGTAGAGACCCCCAGACACAATATGTATCATGGGTTTATATTTTGGAGGAGAATTGCAACAGTAGGTCATTCAATACAATTTCAAAAGCTACAATGACATAATTTACTTCAATATTTTGTTTCTGACAAACGGTTCCTTTAAAGTACATATTTACAATGGAATCACAACTTTTTTGGGACAAACAAATTAACACAAATGATGAAATATTCTGAGAAGAGAGAACACAAATGTTCGGTTACTGTTGTGAAGGCTGATGCACCGATAGGCGGGAATGTAGGGAGACGGGTGATCTGTAGTAGTTAGGATGTGGTGTCATGGTTGGCACAAACAATCTGGGCCGAAAGCTCTCTTCCTGTGCTTTACCTTTCTCCGTTTTAGGTATAAGACAAATAGAAGGCAGCAACGGTTATTCTCACAGAGCAAACGTTGTGGTGATGAATATAGACATATTTTAAACCCAGGGTAATGTTTTTATACCTCAGGTATCCTGAGGAAGGTTAGTGGTAATCAGGAAAGAGGGAGGAGATTGCACTCAAAGCAATCACACAAAATGCAGGAGGAACTCAGCAGGCCGGGCAGCATCTATGGGAAAGAGCAAGCAGTCGACGCTTCGGTCCGAAATCCTTCATCAGGACTGAAGAGAAGAGAATTCAGAGCAAGAAGGTGGCGGGAAGGAAGGAAAACGTACAAGGTGGTAAGTGATTGTTGAGTGTGGGAGTGGTGAGGTACAGAGCTGGGAAGTTAATTAGTGAAGGAATTAGTTGTTTGGAGAAGGAGAAGTCCGATAAGAGAGAGTAGAAGACCATGGAAGAAAGGCAAGGAAACCTGAGGGAGTTGATCGGCAGGTGAGTAGATAAAGTGAGAGATGGACTCGGGAACAGGTAATAGTGAAGGGGCGGAGGAATTACTGGAAGTTCAAGAGATCAATATTCATGGCATCAGGTTGGAGCCCACCCAGACGGAATATAAGGTGTTTCTCCTCCAACCTGAGTGTGTCCTCATCGCGGCAGTAGAGCAGGCCACGGACGGACGTGTCAGAATGTGAAAGTAAGATAGAACTGAAATGTGAGTGTTCATTTGATTTCCAGCATCTGCAGAATTTCTTGTGTTTGAGGTCGCATTCAGATGAGGTGCGATCACAACGGGCGAAGCATCAGAGTGAGGGGTAGTTTCCTCCAGAGGATCTTCTATACGAATTCCTCCACCGATGGACGGAAGCCACACCGACACAAACAAGAGATGGTGTTTTGAAACAATGTTCCCTTTGCTGGATGAATGCCTCTCCCAATTTACAGCCCTTAATACCATCACACTTTCCATTGTTTGCAGCTTCACAATTATTTCGCTGAATTTATTACCATCAGTCACCGTGGGGTTTGCACATATCTGACGTAATCCGTTTGGAAATAATTTAAAAATCTTTATTTCTAAATCTGTTGAAGTCTGTCCCTATGGAGTCGCTAAATGTTAATAAAGCCCTCGGCTAATGCTGCCTTAACATTTCATTCCGAGAAATCGCCGGAGGACGAATCACTGGGCAAAGAAAATGTCTTCAATGTGGGACAGTTACTGGAGTGTGCAGAAAATATTGTACGTGTTCATTGCCGTCATTGGAGTTCCTGGTGAGTGTGCACACTTCATGTTTGGTATATCTGTGTTTTAACCTGTTTCCAATCAGTTTTCCAGCTTCTAACTTGATGACTATTGCACATATATCCGTCAGAAATATCAATCCTGTCAATTCTACATCGGATTTTTCATATTTAATGACCAATGAAACGAAACTTTTGTCTCTCCTACACCAAAATCGATCGACTCGGACGTATTTCGTCTCTTTAATGACACCTTTTCCAGAATAGTCCCAGCGCAGCTCTCTGACTGGAAAGTTTTTAATGGGAATTTGTCCAGATTTATACCTCTGCTGGAGAAAGGCACTTTCCTCCGAAGATGGGACTGTAAGAGTTTTACATTGTGAAGTTGACTGTCTCTGAGATATTGATCAGACTGAACACCTGGTCCTGTGTTTTATGTCTCCCTGCTGAGTCTGTCATAGTCGGATCCCACTGTCTCCTGGTCAATAATTGGGTCTTAACACCTGAATCAGTGTCCTCGGACATACTGAAGTGTGTTATGGAATTGCTCTGCGTTGTAGAATTAATCCATTAACGGAGCCACTCAGCCTCTGTTTACTAAGTTGTCCCGGCATTCCCTCTGAGACCCGTCGTAAATTGGGGCATCGTTTCGTCCTGAAGAAGGGCCCGACACGGTCAGTGTTTGTTCAATTCCATAAAAGCTCTCGAGCTGCCCTGACCATCCAGTGCTTTGTGTGCGTTGGCCCTCCTCAGCCCCACCAGATGCCGAGTTCCTCGTGGCCTGCTCAGTCACGGCTCAATCAGAGAAACCGGCCCCATCAGCGATGGAATCAGGATTAGCATCGATCGCTGTTGTTCATGCAGCCGGTTTTTAGCAGCGAAGATTAGCCACATATCGAGTTTTTTGCACAGTGAAGAAAAGTGTCCAGAGATAGTGTGAGGCGTGTCAGAGGTTAGATTGGCAGCTGTTTACACATTATTTAGCCGAATCCCGGAGATGATGTTCAGTAATGCCCAGTGTACGTTCTCTTCTCCTCTTCTCTCTCTCTCCCTCCATCTCTCCTTCTCTCCTTCTCTCTC
Organism: Hemitrygon akajei; assembly: GCF_048418815.1. Lineage (NCBI taxonomy): Eukaryota > Metazoa > Chordata > Chondrichthyes > Myliobatiformes > Dasyatidae > Hemitrygon > Hemitrygon akajei. The sequence goes on along the minus strand of NW_027331950.1, from coordinate 813,939 downwards.
TCTCCCTCCCTCTCTCTCTCCCTCCATCTCTCCTTCTCTCCTTCTCTCTCTCCCTCCCTCTCTCTCTCCCTCCATCTCTTCTCTCTCTCTCTCTCTCTCTCTCTCTCTCTCTCTCTCTCTCTCTCTCTCTCTCTCTCTCTCTCTCTCTCTCTCTCTCTCTCTCTCTCCCTCTCTCCAGTGAATGTAGTGGCGATTGTGATCCTGTCCCGGGGAAAGTGCGGCCTCTCTACCTGCACCACTCGCTACCTGGTGGCCATGACAGCGGCGGATCTACTGACTATTGTCTTCGAGATCATTCTGTTTCGAATGAAAAAATATTACTTTATGTCCAGTTTTCTGAGCATCACCTCTGTGTACAACGTTACCGAGGTGCTGAGGTACATCGTCACATACTGGTCTGTCTGGTTCACCGTCACTTTCACCTTTGACCGGTTTTTCGCCATTTGCTGCCAGAAGCTGAAAACAAAATATTGCACCGGGAAAACTGCGGCTGTGGTTCTGATAACAACCGGTATACTGTTCTGTCTGAAAAATATTCCCCGCTACTTCATCTGGGAACCCAAATTGATCGGTGATCCCGGATGGGTAGCACGGGCTTGGGTGGAGACTGTTTTAACTCCGTTCCTCCCTTTTGTTGTGATACTGCTGCTCAACGCTTTGACAGTCAGACACATTTTAGTGGCCAGTCGGGTCCGTAAGGGGCTAAAGGGTCAGAGCAAGGGGGAGAACCGCAGTGACCCGGAGATGGAGAGCAGGAGGAGGTCAGTGATTTTACTCTTCACCCTCTCCGGCAGCTTCATCCTCCTGTGGATGACGCTGGTTGTAAATTTCATATATTATCAGGTCAAAGATATTGGTTTCAATTTCAATGATTCCGAATGGATATTTCATGAGGTCGGCGTTTTGATGAGGAATTTCAGCTTGTGCACGAACACATTTATTTACGCGGTGACTCAGTCGAAATTCAGGGAGCAGGTGATCAGCGCGGTGAAATACCCGATCACCTCGGTGGTTCAATTCATTAATAAAGTCGCGCCCTGAGCGCAACCCAGATGCAGCTTCAATGTATCCAGTCCGGGCTCCAGATCTTCTCATTAACCGTCTAGTCTCCAATCTGTTATTGCCGGGTGGTCGTCCTGTTGAAAGGGGCATTGGAAGCAGCAGTGCTGTGGACCGCGAGAAAATGGAGGGAGATTGGAAAGTGCTTGCAAGGGAGAGAAGTCTGGGATTGGCTGAGTGGAGTGCTTGAGTAGGGGCGGGGTAAAGAGAGACTGGGAGATCGTGGAAGATTGTTGTGTGTGTGTGTGTGTGTGTGTGTGTGTGTGTGTGTGTGTGTGTGTGTGTGTGTGTGTGTGTGTGTGTGTGTGTGTGTGTGTTCGTTTGTGTGTGTGTGAGTGTGTGTGTGTGTGTGTTCGTGTGTGTGTGTGTGTGTTCGTGTGTGTGTGTGTGTGTGTGTGAGTGTGTGTGTGTGTGTGTTCGTGTGTGTGTGTGTGAGTGTGTGTGTGTGTGTTCGTGTGTGTGTGTCTGTGTGTGTGAGTGTGTGTGTGTGTGTGTTCGTGTGTGTGTGTGTGTGTGTTCGTGTGTGTGTGTGTGTGTGTTCGTGTGTGTGTGTGTGTTCGTGTGTGTGTGTGTGTGTGAGTGTGTGTGTGTGTGAGTGTGTGTGTGTGTGTGTTCGTGTGTGTGTGTGTGTGTTCGTGTGTGTGTGTGTGTGTGTGAGTGTGTGTGTGTGTGTGAGTGTGTGTGTGTGTGTTCGTGTGTGTGTGTGTTCGTGTGTGTGTGTGTGTGTGTGAGTGTGTGTGTGTGTGTGTTCGTGTGTGTGTGTGTGTGTGTGTTCGTGTGTGTGTGTTTGAGAAACTGCTGAAAAGGTGTAAGAAGTTGTTACCAGCAAAAGGTGACCTGTGTTATAGAGAGAGTTTGGTCAGGCATCAAACTTAGAAGAATGAGAGCCAACCGAACGAAAAGAATTCAGATTACAAGTGGTCAGATAGGCAACGCACAAAATTCTTGAGAACTGAGCAGGTCAGGCATCATCTATTGAAAATTGTAAGTCGTCGACCTTTCGTGGCAAGTCATATCTTCAGTTCCCTTACTCTAATCTGATATTCAATCTCAAAACCCGCCCCCCATTATTACACAAACACATCACTGTCCTTCATTCCTAATCGAAACTCTAACACACAGCATCCCTGGCTAAATCATCATCTGAATTCTAACTTCCCATATCTGACGTCTAACCCTTCATGTGACGTCTATCTACCCCAACATAGCTGTCCCTCACCACATTCTCACCTCTTACTCCATATATTTCTGTCCTTAAACCCATAATGATATCTAACTCGCCCAGATGCTTATTACTAAACCCAATCGGATCTTTAACTCCTTCACAAACTTGCATCTATACCTAACCTGACTTCTAACACCCCAAACCCCTGTCACCAAACCTAAATCTGTCCTTTCACAATATTCCATCCCAACCCCCGATCCTAATCTGCACTGTAACCTCCTACATCCCCGTCCCTTACCCTAATATGAATTTTAACTTCCAAACATCCCATTCGTTAAATTATACACTGAACTCTAAATCCCTACAACACTGTGCCTAATCTTTAAACTTAACTCTAACAACCTCCGGCACCCCTCATCTCACAACGTAATCTCGAATCTAATCAGACCTCCAGCACCGCACTTCCCTCTCCGTAAAACCTAACCAGACATCTCGCCCACCATAGCCATGTCCCCAAACTCCAATCTCTCTAACTCCCCACATCCCTAACCTTAAATATGACACATCCCGATCCCTAAACGCTAATCAGACCTGAAACACTCCACATGTTTGTCTATAAATCATAGTCTGAAATCTAAATCTAAATCGGCATATTCCTGTCTGTTAAGTCTCATTAAGAGATTTCGATAGTTTAGAGAAATGAGCAAAGAAATGGCAAATGTTGGAATGTGTATGGTCATGCACTATGGTTGAAGAAATAAACAGGCAGACTATTATTAAGATAGGAATAGATTTCAAAATGCAGAGATGCAAAAGGATTTAAGAGTCCTTGAGCAGGAAACCCTAAAGGTTAACCTCCAGTTGAGTCGGTGGTGAAGAAGGCAAATTAATGTTGGGGTGCATTCCTAGAGGTATAGAAACATAGAAAACACACAGCACAATACAGGTCCATCGAACTACCTAGGCTTTACCCATAGCCTTCGATTTTTCTAAGCCCCATGTAGACATCCAGGGGTCTCCTAAAAAAACTGTGTCTCCCCACATCCGCCTCCACCACCGTCGCCGGCAGCCCATTCCACACATTCATCTCTCTCTGCGTAAAGAAACTTACCCCTGACATCTCCTCTGTACCTACTTCCAAGCACCTTAAAACTATGCCCGCTCCTGCTAGCCATTTCAACTATGATAAAACCCTCTGACTATCCACAGGATAAATGTCTCTCATCATTTAGTACACCTCTATCAAGTCGCCTCTCATCTTCCGTCGCTCCAAGGATAAAGGCCGGGTTCACTCAACCTGTTTTGATAAGCCATGCTCCCCAATCCAGGCAACATCATTGTAATTCTCCTCTGCACCATTTCTATGGTTTCCACGTCCTTCCTATAGTAAAGCGACTAGAACTGAGCACAGTACTCCAAGTCGGGAGTGACCAGGGTCCTATATAGCTACAACATTACCTCTCGGCTCTTAAACTCAATCCCACGATTGATAAAGACCAATACACCATCCGCCTTCTTAACCACAGAGTCAACCTGCGTAGCAGCTTTGAGTGTCCTATGGACTCGGACCCCCAAATCCCTCTGATCCGCCAGACAGCCAAGTGTCTTACCATGACTACTATATTCTACCATCATATCTGTCCTGCCTAAATGAACCACCTCACAGTTGTCTGTGTTGAACTCCATCTGTCAATTTTCAGCTCAGTTTTATATCCTATCGATGTCCCGTTGTAAACTCTGACAGCCCTCCACACTGTTCACAACACACCCAACATTTCTGTCATCTGCAAATTTACTAAACCATCCCTCCTCTACTTCGTCATCCAGGTCATTTATAAAGATCACAAAGAGTAGGGGTCCAATACGGATCCTTGAGCCACACCACTGGTCACCGGCCTCCATGCAAAATGTCATCCGCCTACAACCACTCTTTTCTTTCTGTGGGCAAGTCAGTTCTGGATCCACACAGCAATGCCCCTTGGATCCGATGCCTCCTTACTTTCTCAATAAGCCTTGCATGGGGAACCTGATCAAATGCCTTGCTGAGATCCATCTACACCTCATCTGCGGATCTACCTTCATCAATGTGTTTAGTCACATCCTCAAAAAAATCCATTAGGCTCGCCCGGCACGAACTGCCTTTGACAAAGCCATGCTGACGATTCCTAATCATATTATACCTCTACAAATAAATCCAGCCTCTCAGGATCTTCTCCATCAACGTAGCAAACACCGGAGTGAGACTCACTGGCCTATAATTTCGAGGGCTATCCCTATTCCCTTTCTTGAATAAGTGTAAAACACCCGCAATCCTCCAATCCTCCGGAAAACTCTCCCGTCCTCACTGATGATGCAAAGATCATTTCCAGGGGCTGAGCCATATCCTCCCTCGCTCCCCATGGTAGCCTTGGGCACATCCCATCCGGTCGGTCCCGCTTACTTATCCAATTTGATACTTTCCTAAAGCTCCAACACATCCTCTTTTTTAATATCTACGTTCTCAAGATTTTCAGTCCACTGCAAGTCACCCCACAATCACCGAGATGATTTCCATAGTGAATACTGAAGCAAAGTATTGATTAAGTACCTCAAGCAACACACACAAAATGCTGAAGCAACACAGCAGGCCGGGCAGCATCTACAGGAAGAAGCTCTTCTGTAATGGACCGAGCGCGTCCCTCTCTACCACCTGCCTCTAATATTGTCACCAATCTTTCTCTATTTGTGAGCCAGCCTCCCTTTCCTCCGTCACTTCAGTTCGGTTCCCAACCCCCAGCAATTCTAGTTTGAACTCTCCCCAATAGCCTTAGCAAATTTTCGCTCCAGGGCATTGGTTCCCCTCGGATTCAAGTGCAAAGCGTGCTTTCTGTAGAGGTCACATTCCCCCAGAAGAGGTCCCACTGATCCAGAAATCTGAATCCCTGCCCCCTGCTCCAATCCCTCAGCCACGAAATTATCCTCCACCTCACTCTATTCCTGTACTTACTGTCATGTGGCACAGGCATTAATCCCGAGTTACTACCTTTGAGGTTCTGCTTCTCAACTTCTTTCCTAACTCCCTGTAGTCCTTTTTCAGGACCTCCTCCCTTTTCCTACCTATGACGTTGGTACCAATATGTACCACGATCTCTGGCTGTTCTCCTTCGCACTTCAAGATATCGTGGACGCGATCAGAAACATCCCAGACCCTGGCACCTGGCACCTGGGAGGCAAACTATCATCCGCGTTTCATTCCTGCGTCCACAGAATCGCCTAACTGAGCCCGTAACTATACAGTCCCCTATCGCTGCCGCCATCCTCTGACCCACTGGGCCAGACTCTGTGCAGAATTGTTTACCCCCAGATAGGCCATCACCTTCCAACAGTACCTATTGTTAAGGGTGACAGCCACTGGGGTACTCTATATTACCTAATTCTTGCCCTTCCCTCTCCTAACTGTTACCCACTTCTCTGTCTCCTGTGGTCCCGGGGTGACTACCTTCCTATGGCTGGGAACAGTGTTACTACTGTGGATAAGGTGTCATTAAAGGTGTTCACTTTGTTCAACAACTCAGAAACTGTCAACGTCATAATCTATAACTTTCCCAGTCAAACATCCTTGGAGTGTTGCCTCTCCAATGCACTGGTACAACTCTGGATAGGGTGCCATTTAATCCCGACCAGTCACACCTTCCCGGAGAACACCATTGATGGAACATAGTAACCCTCACAAGTTATTTTAAAACGTCTGAGAACAATAAACCTAATGCCAAAGATTTCTTGGGTAAGGTTTGACACGTGCTCAGGCAGGCAATGTCGGGAGACCGAATACGTGCAGGCCGGTGGGATCCGATTCATGTGGTGTCATGGTTGGCACTGACACAGCGGGCCGAAGGATCTGCACCTGGCTTTACCTTTCTCTGATCTATGGTGATTTGGAGAATGTTGGCCAAGTGGGGTTGGGTAAATACCTTTGGCGAGACGACAGAATCGTATGTCTGCATTGCTTAAGGACTAGAGCAGCAGAAAATGGCGGATCTGCCCTCGGGCCTGCTGTTTCAGACATAAGAGTCCGTGGTGTTGCTTTTCAGCTTGCAGCTGCGCACCACGAGGCTGTGTGACGTAGGTGTTTTATCCCTCTGGCAGTCTCCTCAGGATTTGCCTCTCCGGGTGGAGTCGAGGGAAGTGGCACCAAAGTTCACTGGATGTTCCAAGGTTCTCATGTAAGGAAACCCTTCGGCTTACACCTTGCAGCTCCCAAGAACCTCAAGAACGATCCCACCTTCCACATTTCCAAACTGAAACCTGCAGATATCATTCCGTTAGCTCCATCACCATCAGTGCGGCTGCCACCCACGTTTCTCCATGGGAAACTTATCTTCACCGTAAAATGAATTCTGGACTCAGGAACTGTTCGGCGTGTTCGGGGTGGACTGAGAGGGATCCGGACCCGAGGAAGACTGCTGGGTTCCTGGAATGGACAACTTGGATCCGGCGCTCATCCATGACAACCATCATCATCTCTCCAAGTGGCCGGGGCCGTCAGGATTCGGCCGCAGTGGATGGGGTCCTGTTACGATGCGCAACCAACCACGCCAGCTTCCGAGGTTCAGACGCTCCGATTCTCCGGAATATGGCGAGCTGCCGCGGTCCCTTTAAAGATTCATGGCTGCTCCGCTATTTGACGGTCATGTTTTACCGCCAGGACTTTAATATTGAAACATCAGCTGAACTCAGTTTGGGTGCTGAAACGTCGGCTTGCCCAGCATCTGGTTATGAACCCTTTCTTCGTTTCAGTCACATATTGGATTTCGATTCTAGGCTCATTCACCAATCAAATTCCCATCTCTTTGCTTCACCACCCTACCCCCTTCCTGGTTTCACCTATCACTTTGTATTTCCCTCCCCTCGCCAACTTTTAACTCTACTTCTCATCCTTTTTCCTCCTGTCCGGCTGAAGGGTCCCGGCCCGATACTGCCCTGCTGAGTCCTTGCAGCAATTTGTGTGTGCTACCATTGACCTGGAGAACAAGTGACATGTGGCTTTCACTTCACAAATGTGCCACCCTACTGCTCCCTCCTTCATATTCACTGGTATTTAATCGATGAGATCACATCATTAGTCATCCGGGGAGTCGGGGTCAAAGTAACTGGAAAGTCTCCAGGATTAGGCATACAATATCACTTCTTCTTTCTAGCGCTGTGTGACATGGCCAGGACGAGACAGAATACCAGTGTTTCCTCAGTTTCATTTTTACACCTGTGTGGACCAACCATTGGTCTGAAAAGGAGATTTTTACACAGGAATGAAAGTACTACGGCTCTTTCAATTAACATTGTATAAAATCTGCAGACTCACCACCTGTCCAATGAACTCTGCTGATTCACCACCTGTCCAATGAACTCTGCTGATTCACCACCTGTCCAATGAACTCTGCAGATTCACCGCCTGTCCAATGAACTCCGCAGATTCACCACCTGTCCAATGAACTCTGCAGATTCACCACCTGTCCAATGAACTCTGCAGATTCACCGCCTGTCCAATGAACTCTGCAGATTCACCGCCTGTCCAATGAACTCTGCAGATTCACCACCTGTCCAATGAACTCTGCAGATTCACCACCTGTCCAAAGTGCCGACAATAAACTTCCTGAAATGCTATTATTGATGTCTTTCCTAAATATTTTTTCCAGGTTAAAAGGGGCAAAAAGAAATGAGTACAGACATCTCAAACACAAAGTAGGTGTTGCTGGTTTTGCAGGAGAGACCAAATATTTCCTTTGTGACACCAACATATCAAAGTCATGAGTTTTAAAAATCAGGCTTCAGGCATTCCACTGTAATATTTTAATCCCATTAGGTACCTTCATAACTAAACTGGGATACAAATCATCACAGCTCCATTTATAGCTTCCCACATAGCACCAATTAGACTAAGATACTTTTCTGCAGCTTTCAGAATAATGTTAATTTCCTCAGTCCGACTAGATGTCTGATCAGTACAATTCAGCACATCGGTTATAACAGTCACAAATTTCATTTCATTAGCAGTAAATATCGTTAGTAAGGCAAACATGATGTGGACGTACATCCACTGACGTCACCGTCTTTTCTCTGAGTGTTAACACTCTAACTTTTTGCAAGGTCACACCCATTACTGACGTTCATATGAACTAATCACGGTGTAAGTTCTTTTTTGACAGACAGGCGCCTCAGCCAGTGACAGCTAGTAAAGGATACGATAGGCGCCTCCTCATTTGCTGTCAGCATCCGTCGCGGAGTTCAGCGAGTTGCTGCCTTTGGTGGTGTTGGCCAGGCCGTCCCCAACAGCGGGCGTGGTTTTTTTTCGATGTCTTGGTGAGTCGGTCCGGCGATGTTTGTGCCTGTTGAGGAAGAGTTTTAAACCTGTGATCGAGTGAGGAGTCGAAGCATTTGGACTACAACTTCCATATGGCCTTGCGGCCCCGAATGTTCAGCAAGGGCCGCCGACTGAGCGCGGTGACTGGAGTTGTAGTTCATAGTGAAGGTGAGTCCATCTCGTACGGTGAGCAACGGAGCTTGTATTTCCGATGCGAATCACGTGTTTCTGAGTTACGGACAACAGCTTCAGTTACGAACAATTTGTGTCACGTGTCACCTTCTGCACCAACCTACAATCGCATCGAGATAGTGGACCCTGTGGAGAGGGCGGCAAGAATCAGTGTTGGATCACCCTCAGGTCTGGGATCAGTGCACAGCAATTCTCCAGTCTTTTAATGACTCGAGTTCTCCAGTCCCGGCTACAAAAGCCGCGAATCCTTACTCCGGCTTTCCAGGTTAATCACATCCCTCCTGAGGCGGGCGACCAGAGATGCACATGCACATGCACATTAGATGGTCGCTGAGCAAAAATCTTTTCAAACATTTTAGAAAATGTCTGCCTTGGCATTCAAAATCCACACGCAGCCTAACGTTCTTCTGCAAATCTTTATACGCCGAGTCAAGCAAATCTGTGTTAAACCCAAATCCGTGTAGACCCCACATTCGACAACGCACCCCTGAGACTGTGCACATCACCAACCCTTGCGCCCACCACCATATCTGACAACCCACCGCTGAAACTCTGCGTATCCCCAAATCAATGTCCGTCTCCAGGTGTCCGCACATCGACAAATAAGGGAGCACCCCAAACCCGCTGACAACCCCACATGCACATCAGATTCTCGCAGAGTAAGTATAATTTCAAACAGTTCACAAACTGAACCATAAAAAATTTACGAGCTGAGATCAAAGTTTAAAAGTATTATTAATGTGTCTATAAATGAAAGCAATTTGAGATTGGTCACACTCCAAATCTGCAGAGACCCCACATCCGTGAGGACCCCGAATTCCGTGCGCACCTCCAAATCCTTATGCACCCCCATATATATCCACATCCCGAAATGACTGATACACCCACATGCAAATTCGATTATCCCAAACAAGAATTATTCCAACAAAATCTCTGTCTCCACCTTAAAAATAGCAAGAACAAAGTTCATAAGTGCATCTACTATTAAAGCATCTATAAATGAAACAACTTTGAGATTCGGCACAACTCCAAAAACGCAGGCAGCACAAATCTGTCAGAATACCGATATCCGTGTGGAACCCACCGCAAATCCATCTGTACCCCAAATCCGTGTGGATATTATTAGTTTGACAGTCCTTATATGTAGGTTCTCACTGATTTTATTGCATTTCTCTACTCCACTGCGGATGTCTGCAAGATCACGAATCTCAATGTAGTATAAATTGACATGTAAGTACTTTACTAATAAAGTTTGCTTCATATTTGAACAGAAGCGAAACGCATACGGGCACTGGCACAGGCTCAGACATGAGCACAGAGACATGGTATCACGAACACCACCGTTACCACAGACTCTCCCACAGGCCGAGACAGACAGTGACGCACACAGCGATTCACCCCCACACGCATAAACATTGACACAAATACTGTAGGTATACACAGACACACAAACACATACGCACACCAATCACAGACAAGCACGCATAGTACAACAAATGAACAAACAGATCTGCACACTGAAACCCACTCATAAACAGGCACAGAAAACAGACAAATGCAGACACAGAAATTAAAAAGAACAAAGAGACAGAATGAGACACGCAACAGCAACAGATACAGAGATACACAACAAACAGACACACGGAATCACACACAGAGACATAGACGCATGCACATGCACACAGACACTGACACAAACACACGAACACACAAAAGACACACACACGCACGGTGACATGCAGACACGTGAGATACAAACACACACACACACACACACACACACACACACACACACACACACACACACACACACACACACACACACACACACACACACACACACACACACACTCCAGCAGTCATATTCAGACCCTTAGATGCGGACACACAAACCGCCACACACACTCACATTCTCCGTTGCCAGAAGCATTTACACCGACAGAAAGTATCACAAACACACGCACACACACCGACATACAACCACACACAGAAACCCACACATAGACACTGACGTAGGCACACACACACAGAAACAAAAAAGCACACACACATACAGACATAAAAATAATGACACACACACTCCGACACAGACATAGACTGAGACACACACCGAGACACAAACACGGACACACGCACATACATCTCGACACCGTCACTGACAAAGACCGACAAGGGTAGGTACACAGCCAACCCACGAAACCCAAACAGATACAGCCACGCACATACAGGCAGATAGAAACACATACTCACGCTTGTAAACAGCTTGTAAACACACACACGGTCACACGTATAAACCCGTGTGCAGGTAACGAGAGCTGTATAACTTAGGCCACGAATTACTCAATCACCCGTCTGCGGACACTTTCTGGAGATCCCATATCCGTATGCTCCACGACGCTGGACTAAATGTGTTAATGTGGGAGAGGACTATGTTGAAAAATAAATGTGCTAGGTTTTCTAAAATTGACTCCTTATACCTTAGGCCACGAACCTATCAATCACCCTCGTATGGTCATAGGCATAAACACGCAGACACACGCACGCGGATGTATACACATAGACAACTAAACTATCTTCTCCGCCTCTCCAGCTCTCCGTCGTGTTCTGTGGCAATTTCGGGTGTTATTATTAATACATACTCACCCCCAGCTGAGGCTGCTGAGTTTGCGAGCCGTGCAGTCTGGTCCGGGGTGGGTCCTGGTGGGGTTACAGGGTGTTATGAATAAAACATGCTCACCCCCCAGCTGAGGCAGCTGAGTGTGCAGGCCAGGGAGTCGGGTTAGGGGTGGGTCCTGGTGAGGTTACAGGGTGTTATGATTAAAACATGCTCACCCCCCAGCTGAGACAGCTGAGTGTGCAGGTCAGGGAGTAGGGTTAGGGGTGGATCGTGGTGGGGTTACAGGGTGTTATGATTAAAACATGCTCACCCCCCAGCTGAGACAGCGGAGTGTGCAGGCCAGGGAGTAGGGTTAGGGGTGGGTCCTGGTGAGGTTACAGGGTGTTATGATTAAAACATGCTCACCCCCAGCTGAGACAGCGGAGTGTGCAGGCCAGGGAGTAGGGTTAGGGGTGGGTCCCGGTGAGGTTACAGGGTGTTATGATTAAAACATGCTCACCCCCCAGCTGAGACAGCGGAGTGTGCAGGCCAGGGAGTAGGGTTAGGGGCGGGTCCTGGTGAGGTTACAGGGTGTTATGATTAAAACATGCTCACTCCCAGCTGAGACAGCGGAGTGTGCAGGCCAGGGAGTAGGGTTAGGGGTGGGTCCTGGTGAGGTTACAGGGTGTTATGATTAAAACATGCTCACCCCCCAGCTAATACAGCGGAGTGTGCAGGCCAGGGAGTCGGGTTAGGGGTGGGTCGTGATGGGGTTACATGGTGTTATGATTAAAACATGCTCACCCCCCAGCTGAGACAGCAGAGTGTGCAGGCCAGGGAGTCGGGTTAGGGGTGGGTCCTGGTGAGGTTACAGGGTGTTATGATTAAAACATGCTCACCCCCAGCTGACACAGCGGAGTGTGCAGGCCAGGGAGTAGGGTTAGGGGTGGGTCCTGGTGAGGTTACAGGGTGTTATGATTAAAACATGCTCACCCCCCAGCTGAGACAGCTGAGTGTGCAGGTCAGGGAGTAGGGTTAGTGGTGGATCGTGGTGGGGTTACAGGGTGTTATGATTAAAACATGCTCACCCCCAGCTGACACAGCGGAGTGTGCAGGCCAGGGAGTAGGGTTAGGGGTGGGTCCTGGTGAGGTTACAGGGTGTTATGATTAAAACATGCTCACCCCCCAGCTGAGACAGCGGAGTGTGCAGGCTAGGGAGTAGGGTTAGGGGTGGGTCCTGGTGAGGTTACAGGGTGTTATGATTAAAACATGCCCACCCCCAGCTGAGACAGCGGAGTGTGCAGGCCAGGGGGTAGGGTTAGGTGTGGGTCCTGGTGGGGTTGCAGGGTGTTATGATTAAAACATGCCCACCCCCAGCTGAGACAGCGGAGTGTGCAGGCCAGGGAGTAGGGTTAGGGGTGGATGCTGTTGAGGTTACAGGGTGTTATGATTAAAACATGCTCAACCCCCAGCTGAGACAGCGGAGTGTGCAGACCAGGGAGTAGGGTTAGGGGTGGGTCCTGGTGAGGTTACAGGGTGTTATGATTAAAACATGCTCACCCCCCAGCTGAGACAGCTGAGTGTGCAGGCCAGGGAGTAGGGTTAGGGGTGGGTCCTGGTGAGGTTACAGGGTGTTATAATTAAAACATGCTCACCCCCCAGCTGAGACAGCGGAGTGTGCAGGCCAGGGAGTAGGGTTAGGGGTGGGTCCTGGTGAGGTTACAGGGTGTTATGATTAAAACATGCCCACCCCCAGCTGAGACAGCGGAGTGTGCAGGCCAGGGAGTAGGGTTAGGGGTGGGTCCTGGTGAGGTTACAGGGTGTTATGATTAAAACATGCACACCCCCCAGCTGAGACAGCGGATTGTGCAGGCCAGGGAGTAGGGTTTGGGGTGGGTCGTGGTGGGGTTACAGGGTGTTATGATTATAACATGCTCACAATGAGGCAACAGTTTATCTTTTTTTCAGAGCAAACATTTATTTCAATGGTGATGAACGTAGACATGTTTTTGACCCAGGATAAAATTTGGAATACCCCCGGTACCCTGAGGGGGGTTAGTGATAATCAGGAAAGATGGATCAAGTTACATTCAAAGCAACACCTACAAAATACTGAAGGAACTCAGCAGTCCAGGAAGCTTCTGTAGAAAAGAGTATTGTGGACTTTTCGGGCCGAATCCCTTAATAAGGACTTGGAAGAAGAAAGAGAATTTAGAGCAAGAAGACGCGGGGAGGTGTGAGGAGTGAAGAAGGCGGACAATGTGTTAGCAGTTAGGTGAAAGCTGGAGTGTGGCGGGGTGAAGTGAGTTTGTGAAAGAGATAAATAGAGAGAGAAAAATTTGATAGGAAAGGGTACAAGATCATGGAAAAAAGGGTAAGGGCGAGAGGAAGGGAGTTGATCGGCAGATAAGGAGATAAGGAGAGAGGGAGACAGGAATGGGGGATGGTGAAGAGGGTGAAGAGGGTGCAGATTGACGGAAAGTTCCAGCGATCAATATTCACGGCATCCGGTTGGATCCCACCCAGACGGAACATAAAGTATTGCTCCTCCAACCTGAGTGGCCTCATCGCACAGGAGAGGAGGCCATTGACTGACGTGTCGGAATGGGAATGGGAAGTAGGATTGAAATGCGAGTGTTGAGTTCACTTCCAGTATATGGAGATTTTCCCGTGTTTAAGGTCGCATTCAGGTGAGGTGCGATCAGACTTGCTGCAGAATCAGAGTGAGAGATAGTTTTATTCCAGAGGATCTTCTATACGATTTCCCGAAATAAAGGTCGAAGGACACACAGACACAAGCAAGAGGGGGTGAGATGGGTCTGATGGTGTTTTGCTGGAAGAATGCTACTCCCAATTTACAGCCCTTAATACCATCACATTATCCATTCTTTGCCGTTTCACAATTAATTCACTAAATTAATCGCGATCTGTCACCGTGGGGATTGCACGTGTCTGACGTAATCAGTTTGGAAATAGTTTGAATATCCTTATTTCTGAATCTGTTGAAACCTCTCCCTGTGGATTCGCTAAATGGTATTAAAAACCCCAGGCTTCTGCTGCTTTAACATTTCATTCCGACAGATCGCCGGTAGCACGGGGGACGAATCACTGGGCAGAGAAAATGTCTTCAATGTGGGATACTTACAAGAGTGTGCGGAAAATATTGTACGTGTTCATTGCTGTCTTTGGAGTTCCTGGTGAGTGTGCACTCTTCATGTCTGGTATTTCTATGTATTTCTATGCCGGGGTTAGAACTCAATGTATTTAAGTAAACTACTTAAGAACTTTTTAAAAGCTATTATTAATGCTTTTTGAGAGAGTGATTTAGATGCATATCATATTTTTACTGAGTTAAGTATTGGATGTAATTAGTTTTGCTACAATAAGTGTATGGGACATTGGAAAAAATGTTGAATTTCCCCATGGGGATGAATAAAGTATCTATCTATCTATCTATCTATCTATCTATCTATCTAACCTTTTCCGATCAGTTTACCAGCTTCCAACTTGATGACTATTGCACATATATCCGTCAGAAATATCAATCCTGTCAATTCGACATCTGATTTTTCATATTTAATGACCAATAAAACAAAACTTCTGTCACAACCTCCGCCGGCAGGGATCGACCCGGACGTTTCTCGTCCCTTTAATGACGCCTTTTCCAGGGTAGTCCCAGTGAAACTCTCCGGGAAGGTGTGATTGGAAGGGTTTTACTGGGAATTCGTCCAGAGTTATGCCCCATGGTGGAGAAAGGCATTTTCCCCGCACCGAAAATGCGACTGGGCGACCGGGTGGGTTTTACATTGTGAAGTTCACTGTCTCTGAGATATTGATCAGACTGAACACCTGGTCCTGTGTTTTATGTCTCCCTGCTGAGTCTGTCATAGTCGGATCCCGCTGTCTGCTGGTCAATAATTGGGTCTTATCAGCTGAATCAGTGTCCTCGGACATACTGAAGTGTGTTATGGAATTGCTCTGCGTTGTAGAATTAATCCATTAACGGAGCCTTTCAGCCTCTGTTTACTAAGTTGACCCGGCATTCCCTCTGAGACCCGTCGTAAATTGGAGCATCGTTTCGTCCTGAAGAAGGGCCCGACACGGTCAGTGTTTGTTCAATTTCATAAAAGCTCTCGAGCTGCCCTGACCATCCATTGCTTTGTGTGCGTTGCCCCTCCTCAGCCCCACCAGATGCCGAGTTCCTCGTGGCCTGCTCAGTCACGGCTCAGTCAGAGAAACCGGCCCCCATCAGCGATGGAATCAGGGTTAGCATCGATCGCTGTTGTTCATGCAGCTGGTTTTTAGCACCGAAGATTAGTCACAGATCGCCTTATTTGCACAGTGAAGAAAAAGGTTCAGAGATAGTGAGACGTGTGTCAGATGATAGATTGCACATTATCGCAGCCCTGAACTTTAGCCGAAACCCGGTGATTGTGTTCAGTAATGCCCAGTGTCTGTTCTCTTCCCTCTTCTCCCTCCTTGTCTCTCTCTCTCCCTCTCTCTCCAGTGAATTTAGTGGCGATTGTGATCCTGTCCCGGGGGAAGTGCGGCCTCTCTACCTGCACCACTCGCTACCTGGTGGCCATGGCAGCGGCTGATCTACTGACTATTGTTTTCGAAGGAATTTTGTACCGGATAAAAAACAATTACTTTAAGTACAGTTTTTTGAACATCACCCCTGTGTGCAGGGTTATCAACGTAGTGAGGTTCGCAGCCACAGACTGTTCTGTCTGGTTCACCGTCACTTTCACCTTTGACCGGTTTGTCGCCATTTGCTGCCAGAAGCTGAAAACAAAATATTGCACCGGGAAAACTGCGGCTGTGGTTCTAACAACCACCGGTGTACTATTCTGTCTAAAGAACATTCCCCGCTACTTCCTCTTAGAACATAAAGTGATCATCGACAATGTGCCGTGGTTCTGTAAACGCATGGACAAAGGTACCACTGACCCCGGGTGGGTAGCACGGGCTTGGGTGGAGACTGTTTTAACTCCGTTGCTCCCATTTGCTGTGATACTCTTCCTCAATGCTCTGACAGTCAGACACATTTTAGTGGCCAGTCGGGTCCGTAAGGGGCTGAAGGGTCAGAGCAAGGGGGAGAACCGCAGTGACCCGGAGATGGAGAACAGGAGGAGGTCTGTGGTTTTACTCTTCACCATTTCCGGCAGCTTCATCCTCCTGTGGATGACACTGGTTGTAAATTTCATATATTATCAGGTCAAGGCAATTGGTTTCAATTTCAATGATTCCGAATGGATATTTCATGCGGTCGGCGTTTTGATGAGGAATTTCAGCTTGTGCACGAACACATTTATTTACGCGGTGACTCAGTCGAAATTCAGGGAGCAGGTGATCAGCGCGGTGAAATACCCGATCACCTCGGTGGTTCAATTCATTAATAAAGTCGCGGCCTGAGCGGAACCTAGATGCAGCTTCAATGTATCCCGTCCGGGCTCCAGATCTTCTCATTAACCGTCTCGTCACTCAGCTGTTATTCCCGGGGTCGTCCTGTTGAAAGGGGCATTGGAAGCAGCAGTGCTGTGGACCGCGAGAAAATGGAGGGAGATTGGAAAGTGCTTGCAGGAGAGAGAAGTCAGAGATTGGCCGAGTGGAGTGCTTGTGTGGGGGCGGGGTAAAGAGAGACTGGGAGATCGTGAATGATTGTGGTGTATGTGTGTGTGTGTGTGTGTGTGTGTGTGTGTGTATATGTGTGTGTGTGTGTGTGTGTGTGTGTGTGTGTGTGTGTGTGTGTGTGTGTATATGTGTGTGTGTGTGTGTGTGTGTGTGTGTGTGTGTGTGTGTGTGTGTGTGTGTGTGTGTGTGTGTTATTGTGTTTATACTTGAGAGAGAGTGCAGAAAAGGTGTACGAAGTTGCTGCCAGTACAAGGTGACCTGTGTTAAAGCGACAGGTCGGCCAGGCATGAGACTTGAGAGGCAACCACACGGCAAGTATTAAGATTACAAGTGGTCAGATAGGCAACGCACAAAATTCTTATGGAACTGAGCAGGTCAGGTATCATCTATTGAAAATTGCAAAACGTTGACATTTCTGGCCAAGACGTACCTTCAGTCCCCATGCTCCAATCTGACGTTCAATCTCCACACTCCCCCCGCCATTATAAACACAAACACATCAGTGTCCCTAATTCCTAATCAGAATCCTTTATTATCGCCGAGTATGAGGTCACAAACAAGGAATTTGATGCCGGTTTCCTTGAGCTCTCACTGTACAGAATTAAAAACAAACAAAACAATAGTGCAAATAATCATAAACTCTATGCAATGAGGTCCACCTAGTTGAATTTACGGGTGGACTTGATTTATAATAAACTAAAATTCAAGTCTTGATAACACTGATGGCATACGGAAAGAACCTGTTCTTGTACCTATTTGTCCTGGCATACAGTGATCTAAAGCGCCTACCAGAAGGAAGGAGTTGGAACAGGTGATGTCCAGCGTGTGATGGGTCTACAATAATGCTGCTTGCTCGCTTCCTGACTCTAGATGCATATAAGTCCTGGATCGAGGGCAGCTTCACACCAATAATCCTTTCCGCAGCCCTGACGGTTCTTTGAAGTCTACTCTTGTCTTGTTTGGTAGCTGATCCAAACCAGACAGTGATGGACGAACAGAGAACAGGCTGGATTATTCCTGAATAGAATTGAATCAGCAGCTCCCGAGGCAGGTTGTACTTCCTGTGTTGACGTAGAAAATTCAACCTCTGGTGAGTCTTTTTGATAAGAGTGTCCGCGTTGGGTGTCCACTTCAGGTCCTGGGAGATTGTGACGCCCAGAAATCTGAAGGTCTCCACAGCAGACACAATACTGTTGAGTATAGTGAGTGGGGGGAGTATTGGGGGCCTCCTTCTAAAGTCCACAGTCTTGAGCGTATTTAGCTCCAGATTGTTCTGACCACTCCAGAGGACCAGCCGTTCCACCTCCCGTCTGCATGCAGACTCATCACCGTCTCGGATAAGGCCAATGACAGTTGTGTCGTCTGCAAACTTCAGGAGTTTAACAGATGGATCCTGTGAGGTGCAGTCATTAGTGTAAAGGGAGAAGAGCAGTGGGGAGAGCACACATCCCTGGGGGGATCCGGTACTGATTGTTCGGGTGCTAGAGATGATGCTTCCCAGCCTCACTTGCTGCACCCTGTCAGTCAGGAAGCTTGTGATCCAGTGACAGATGGCGGGGGAGGCAGTAAGCTGGGTGAGTTTGGAGTGGAGGATTTCTGGGACGATGGTGTTAAACGCCGAGCTGAAGTAAACAAACAGGACCCTCACAGAAGTTCCTGGGTTGTCGAGGTGTTGTAGAATGTAATGAAGTCCCATGTTGACCGCATCATCCACTGACCTATTTGCCCGATAAGCAAACTGCAGGGGGTCCAGCAGGGGGCCCATGATGTCCTTCAGGTGAGCCGACACTCGTCTCTCAAAGGACTTCATGACCAGAGATGTCAAAGCAACAGGCCTCTAGTCATTTAGTCCCTTGACAGTGGGACCACTATCTGACCACTAAAACATCGCGACCCTGCCTTAATCATCATTTGAATTCTAAGTTCCTATATCTGACGTCTAACGCTTCATGTGACCTCGAACTACCTGACATCGCTGTCCCTAAACCACATTGTAAGCTTTTACTCCACACGTTCCTGTCCCTAAACCCAAAATGATATCTACCTCACCCACATGCTTGTCATTAAACCCAATCCGACACTTAAATCCTTCACAAACCTGCTGTATGCCTAACCTGACTTCTAACACCCCAAAACCCGTCACCAGACATGAATCTGTCCTCCCATTAATTCCATCCCAATCCCTGATCCTAATCTGCACTGTAACCTCCTACATCTCCGCCCCTTACCCTAATATGAAAACTAACTTCCAAACATCCTATTCCTTAAATCATAAACTGAACTCTAAATCCCCTCAACACTGTCCCTAAACCTCAATCTGAACTCTAAAAACCTCTGGCACCCCACATCTCTCAGCCTAAACCCTGAATCTAATCTGACCTCCAGCACCACACTTCCCTCTCCATAAAACCTTACCAGACATCCAGACCACCACCACCATTTCCCCAAACGCCAATCTGACCGCTACTTCCCCACATCCCTGACGTTAAACATAAGTGACCTATAACCCAGCCACGTTCCCGTCCCTAAACGCTAATCAGCCCTGAAGCACTTCACATGTTTGACTAAAAATCATCATCTGAAATCTAAATCCGCAGATTCCCGTCCCTTAAGTCTCAGAGCCTAAGAGACCTCGATAGTTTAGGGGAATGGGCAAAGAAGAGGCAAATGAAATACAATGTTGGAAACTGTATGTCCATGCACTTTGGTGGAAGAAATAAACGGGCAGACCATTAATTAGATGGTGAGAGAATTCAAAATGCAGCCGTTCAAAGGGACTTGGGAGTCCTTGTTCAAAATGCTCTAAACGTTATCCTCCAGGTTGAGTCGGTGGTGAAGAAGGCAAATGCAATGTCAGCGTTTATTTCTAGAGGTGTAGAATATTAATACAGGGATGCGATGTTGATGCTCTGCAAGGCACTGCTCAGACCACACAGAGTATTGCACGCAGTTTCGGAATCCTTCACTTCTCATTTTTAGGATCTTTTTTATTGGTACATAATCTTCTACTGCTATACAATGATACAAGATTTCAACAAATTAATATGTATACAATTAATAAAGCTGAAGAAAACAAGCTGATCGTAATATATAAAATTGAAAAAAATATATATATATATGAAGAAAAGAAGGGGAAAAAAAGAACCCCCGTCTAACTAAGAAAAAAAAACCCACTGACTACAAAAAAAAGGGAAACAAAAACGATTAGGAATCAACCCTCTCGGAGCAATAAGTCTTACCATCATCTATATATGTAAAGAAAAAGAGTCATCAACCGCTAATTCATGTTTATATAGAATAAGATTGGAAGGAAACCTGATAAAATAATTCAAATTAAATGATAACATTTGGCAAAAGAGCCCCATCTTCTCTCAAAATCGAACCGGGGATCAAAAGTTCTACTAATTTTTTTTCCAAACTGGGATATAACCAAGCTTGAGAAAAGCATTCGATTAATGTAGAGGTCGGAATCCTTATTTTAGAAATGATATACTGATATTGGAGAGGGTTTAGAGAATATTCACGAGAATGATTCCAGGAATGAACGGGATACCGTATGAGGAACGTCTGGCAGCCCTTGGGCTGTCTTTCCTGCAGTTCAGGAGAATGAAGGGGGATCTCAAAGAAACATTCCAAGTGTTAAAAGGCCAGAACAGATTAGATATGGCAAAGTTATTACCCATGGTAGGGGATTCTGGGATAAGAGGACACGACTTCAGGATTGAAAGACGACCTTTAAGAACGGACATAGGGAGAAATTACTTTAGTCGGAGGGTGGTAAATCTGTGGAATGTGTTGCCACGTGCACCTGTGGAGGCCAAGCAATAGCTTACCTGACCTCTGACTCTCCACATCCCTCACCTTAAACATAATCTGACCTCATCCCTGTCCCTAAACGCGAATCAGATCTGAACCGCCCCACATGTCTGACCGTAAATCATAAACTGAAATCGAAATTCACAGATCCCTGTCAATAAATCCTAATCTGAACTAACATTGATGCATGGGCCAGGACAACTTGGAAGGGTTGCATAATACTGCATCTCGAGTGAAGAGATCAAGAAACACAAGGGATGATTTTCCCACTGCCCCCATAATCACAACAGAATCAAACAGCGACATGTTCTTCATTTTCCCAGTCAGTGAAAAAGCCAAGATACCAAGAAGGCGAGAGGGATCCGATTAGTTAAACTGGAACCAGAGAAAACAGGTCGCCCTAAACTCTCAGTGACAGGGTGGAGTGACTCTGAATCCCCAGTAAACCCTGTTGGTATAAACCGGGCGACCCACCACACCCAGATGCAAAATGCAGATTACCGTAAACTTACAGTAGGGAGGTTCCGTCTTACTTTGAGATGAAGCCTCAGACCGAAATTGTTAAAGTAAAATCAACTAAAGAGATCTGAAATACCTTAAACTCGGGATGTCATGGTTTCCATTATCTTTGTCCATGGGAGTGTCGCAAGCTTGGCCTGAGCAACCCTGCTGGGTCGCCCTGGTGAGGGCATCGAGTGATTAAAGTCCTGAATTACCCCCAACGAAAAGAGTTTACATTACTGATGACGCGTTCCAGTGCACACCCGGTTAACTAAGCCGTGTTTTTTGGACTAGGTTAATGAAAGGCGTGGGGCAAATAAAAGTTGTTCTGCCAGAGCCCCACATTCCGGTTTACCCTAAACTCCACAAGTCTGTCTCCCCAGCCCAACATGTACATCGCCAGCCTTACCGTTAACCATAATCCTACAACACAAACATCCCGGACTGCACCCCGACTAACTCTGGCCACAGCCCCACGAACAAGCTCACTTAACACCAGCTCTCATCCACCCCGCTCTCTCCCCATGTGGAGACCTGCATCTCCATCTCCCGACCCTACCCAGAAACTAATACCTACTCCCCTCCTACACACCCGTGTAAACCCTAACCCACACCTCGACACTCATTCCTTGCAATCCAACATCATCCCCCACTTCAATCACAAGTAGTAATTCTATCAGCTTAGCATATTCATAACAATAAACCTGAAAATTTGTGTAAGGGGGAGGAAAATCTCATTAAGGCATGGTTAACTGAGTTAACGAAGGCGCGGGCCAGAGTAAAGTGGCAGGGTTGAGTGACACTGAATCCCCAGAGACGAAATCAAGAAGCACAAGAGCGATGATTTTCCCTCTGCCCGCATAAGCACAAGATAACTATTACATTGTGGTGAGGAGGTGGGAACAGACAAATGGTTTATACTTTACTTGACACATGGAACATAGAAGAGTACAGAACAGGAACCGGCCATTCGGCCCACCGTGTTGTGCCGAGCCAGATCCAAAGCAAATCAAAAACACCCGAATACTAATCCATCCTACCTACACCATGTTCATATCCCTCAACTTCCTGACATCCATGTGCCTATCCCACACGTCTCTTCAGAACCTCTCATGTATTTCCTTCTACCACCATACCAGGCATCCACGATTCTCTGAATAAAATTATAGGCTTGCACACAGAAGACAGAGTGTAGTGATTGAAGGGACTTATTGGAGCCGGAAGCCTGCAATTAGCGGTATTCCACAGGGTTCAGTGCTGGGAGCTCTGCTGTCTGTGATGTATATAAATGACCTGGATGAAGATGGAAATGGGTGGGTTGGTAAATTTGCCGATAATTCCACGATCTGTGGAGCTTTGGATCGTGTAGAAGACTGGCAAAGAATGCAGCACAATATAGATCAGTTGCAGATAATGGCTGAGAAATGGCAGGTGGGGGTTAACTACGATAAATGCAAGGAGATGGTACATTGTAAATGCAAGATCCTCAACAGTGTTGCTATGCAGAGAGATCTTGGATCCAAAGCAATATCTCGTTGACAGTGGCTACACAGGTCGATGCGGTGTTTTAGAAGGCTTATGGAATTCGTGTTTTTATTAGACGAGAAATTGAGTTCAAAAGTCAGGAGATTATGCTGCACCTCTACAAAACTCTGGTTATGCTACATCTGGAGTATTGGATACATTTTGATCACCCCACTATAAGAAGAATTTTGAGGTTTAGGGGAGGGTGCTGAAGAGATTTTCCAGGATGCTGCCTGGTTCAGATCATATGTTTTATCCCGAGAGTCCGGATAAACTTGATTTGATTCTTCTGGAGCGATGGACGCTGAGGAGAGATTCGATGGAGGTTTATACGATTATGAGAGGCATAAATAGAGTGGACCAAATGTATCCATTTCCCAGGGGACATGCATTGCAAGTGAGTGGGGATACGTTCATGGATAATGTGAAGGGTAGCGCGTATTTGGAGATTCGCACAGATTCGGAAATGTCAGAAGAACCTGGGCTCTGAAGAGTATCAAAATTGCACAATTTATACATACGTTAATAATTAATATACTTTAAACTTTGAACTTTGCCATGTGCTGGACGATGGAGGAGGCCATTTTGGAAGACTGTACTTCCAGCCCTCCATTTTGAGATCACTTTGAACTGATTCTTGCTCTGGGTTAATCTGATGTGGATTTGGGTGTCACCCGATAAGGATGTGTGCGCTCTTGCGGATGCTGAGAGATTCGGATTGTGGGCGGATATGGGGTGCGCATGGATATATAGGTGTCGGCCTGCTTGGGGGGTGTCGGAGGATGAGAGGTTCAGAACAATAATGAAGCTCCTCCAACTTTCTTTGTTGTTGGCTGAAACCAGTTTCAGTGTGGGTCCTGGCGGTGGTCACAACTTCCAATATCGTGTCAGTAGCTTCCACTCGGTTAACCAGTGAGCTATGCAAGTCCCTGGTGGAGACAGAGGAATACCAGCGCACACGGATGTTGGACTGTTCTTCACTGCCGTTTCTGTGACTGTTCTGTTTGGCCAGCCCGGGTTGTTAGCCCTGAGCGAAACTCTCAACAAATATTTAGTTGGAAAGCTATTGGAAGTTATTCTAAGGAACCGGATATATAAGTACTTAGAGAGCCAGTGCCTGATTAGGGATAATCAATATGGTGTTGTGCGTGATGCGTCCATGTCTCATCAATCTTATAGAGTCTTTAGAGGTGCTTACTAAGAAATCTGATGGAAGAAAATCAGTGGATGTGGTCTACAGGTAATTTAGCAAGGCCATTGCCGAGGTCCCGCTTCGGACTTCGTTCAGAAGGTTGAGTCGCTGGGCATTCGGAATGAGGTAGTGAATTGGAGGAGGCAGAGTGTGGAAACAGTCGGTTGCCTCTCTGACTGGAAGCCTGTGACTAGTGGAGTGGCGCAGGGATGTTGTTGTTTGTCATCCATATCAGCAATCTGAATGTTAATCTGATGAACCGGATCAAATCTGTGGATGTCATCCAGATTGTGCTGTATTGTAGACAATCAGAAAGGCTATCAAAGTTTGCCGGGGGATTTGGACCAGATGGACATTGCAGATGAATTTTAATGCAGACCAGTGTGAGATGTTACACTTTGCATGGTCAAATCAGGTGATCAGTTGAGCAACGGGGAATGCGGTAGAAGAGAGGGATCTAGGAATACAGATTCATAATGACTTGAATGTGGCGTCACAGGTAGATAGGGTCGTACAGAGAGCTTTTGGCATTCATCGACATTCATAAATCAAAGATGTTATGGTATGTTGAAACTGTATAAGATGCTGGCGAGACCGCATTCATGTAGCTTTTGTTACAAACCTACAGGGAAAATATGAATCTGATTGAAAGAGTGCAGAGAGAATTTACAGGAATGTTGCTGGGTATTGAGCAACTGCATTGAGGAACAGTTGGTGTGACTGTTTTTGTGCCTGAATTGCAGAGACGATAAAGAAACGACGTACTGACCATTTTCCAGTTTGTACATTAGAATTAGTTGCCGTCATTTTAGGCTTAAAGTGGGTGGGTGAAACTTGTCCTTGCAAAGTTGTAATTTGATCAGATTCCTTTTCGGTGTTGATGAGTCTTTAAGATGGTCATTCTAGCAGTCGGTAGGATTTACTGTTGGAAGCTCAGCCAACATAATCTCATATACAATGTATTAGATTAACAGATCGGTTTCCTTTGGGTCCCTGCACAGAGACATGTTGCCAGCAATCAATGGGCTGATTGTTCTGCTACAAAAGCTGTGTTTGTCTGTACGCAGATTTGGGGGTGCACGGAGATTAGAGAGCAGCATTGGATTTGCGGGTTGCCCTCCGATTTGGTGGTGAAGGCTGACTTGGGGGTGCAGACAGATTTGATGGTGTGCTCGGGTTGGACTGTGTGCATATTTGGGGTGCACGCGGATTAGAATGACGCACACAGATTTGAGGGTGGGCACGGATTTTCAGGTGTCGGCAGATGTGGACATTCTAAATGAATTCCCTAATGTGTTGGAAGTTAGCTGCAGCAATGGTGGTATCACTGATGTAGAATTTTCCTTCTGTAAATTTAAGAAATCTTTTCTTAATGCAGGTCAGGTTTCGGCAGGAAAGAATGATGTGTGTTGTTGTATGATCAGTCACATGCCCTGACAACGCTCTTGTGATAATATTACAATGTATGTTTTAATCGTATTTGGAAGTTAGGGCATCTTCCTTTCTGATGGAATCTGGCAATTCTAGTGCCGACTCAGAAACCTGGGAGCTCCCCGTCTGATTCTTCTGGTCAGAGGCTAAATCGTTCATAAATCATTGATGTAAACTCATGGAATTTATGGTGATAGAGCGTTTGAATTATATTCTGGAAGAGAGGTGATACAGCGTTTTATCAGAGTACATTTCGGGAAGTGTAGAAAACATTCGATTCAGTTTTATGTTTGGAAGACTGTTAAATAAAGATGTAATAGCATTATTTTTTTGATACTGTCTGAGACAGGTACTGTGGTGGGTAGATGATGTATGTAGATAATGCAGCTTTATAGATTAGCCGTAAGAAAATCTATTTTACTGTATTTTGGATGTTACTAGCAGTTAATCCGTTCGAAATCGTTCAGGATTTAAGACTTCAGTACATAATACACACCTTGTGTGTTTTTGAAATCGGATGAATAGACCTGCACTTGATTTGGATTCTATGCTCAGACTCTTGAAGCCGCGTCTGTGGCAAGATTTCTGGTATTGGGAAATGAACCTGGTCAGGCGTCAGACCTCCCGGTCGGAGAGGATTTTTGAGGTAGCGACTGCAACTCCATTCCTTCACCATGGCGTCTGGAGAGGGATAGGAGCAGACGATTTGGGAAAACATTTCACTGGGGTAAGGGGAAATACGATGCTATTGGGCAGGAACGTGGAAACATAAATTGGGAGCAGATGTTCTCAGGTAAATGCGCTGCAGAAATATGGCAAATGTTCAGGGAATATTTGTATGGCATTCTGCATAGGTATGGTCCATTGAGGCGAGGGAAGGGTGGCAAGGTAAAAGAACCATGCTGTACAAAGGATGTAGAAAATCTCGTTAAGAAGAAAAGAAAAGCTAACAAAAGTTTCAAGAAATAGGTACTGTTGAAGCTCTGGAAAATTACAAGAGCTAGCAGGAGCCATGAGAAGGCCTTGGGGTGCAGGATTAAGGAAAACCACAAGGCTTTCTACAATAACGTGAAGAGCAGGAGGACGAGTCGTGTGAGAATAGGACCAATCAGTTGCAATCGTGGAAACATGTGCATGGAGCGGAAGGAGGTAGTGGAGGTATTTAATGAATACTTTGCTTCAGTATTCACCAGTGAACAGGACCTCGGCAGCTGTGGGGATGACTTACAGTGGACTGAAATGCTTGAGTGTATAGTCATTAAGAAAGAGGATGTGCTGGAGCTTTTGAAAGATATTAAGTTAGATAGGTCGCCGGGACCGAATGAAATGCACCCTTGGCTACTGAGGGAAGGGAGGGAAGGGATTAATGGCGAAGTTATATAGAGAGAAGTAGTTGCACCCAAGGTCATGGCACCGGAAACTGAGTGACAGTCAGGAAGGAGAGTGCAGCGCACCCCAGTGGCCATCCCCCTGAACAACAGGTATAACATTCTACACACCGGTGGGATGGGGGATGACCTCACAAAGGAAAGTCACAGCTGTTGGGTCTATGGCGCTTGGTATGGCTCCGAGGCTCAAATGGGAACAAGGTTTTGCAAAGGAAGTTAAGGAAGTGAGGTGCTAATTAAAGAGACAGCTCATACAGGGCTGTGATCTCAGGACTGCCATCTGTGCCAATTGCCGGGAATAGGAAGGATAAACTGTTTAACACGTGGCGAAGGAGTTGGTGCAGGAGGGAGGGCATTACATTTTTCGATCATTTGAGCCCACAGGGATTGCAGTGTGCACAGAGTGTGAGTGTGTTAGTGGAGAGAGGACATCGTTGATGGAGGGTGAGTGAACATGCAGGTCTCTCTCTCTCACACACACAAACACATGCATTGGAGTGCGAGGGAGGGGAGTCAGGAGGGAAAAGGGGAATGAGGAGGATGGAGTTAGGGTTCCTTCACAAAGACCCAGAGTCAGAAAACAATCTTCCTCTGGAATTGGTCCCATTCCCTACCCAGGCTGGGCAATGCATGGCATTGAGTTGCCTCGACAACGAGAAAATGAATTGTTCTATAGCATCTGGTTAACACACTTAGTTAATAAATTTACTTTGAGCTTGATCATTGAAATGTACTGTTTGTGAAACATGAACTGATGAGAAATGGTCTCAGTGAAGCTCCGAGAGTGGAAAATGAACCGGTGTTCAGCCACACTGCTCCGTGCTGGACAAGAACCCCTATCTGAGTCTGTCCCATCTCTCTGTGCTTGACACGTCTCACTCTAATGTTTCCTCTTTCTGTGCCTGTCCCAGTGTCTGTTATTTTCCTTCTCAATCCCATTCTACTGCCTTCTCCCCATGACTTTCGACGCCTTTAGGAATCCAGTACTGGTCAGTCTCTGATTATGTAAACACTGTGATCCGGCCTCTGAGCGGTCCATGGCAATGAATTCCACAGCTCCCTCATGTCTCCAAATGCATGCTCTCCGGGGTTAGACATTGTGACCCGGAAGGTGAAAATGGCAGCTGTCTACTCTATCGAGATCTTTCGTCATCTGATCAAGTTCCCTCAGGTCACACTGAGCTTCCTCCACTCCAGAGAAAACAGCCCAAGTTCGTCCGAACTCTCCTTACACAGGAGCTCAAGCCTGTAATCCACACAACATCCTGGTGGACATCTTCGGCAATCTCTTCATTGCTGCCCCAAACACCAGTGGGGTAACGGGCTTTACGTAAGTAAATGATGCGTTGTTGGTTGATAAGGGGGCAGTGTGGGGTTCAGAGGAAACATCCGGTAGCCATGATCGAATGGTGGAGAAGAGTCGACGGACGGAATGGGTATTTCAGTTACGAGACTTGTGGTGCAGACGTGAGATGGCGAAGCGGTGGAGAGTGAGGCGCATGTGCAGGTAAGAGGGGGTGTCCAGGTAGGAGATGGTGTTGAGCACCTTTTCACTACGTGTTCTCACCAACAACAATTTACTCAGAGTGGATGGATATTAAGAGCGATTATGTATACTTGCAGCAAGGGAAGAGTAGCACTGCCCAAGAGCTGGCAATAGCTTTGTCAAAAAGAATCAGTACTGTCACCCCTTTGAACATCAGTTCAAGGACAGGGTGCATTCTGTTTGTCTGCTGAATCAGAGTATTTGGCATCTTCCAGTAACACAGCTGCGGGTCTGCACTCAAGTGCTCAGGTACCATCAGCATCACGGACAGGGTGCTCTCCGTTGTCTGCTGAATCACAGCTGCGGGTCTGCACTCGAGTGCTCAGGTACCATGTTGCATGAACATTATTAGCAAAGCTCTCTGACACAACACAGGTTCCAGCTGGTTGCAGACAGGAATGCATTTTAGTGTGACAAGTGAAGCACACAGTTTCCACAGTGGTGGTGAAGCATTCCTATACTCTAGCCCTCTGCAAAACCCTTCCAACCCCTACACCACTCCCCATTTTTGATAATACCTCCAACCCTTGAGGCCCTCACCATCTGTGAAAACCCTTCTGACCCTACACCCATCGCCATTTTGTAAACCGGCCTGACCCCTACACCACTCGCCATCTCTATAAAACCCTCCACCATCCACCCCGGCGCATTCAGGTGACAGCTGACCCGAGAAAGACGCCGACTGTGGCAGGCGGCGGGGCTCACAAAACACATTCACGATTGCTGACATTTTTTATAACCCGACCGATTTGCACGGTTATCTTGACTAAACCGCTTCCTACCCTTCTATCTTTACCTTACCCCCTCCCCCCTCTAATCTCCCTCCTGGAACATATCCCTGCAAGTGAGGGAAGTTCTACACGCTCCCACTTACTTCCTCCCTCAGCTCCATTCTGGATCAGAAACAGTCCTTTCAGGTGAGGCAACATTTCAAAAGAGGGAAAGAAAGTGAGGGTTGGGCAGATGAATGTGTGTCTGAGGAGCTGGTGCAGGGGCATTGCATCAGGTCTCTGGGTCATTTCGCATCTCTTCAGGGGATGGGATGATCTGCGCAACAGGAACCTGGCGGGTCCAGTCTGCTCGTGGCAGGTTGGTTAGAGTTCCTGTTTAAAATAACTTGTCAGGGGGACGGGAACCGGAGTGATTGTGCTGGGGATGAGGTAGTTAGTGGGCAACAGGTATAGTGTGCAGTGAGAGGACCAGGAAGCAGAGGCTGATGTCAGGGCAAAATTGCGTACTGAATAACAGTGATAAACTTTTAGCACAGTGTGATTTGTGTACATCACTGTACCGTGGCTGACAGAAGATTATAACCCGGAGCCTAACGTCCAGGGAGACACGTTGTTTCAGAAGGACAGAGAGGTAGGCAAAGGGGGTGGGTGGCTGTGCTGGTAAATATGAAGTCAAATTATTACAACGAAAGAAGCGGCATGGGATCAGAAGATGTGGAATCTCTGTGAGAAGAGCGAAAAATACAAAATATTGTCATAAGACCCTGTGGGAATTTATATACAGACCCCCAACAGTACTAAGGATGTGGTCTACAAATTAAAACGGTAGACAAAATGTATGCCAGAAGTGCAATGTTAGCACAGTCATGGGGGAGACCAATTGGGAAAATCAGGTTTGTGCTGGTTACCAACAGGGGGAATTTGTAGAATGCCTACGTGATGTCTGTTTAGAGCAACTGGTGTTTGATACCACTGGGAATCAGCTATTCCGGATTGGGTGTTGAGCAATGAACCGCAATTGAGCCCTGATGAAATGCCAGAGTGGACTTGAATGGACTTCTGGTATAACAAACCGCTGTCCTGGTAACGGCTCCTCGGTAGAGATCGTAAAGAGCACCACCAAATTTCTTGGTGTTCACCTGACGGAGAATCTCACCTGGTCCCTCAACACCAGCTTCATGGCAAAGAAAGCCCAGCAGCGTCTCTACTTTTTGCGAAGGCTGAGGAAAGTCCACCTCCCACCCCGCATCCTCATCGCATTCTACAGGGGTTGTATTGAGAGCATCCTGAGCAGCTGCATCACTGCCTGGTTCGGAAATTGCACCATCTCGGATCGCAAGACCCTGCAGTGGATAGTGAGGTCAGCTGAGAAGATCATCGGGGTCTCTCTTCCTGCCATCACGGACATTTACACTACACGCTGCATCCGGAAAGGAAACAGCATTATGAAGGACCCCATGCACCCCTCATACAATCTCTTCTCCCTCCTGCCGGCTGGGAAAAGGTTCCGAAGCATTCAGGCTCTCACAACCAGACTATGTAACAGTTTCTTCCCCCAAGCAATAAGACTCTTCAATACCGGAAGCCTGGACTGACACCCTGCCCTACTGTCCTGTTTATTATTTATTGTAATGCTGTTTTTGTTCACTTTATGCAATCCAGTGTAGGTCTGTAGTCTAGGAAAGCTTTCTCTGTTTTTTTTTATTACGTAGTTCAATCTAGTTTTTTTATACTGTGTCATGTAAACCATGGTCCTGAAAAACGTTGTCTCATTTATACAATGCACTGTACCAGCAGTTATGGTCGAAATGACAATAAAAGTTGACTTGACTTGACTTGTAATGCTGAGTGACCAGGGTTCAGTCCTGGGCGTGAGGAGCACCTGCAATATCTGAAGAATCTGACATTAACAGTCCCTCGTCAACTCGCAACTGGATTTCGTCACCATCCTGTTTAAACATTTAACAGATAGCTGACTTGAACTTCCTCCCTGGAGTGAAGTTGCTGGAGTTTCAGCAGGTGGGATGACTGAGTAAATCTCTTTGCTCACTCAGGACAGGAGTGTGGCCTCTACTTATTGTGAACTCGCTGGAGCCTCTCAAGGTGGGGAAGCTGAATGAAACTCTCCCCACACTCTGAACAGGTGCACAGCTGCTTCCGTTGCGTGAACTGTCTGACGTTTCAGTTGCTCAGGTAACTGAATGAATCCTTTCCCACACTCGGAGCAGGAGAACGACTTCTCCCCAGTGTGAACACACTGGTGTTTCTGCAAATTGGATGTCTGGATGAGTCCTTTTGCAAACAAGGAGCAGGTCACCAGCCTGTGTGAGTCTGCTCTCTGGTATTTTGTCTCACCTTTACAATCTGAGACTGAGTCGGGAAAAGATACCGGTGCTGTGGGAGACTTCCTGCTTGGTTCCTTTGCTCAATAAGGCGACTCCATCTGAACTTAATGACGACAGACTAATTGCCCTCATATCTCTTATGATGAAGGTGATGGACAGGCTGGTCCTGACTTTCCCTGGACGCTCTAGAGTTTGCCTACCAACCTCATCAGGGTGTGGATACATAATCTACCTGTTGCAGCGAGCTTACTAACATTGGTATTGTGAGAATCGTTTTTTTTTAAATATTTCGCTAGTGCCTTCAATACAATCCAATCACGTCTTCGGTGCAACAACCTGCAAAGGATGGGCGTAGACAAACTCACTCACTCCTGGGTTACTGCCTTCCTGACAGATAGACCCCAGTTTGCACACCCGGTGGTTCTCTGCCGGAAGTGGTGATGAGTGGTACTGGAGACCCACAAAGAACTGTCCTGTCCACGTTTCTGCTCACACTATTATCTCACCTCCCCCCACATTCTTACTCCCTCAGTTCTTTCCCGTCCTGAAGAAGGGTCTTGGTCTGAAACGCCGACTGTTCTCTCCCCTCCATAGTTGCTGCCGGCCCCTCAGATTTTCCTCCAGCATTTCCCGTCTGTTGCTTTGGATTTTCGCATCTGCAAATTTTCTCCTGATTGCTCACATGTGCTTGCGCGAAGATACGAGGCCGTCGCGGATATCGCGCATGCGCTCAGTAGACGAGAGGTTCACAAGGATTGGCTGCAGTTAGGAGGGTCTCCGGTCGGGAAGTAATCTCCGGCGTCTGAAACGCGATTGAAGGGCTATTACTGTGCGCTCCTGCCACACAGGTCCTGCACCCCAGGACAGCCCGGGTCAGTTCCCTCTTTCTCAGCTCCACGATCCGTACCCGGGCCCCGGGGAGCTTTCAGCTCATGAGCGCGCCATTTCTGCGGCGCTTGCGCATCGGATGCTGGATCATTCGGTGGCTGATAGACCGGTTTCTCCTTCGTGGGGCCTTCTGGGTAAAGAGGCAGCCATGGGTGACGCTGCCAGCGTTGTGCCGGTACATTCGGACAACTTTGAGCGAATGTATCTCCCAAACACTGCCGAGATCCAGCTATATAAATGCAAGGATTAGTAACTCGGAACAAAAATATATTTCCTAGTTAATCTTGGATGAAAAGTCTACCTTCCAATCAGTAAAAATATCATTTAGTGCTGTATGGCAAAACAAAATCCTTCTGTCAGATTTAGTTCTGTCTGGGTAAAGAAGGATATAAAACAGCTTTTTTTTAAAAAAGAACTCTTTATTATTTTTACGGAATAAAAAGTAAAAAACACAATATATATGTCATAAGTTGAAAATATAACAAAGTTGAAGAGAAAAAAAAATGAAAAACAAAAGAGAAAAAATATATTTAAAAAAAGACGTAACCATCCCACCGTGAGAAAAAAAAAACAGTCAATTCAGTTCATTACTTACATCATCTTGAACATTGTTCTCCAGGAACTTGTAGAAAATGTTCCATGTTTCTCGAAATTTGTCGTTTGTTTTTTGTAATGTAGCTTATCTTTTCTAGAGCAAGATATGAAATCATTCCTTTCAACCACTGTCAGAATCCACTGGTTGATGGTTTCTTCCATGAATAGGCTATGCAGCGTTTAGCCTCCAAAAAACAAATGTTAAGCGGAGACCTCACATTTTTGGATGTTACGAAGTCCTTTGGATATTCAGAATGCATAATTTTTCACCTTTTTCCCAATAATCTGACTGATCAAATCCAGCACCTTCTTTCAGAAACAGATTATCCGGGGGCACTCCCACATACAATGAAACAAAGACCCTTTTGATCGTTACATTTAATGCAAGTGTCTGGAATATTGGGGTTAAAATGATGCAATCTGACTGGAGTAATGTACTGTCTGGTTATCCATTTATATTGTAATAATTTAGCATGAGTGTTGACTGATTGGATTTGAGCTAAGGAACAAGCTTCTGACCATTCTCTTTGAGATAGATTCTCATTCAAATCAATTCTCCATGCTTGAAGTTTGTTGTTCGATGACTCTTTGCATTTGCTTGCAAATAAATTGTATAGTACAGAAACATGTCCTCTAGCTTCAGATAAGTTCAGAGTAATGTCTTCTAGGGTAGATAAAGGAGGGAGTTTCAAACTGTTGCCTTATCTGGACATAATAAAACTTCACAACTGAAGGTATTTAAAAAACTGTTTTGTTGGAATTCCATCTGTGGCCTTGAGTTCTTCAAATGACATAAATGTATCGCCCTTATAAAGATCAGACACATTTACTATGCCTCGGGTCGACTAAGTTTTAAAACCAGCGTCTGCTCTGCCGGGCCTAAAGCCATCATTATCAAAGATGGGGGTAAATTGGGATAACTGTGATGTCTCTCCAAATATGCAACAGCATCATGCCAGATCATCATGGTATATTTTAAAAAAGGATTTTAGTTTGTTTAATCAGTTTTTTCTTATCTGCTGAATACAAATAAAAATCTAGAGGGATATTGATCGACTGGGATTCCATTGAGACCCAGGTAGGGGGGTGATCCTTAACAAAGTAGCACATTCCTGCTCTAATTTGTGCTGCCCAAATATACCATATAAGATTTGGTAGCTATAGGCCGCCTGTATCATACGGCAAATATAATAGGGACAGCCTGAGTCTTGGACGTCTATTGTTCCAGATAAAGTTAGAAAAAACTTTCTTTAATAAATAAAAGAAAGATGATGGAGGAGAAAGTGAGATAGATTGAAAAAGGCACAGGAACTTCGGTAAAATTGACATTTTTAGAATGTTTATGCATCCAATCAGACCATTTTGACCAATCCAATCAGACCATGCAATTTTGACCATCTATTTATAATTTGAATGAATGAGTCTGTGAGAGGATTATAATTAGTTGAGATAATTTAATCAATAGTAGGAGTGATTTTAATACCCAAATAAGTAAAACCCTGTACTGACACCATGAATGAAGATTGAAATGAGGGATTGAGTCTCTCATCTTTATCCATGAATAATATTACAGATTTATTGTTGTTTATTTTGTAGCCTGCAAAAGTACCAAAAGTACTTATCAGGTCAGTGACGGCAGGTAATGTTTGTTTCAAGTTAGAACAAAACAAAATTACGTCATCCGCATACTGGGCTATGCGATGTTCTATATCTCCTATAGTTATTCCTCCTATTGTAGCCTCTTTTCGAATTGCCATAGCAAGCGGCTCAATGGCCAGGATAAACAAGAGGGGAGATAGGGGACAGCCCTGTCTTGTTCCCCTTTGGAGTTTGAAAGGTGCCGAAAAAAGCCCATTGGTAAAAATTTCAGCCTGTGGGTTAGAATAAAGAAGCTGTATCCATCGTAAAAATTTCCCCCCATACCGAATCTCTCTAAAACATTAAACAAATATTGCCATTCCACTCTGTCAAAAGCTTTCTCGGCATCCAGTGACAGAATAGCGCTATCAGAGCTTTCAGACTTCTCGTAGAGTATATTAAGCGCTCTTCGGATGTTGTGGAAGCCCTGTCTTCCCTTAGCAAAACCATTTTGGTCAGGTGGACCATCTTTGGCAAGAGTGGCTCCAGCCTCCTAGCTAATACCTTACAAAGAATTTTGAGATCATTATTCAGAAGTGAAATTGGTCTATAAGATTCACATAGGGACGGTGATTTTCCAGGTTTTAGTAGTAGTGTAATTACTGCCATATTAAGAGAGGGGGGGGGAAGGGATCCAGTATCAAATGACTCCTGATACATATCAAGCAGAGGTGGTATTAATTTAGTTTTGAAGATTTTATATATTTCAATCGGAATGCTATCAGACCCAGGACTTTTCCCTCCCTTCATATTAGTTATGACTTCAGACAATTCTTTCTCCTCTAAGTTCTACTCCAGCGAGGTTAAGGACGTTTCATCCAGGGGTGTAAATTCTAGCAAATCTGGAAATTCCTTTTGTATTTGTGGAGTTGAATCCGAATATTCTGATGTATACAAATTTTGGTAAAATCTCAAAAAGATATTATTTATTTCTTTTGGGTCAGCAGTTGTCACCCCCTCATCTGATTGTAGGGAGTTTATTGTCCTTTCTGTTTGATACGCCAGGCCAAAAGTTTACTAGCCTTTTCACCCTGCTCATAATAGGATTGCTTCAATCTCAGCAAACTTTTTGTTGCCTTATCAATGGACAATACATGATAACTAGCTCTCAGTGTGTTCAGTTCTGCAAATAGCTGCTGAGAGGGATTTTGAAAAAAAATCAGTTTCAGTCTCTTTTATTCTTTTCTCGAGTTGTTCTATTTCAAATCTAAAATATTTCTCCTCAAAGCTGGTGAAGCTAATCATCTGACCTCTAAGAAAAGCGTTAAAGGCTTCCCATCTTATAGCCGCAGATGTCTGGTCCGTATTAATTCCAAAATAGTAGTCTATCTGTTCCCCAATAAACTTTATAAATTATGGATCCCTAAGCCATATATTTTGAAGCCGCCACCTTGGGGAGTAATGTAAAGTGTTAGGCTGGTCCCAAGTAAATGAAACTGGAGCATGATCCGAAATTAATATGCTGTCATACCAGCAGCTTGAATTTGTAGATATCAAGGCAGCTGAAACTAAGTAATAATCAATTCTGGAAAAGGTCTGGCAAGTGCTAGAATAGCAAGAAAAAGCTAGTTTATCTGGGTACTTCCTTCTCCACACATCAACTAAATTAAAGTCTTTAACACATTGCAATAAATCTTTTCCTGTTTGATTGTGAGAGGTATCTTTCCCTTTAGATCTGTCTAGTTCAGGTTGAAGTGCACAATTAAAATCACCACCTATAATTAGGTAGCCCGGCACAACAGCTAATGATAAAAACAGATGTCTGAAAAAAGCTGGATTGTCATCATTTGTCCCGTACACATTGACCAACTTAAGCCTGGTTGAGAAAATTTCACATTGAATAGTAAGGTATCTGCCAGATTGATCTTCAATAACATTAACAAGGTGAAAAGGCACCAACTTATGTATAAGGGTAATTAACCCCCTTGAGTGCGAGTTAAAAGACGCTGAAAAAACCTGTCCCGGCCATCTCTTCCTTACTCCACCTATATCTTCAGGTGTTAAATCGGACTCCTGCAGAAAAACTATTTTGGCTTTTAACTGTCTTATTCTACTCATTACTTGCTTTAACTTGACAACTTTATTTAATCCTCTTACATTCCAAGAGGTAAACTGAAGTCCTCAGGACATAGACTATTAGTTATAATGTTGAGCTGAATTGATTTAGAATGACTGCTAACTGGGATAACAACGTGACAAAAAAGAAAATAATAGATTAAAAACCGTGAAAAGTAAATTTTAAAAAATGTGAACATAACTGGGTGTATTTCCCAAACTGAAGTACACCCACCCACCCCATAATGAAAGCTTCCTGACGGCCCCGAGAGAGGGCCTAATTATGGAACTCAACTGGTCCTCCCATGTTATCATGTTGAAGAACGGCATAGCCAACAACCAGGTCAGAGCCTCCACGTTATCAGTAGTGGAAAATCTTACAACTATATTAGACCAAGAGACTTTATCAGATTTAACCTAATCGTAGTTACATTGCCACTGCAGAAGGTGAGAACCGATGCAAATTCATTAGCCTAAATAATGCATTGATAAACACACCGCTAACATTCGTTAGTTTTCATTTATGTCCCTTAGGCACTATGAACATGCCTATTTAAGCAAAAAGTTAAAGAGAAACCTGCTGTATTGTCTTATCTGTCCACAGCCTCCAAATTATAGTTCAACTCCTGCACAAATGTCTCCGCTGCCGGTGCATTGTCAAAGGTGTAGCGTTTTCGTTTATGAGTTACCAGCAGTGGAGCAGGATAAATCAAACCATATCGTAAGTCCGAGATCGAGAACGAGGCCAACTCTTTCTTCACCGAATCGAATACACGCCTTCGCTTAAGTAATTCGGCAGAGACGTCGGGGAAAAAACCTGATTCTTTGATTATCGAAAAGTACAGATTATTTCAGTCTGGCCACTTTCATAACCCTAATTTTATTGGCGTAGTTTAAAAACTTCATTATCACTACCCTGGGTCGCTTGACCGACTTTGCTTTAGTTTCGTTTGCCCTGCCTATTCTGTGTGCTCTCTCAATTAGCAAGGCCCAGGGAGGTTTTCAGCACCCAGGACCTCGGGAATCCATTTTTCCAAAAAATAGACCATATCCCACCCTTCCACCCTCTCTGGAAGTCCCACCAAGAGAAGGTTCGAACGGCGGCTACGGTTTTCCAAATCGTCCAGTTTGAGCACTAACGCCTCCTAAGCTGCTTTCAAAGTAGTATTGAGTACGTAAAGAGGCGATATCGTCCTGATTGGTGTCAATTCTCTCTCCGGGTTCTGAAATGGAAGCTTTCAAATCCGCTTGTATTCCTTGTATTGCGCTCGGTAGCCCTTCAAATCTCGACACAAAGTCATTACTTGAATGGCGTTTAGGATTTGGCTTTGACCTGTTAAAGCCTCCTCCTCGCCGGTATTGTCGGTGGTCTGCACCGCATAGCTACAACAGGAGCCCAATTTCGGAGACTTCTGCGAATGCTTTATTGCCTTCGGTGGCATTTTGGCTTTCCTTCGATTTCCAATCAAATATTTCAAAGTTGTTTAGTTGCGTCATTTCAAAACTTTTCGTAGGGGCTCCGACACATGTCTGCTCAGCACGGCGCCATAACCAGAAGCTAAGTTTCACCACATTCACTGATTCTAAATCGATCCCGGTCCCACGCTGGGTCGAATCCTGCGACCTCTTCTGTCCAGCGTCTTCCCTCTCCATCTCCCCCCGAACAAAGCCCCAGTCCCTCACTGGAAGGGAAAACCTCCCGAAAGTTCTACCATCCCAACTGAACAGCAGACATTCCTCGTCATCCGTTAAATTCAACAATAACCCAGACAGGCGGAAAGCAGAACAGACTGCTCTTACCGAACTGCTAAATGAAATACCTACAGCACTACAGTAAGGATATAAACCAGGCCATTCCCCTGGTTTCCTTAGGTCTGTTCTTTATTATGGCTGTGCGGCTTATGGATTAGCTTCATTCTCAACTGAAAAATACTTGGATGTGATACAAGCACAGGCTTTAAGATTGCATGGTGGTGCAGTAAGGTCGTCTCCTGTTTCGGATTAACTGTCTGAAATCCCCTTAGAATTGCGGATTTTTTTCAGTCATGCGAACATACTGGATTACTCTGAGGGGGCAGAGAAATGATCCTGTTAAAGTTTTGTTAGATGACTGTTGGGAACATCATACAATAAGTGTTAGTAGGTTTAGGTGGCTGGGATCTATCAGGCTGGGAAGATGGGATTGTTGGATAATCCAATATGGCGCACTGTCACGTTCTCTAAAACCCCACTTTGTTCTGCCTGTGAGCAGTTGATTTTAGGTCTCACAATTTAATAAAGTCCAAGGACTCTGTTGTGCCTGAGAATATGTTGGTTCATCAATATATCAAATAAAATTATTTTGATATGTTAACCTTTGTTGCAGAGGAATCAAAAGGCAATTTATCTGGGAATGATGGTGTGGCCGTTTTTTGTGTCCAGATTAAAGGTAACGATAAAGAAACAACTTACCAACCATTTATCAGTATTAGCAGCAGAATGTGTGGCCATCATTTTAGGCTTAGACTGAGTGGAGGAAATTTGCCCATGCAAAGTTGTAATTTGTTCAGAGGCATTTTTCGGTTCTGATGAATTTTAAAACGGGTCGGTCAGTTTGGAACTAGCTGGACAGTAGCAGTCGGTCAGAGTTACTGTTGGAAATTCATCAAACATCATTTCATACGCAAAGTATTGGTTTGTACGTTTTCTTCTGATGGGTTCCTGCACATAGACGTACTGAGGGGAATGAGCGGGTTCACTGTTTAGTTAAAAAAGCTGTTAAATTTCAACTGCGGATAAAGACCTACCACTTTGCAAATCCGAACCTGTTTCAGTGTTTGCAGGGTTAAGAATTAGGGGCTTATGTTAAATCTGGTGAGATACCGGGCACAAGGGGACACAGCTTTAGAATGCCTAACAGTTTTGGGTTCATGGGAGAAGTGGATAAAAACAAGATGGAAGGAATTATATGGATACGACCTGAATTGGCCACTATAATGAATTTTTCCTAATGTCGTGTTGGAAAACTTCATAGTCCAGTTCAGTTAGTGGCGGGAACGGGCATTAAGTTAGAGTGTCAATCGCCATGTATCCAAAGCCCGCCCTATTTATTCACGTTAGACAATCATTCAAAGGGAAGGCGGTAGCTGGTGTGTTTGACATTGGGTTTGCCAACCAACATCAGACCAGAACTGTAGCTGTCTGGTGGGAAAGTCCGTTTGTGCGGTTGGTGGGCAGGAATGGGCATAGATGGACATATTTACAGACCAATGGGTGGCTGGCATTCCAGAGACGTTCGTTGACAGACATCTGGCGAGTCCAGGGCGGTGCTTTGTCCCTCCCCACAAACACACTATCCTAATGTCCCAGACCTGTCTGTCGATGGGGCAGTCAACCCCGGAATAATAACTGAGAGATCAGGCGGTGAATGTGAGGAGCTGGCGTCCCGTTTGGAGACACTGCGACCGCCTGCGGCTTGTGATCAGGACGCGACTTTATTAACGAACTGAAACACCGAGGTGATCGGATATTTCACCACCCGAATGATCTGCTCCCTGAATTTCGACTGAGTCACCGCGTAAATAAACGTGTTCGTGCAGCAGCTGAAATTACTCAGCAAAACCCCGACGTAGTGGAAGATCAATACAGATTCATTGAATTCGAATCCTTTCCCTGAGACCTGATAATAAATGAAATTTACAACCATTGTCATCCACAGGAGGATGAAGCTGCCAGAGAGGGTGAAGAGTAAAACCACAGACCTCCTCCTGCTCTCCATCTCCGGGTCACTGCGGTTCTCCCCCTTGCTCTGCCCCTTCAGCCCCTTACGGACCCGACTGGCAACTAAAATGTGCCTGACTGTCAGAGCGTTGAGCAGCAGAATCACAGCGAAAGGGAGGAACGGAGTTAAAACCGTATCGATCCAGTCATATGCTAACCACCCGGGATCAGTGAAGACATTGTCCCTGAGATCACAGAACCACGGTACATTGTCGATGATCACTCTGGGTTCCCACATGAAGTACCTAGGAATGTTTTTCAGACAGGACAGTACGCCGGTTGTTGTTAGAACGACAGCCGCAGTTTTCCCGGTGCAATATTTTGTTTTCAGCTTCTGGCAGCAAATGGCGACAAACCGATCAAAGGTGAAAGTGACGGTGAACCAGACAGAACAGTGTGTGACTGTGAAGCTCAGTACATCGGTAACGCTGTACACAGGGGTGATGCGCAGAAAACTCCACGGGAAGTAATACCCTTTGATTTGAATGAAAATTACCTCGGTGACAACGGCCAGTAGATCGGCCGCTGCCATGGCCACCAGGTAGCGAGTGGTGCAGGTAGAGAGGCCGCACTTTCCCCGGGACAGGATCACGATCGCCAGTAAATTCACTGGAGAAATACAGACGGGGAGAGAGAGAAAGAGGGAGGGAGGGAGGGAGGAAGGGAGGGAGGGAGAGGGAGAGGGAGAGAGAGAGGGAGAGAGGGGGAGAGAGAGAGAGAGAGAAAAAAAAACGCAAGACACTAGGCATTACTGATATCATTCCTCAATGGATCAGGTTTGAGCTAAAGGTCTGCAGCGCTACATTCTATGAACGGGTGCTAATCAAATGGGTCACACTTTCTCTGACCTGCCTTGTTCAGTGTGGAGATAAGACAATGTGTGGGCAATCGCCTGCGATAAAACCGATCTGCATGAACAACAAAGATCCGTGCTGATCCCGATTCCAGTCACTAACGTGGCCGGTTTCACTGATTTAACTGTGACTGATCAGGACTCTGGAAACTCAGCATCTAATGGGGCCGGGAAGGGATAAAGGGGGGAGCAACACACACGAAATACTGGAGGGACTCAGCGGGTCAGGCAACATCCGTGGAATTGAACAAACTTCGGTTTTGGGCCGAGACTTTTCTACAGGAGGAAGTGGTGCCCCAATTTACGACGCGTCTCAGAGGCAAAGCAGGAACGATTTAGTAACCTGAGGCTGATCGGCTCCGTTAATGGATTAATTCTACAGCACAGCTCAATTCGATAACTCTCGTCAGCAGATCCGTGGACACTGGTTCAGGTGATCAGACCCAATTATTGACCGACAGACAATGAGATCCGATTGTGACAAACTCCACCGGGAGACGTGAAACACAGGACCAGGGTTTCACTCTGATCAATAACTCAGAAACGTTGAATATACGATGTAAACCCTTCCCAGTCACAGTTTGCGGGGGAGCTGCCTGTCCCCACACTGGGACAACTCCGGACAAGGTGTCATTGAAGGCAAGAACAACGTTCGAGTCGATCCCGCGAGTTTGATGAGAGACAGGAGTTTAGCTTCGCTTGCATTAAATATGAAAAATCAGAGTTTTGAACTGACAGGATCAATATCTCTGACGGATATTTGTGCAATGATCATCAAGTTAGAAGCTTGTCAAATGATCATAAACAGATTCACGTGGTTCACACACAGAAATACGAAACATGAATTGCTCTGCTCACTCACCAGGAACTCCAATGACGGCAATGAACACGTAGAATATTTTCTCCACACCTCTGTACCTATCGAACAATGCAGGCATTTTCTTTGTCCAGTGAACTGTACCCCCTGTACTAAGGCGATCTCTCAGAATGAAATGTTGAGGCAGCACATGCCTGGGGGTTTTAAAACCATTTAGCGACTCCACAGGGACACAAATCAACAGATTTTAAAATAACTTAAAATTACTTACAAACCAATTATGTCAGGCGGGTGCAATCCCCGTGGTGACAGATTATGATTAAATAATTAACTAGTGCAATGTTTGGACTGTTTGTGTGAATTAGTTTGTCCCAACAAAGGTGACTGAACCTTCAGTAGTTTCTTATCAATTCAATGTGCTCCCACTGTAAATATGTACTTCAATGGAGCCAATTGAGAGACACAGAATATTGAAGTAAATTGTGTCATTGTAGCTTGTAAAATTGTATTGAATCACCTACTCTTACCATTCTCCTCGAGAGTATAAACACTTGAAATAGTTTCTGCTTGGGGGACTCTAACGAGGGGGTCGCCAAGAAAAGATCTGCTTGTGATGGTGAATAAACATTTTCATATCCACAAAACCCTCCAACATCTTCACTGACTTAGTGACAGTCAGAACATTTCGGTGCTCGTCCAGGGCCCACCCTTAACCCTAATACGTGGCCATAAAGTCTAGTAGGGGGTTAAGTATGTTTCAATCATATCACCACGTATGTGTTAAAGAACACGACGGAGCACTGGAGAGGCGGATAAGAAAGTGCAGTTCTGTGTAGCGTGTTTCTGTGTCTCTGTGTGGATCTACCTGCCTGACCCTGCCTGACGTATCCATCGTGGTCAATTTATCCCCTCGGTTCAGACCGTCCCATCTGTCTCCGTAAACTGCAGATGCTCTTGAACTATCATTACAAACACATCACAAAATGACTGCCTGAACCATAACCATCAAGAACAGAGGTCAAAATTCAAATTACATCCATTATTAATCTATGTACAAATGAAACAATTGAGATTCGTCAGAGCTCCGAATCAGCAGACACACCTGTACATTGGATCAGAGCAAAATCATTTCAAATAGTTCACAAAATGACTGCCTCTGCCTTAGAAAATATCAAGAACAAACTTCAACGTTCAACATGCACTTGTTGTTAAATTATCTCAAAATAAAACAAGTCTGATTGTCGTCACACCTCCAAATCCTCGGAACCATGAAATGCATACCCCAATGTATGCTTCAAAACCAGCGAACCCCCAAAATCCGTATGCACCCTGAAATCCACTGATATTCCCAAATCTCTGCACACACTGAAATTCACACCGACACAAAAATATGCGTGCAACCCAATTCCGTGGTGCATCTAAGCTCATGTGTGCCCTCAATCCGCATGTATCCCTAATATTATCTGGCAAACACCCGTTCCTGTCCACATTTCCAAATCCCTGTGCACCCTCCATATTCTACAAAGCACTTCTAATTGACCGCATATTCACAAATCCGTCATCACTCCCGAATCCGTTGCGCACCCTAACCCGCTGATTCTCCCACATGCATATTAGGTTATCCCAGCGAAGGAATCATTTCAAGTAGTTCACAAAATGGCTGCTTCCATTTCTAAAAACAAGCACAAAGGTCAAAGTTCATGTTGCGTTTCTCTATAAACGAAACAGCCTTGAGATTCGACACATCTCTAAATCCAACAGCTCCTCAAAGTCAGTGTTCACCCCGAATCCGCCATCACACCCAACTCTACATGAACCTGCAAATCAGTGTACACCCATAAATCTCTGCTCACCGGCAAACCCTCATTCAACCCTCAAATCAGTGTGCACCCCCAAAACAAGTGACACCCCAAAATCCCTGTGTACTCACACATTCGCTGACAAACTCCGAAATATTCTCATATCCCCAAATCCTAGCTCATCCCAAATCCGTGGTACACCTACACATGAGTCTTGCCCAGAGCAGGAAGCATTTCAAACACTTCTCAAAATAGCTGCCTCCACCTTAAAAATAGCAA
The DNA here is from genome assembly GCF_048418815.1 of Hemitrygon akajei. Taxonomy (NCBI): domain Eukaryota; kingdom Metazoa; phylum Chordata; class Chondrichthyes; order Myliobatiformes; family Dasyatidae; genus Hemitrygon; species Hemitrygon akajei. Next base: position 769,800 of record NW_027331950.1, on the reverse strand, counting down.
GAACAAAGTTCAAAACCACATCCACATGTGTATTCACCCGCATATTCGTTGACGTCCCCTTAAATCAGCGCAAATCCCAAATCTGTATCCACCGAATCAGTGTGCACCCCAATTCCATGTGCATCCTAAACCCGCCAACACCCCGACATACGCATCAGATTATACCAGAGCCAGCATAATTTCAAACAGGTCCGCCTTAATAATTTAGCAAGAAAAAAATTCAGCGTTCAAGCTGCACTTATTGTCAAAATCATCTATAAATGAAACAACTTTTTATTCACCACACCGCCACATCTTGAGTACCGTGAAATACGCGCGCACCCCAAATCTATGAACACCTCCAAGTCTACCAAATCCCAAAATCCGTGTGGAACCCCAAATCCTCTGACATTTCCAAATCTTCGCACGTCTGCAAACCCATCTTCATGTCAGTAGATGCCCCTAAATCCACTGACACCCCCCTATTCGCTGACAACCCCCTATTTCTGCACACATCCACAAATAACTCTGCACCCCCATAATCGCTAAAACACCCCTAAGTCAGCGCAATCTTCTAATCAGTCTGCACCCCCAATTCCGTGCTCACCCCAACCTGCCAACACTCTAAAATCTAACGACATAAACAACTCTGTTCACACTCCATCCCAACGACACCCCCACATGCACATTAGATTATCCCAGAACAAGACTCACTTCAAACAATTCACAGAATAGAAGCTTAAATTAAATAGAAAAATCACAGTTCAAAGTGCATTCGTTATTAAATTATTGATAAATGAAACAACCTTGAGAATCATCACACCCCCATATCGACGGACTCCCCAAAACATTGTACACCCCCAAATCCGCCGACACACCCAGATCCGTGTGCAAACCCAAATCCATGTGCACCCTGAAACGCGCAGGCGACATGTCACCCCCAAATTCATCAACGCTCCGAAATCCGTGCGGACCCCAAATGCACCGACACATCCTGAAATATGCGCACATCCGCGAATCAGTGTGCCCCATTTCCATGTGCACCCCTAAACCCGACGATATCCCCACAGGCACATTAGATTTTCCAGGAGCAAGATTAATTTCAAACAATTTGCAAAATAGCTGCCTGCATCTTGAGAGAGTTCAAAGTTTCAAATGCATTCCTTATTAAAATATCTATATGCGTCTGCACCTCTGTGTGTTTGTATGTGTCCACATGTGTGTCTGTCCATCTCTTTGTGTGTGTGAGTGTTTGTGTCGGAGGCCAGCGAGCAGACAGCTCTTAGTCTTTGTCGTAATGGTGTAACTACTGAGAACAGATGGCGAGTGTGGAGGAAACCCTTCAGGACACCAGAGTGATGTGTGGACACTGGCTCAGGGAACTGGATAACATTCTATTGCTTGTCAGTGATACAGACATATCATGGGCTTAATTCTGAAGAGGGGAGAGCTCGGACAGTCTTTACGCAATGCATTGGGGAGGCTGAAAAGGGAAGGAGAGACTGAACCTATGAGGAGCGCTTGATGGCTCCAGGCCGGAACTCGATGAGTTTAGAAAAGTGAGGGAGAAATCGGATTGAAACCCGCCGAATATTGAATGCAGACCGAACAGAGTGGAGACCTGGGGGCGGAGAGGGGGAGAGAGGGAGAGGGAGAGGGAAAGGGAGAGGGAGAGGAGAGGGAGAGGGAGAGGGAGAGGGAGAGGGAGAGAGAGAGAGAGAGAGAGAGAGAGAGAGAGAGAGAGAGAGAGAGAGAGAGAGAGAGAGAGAGAGAGAGAGAGAGAGAAGAGAGAGAGATGGGGGAGAGTGGGAGAGAGAGAGAAAGAGAACGAGAACCTACCTGTACCTATGTGGACGTCTGTGTCTCTTTGCACTTTGAAAACTTTAATATCCCGGGCCCCAATCGCCTCACTTTGACCTGGATGTCTAGCACCTATTAACTTCTATCCCTAGCAGGAAAGCCTTAAAACACATCGCTTGCTTCCCGACAACAGACACAACCAGTTCCCCTTCATGGACACTTTATTTGGAGTCAGAGGGCACTATAACAAACAAACAAACCCTTTTTTCCCATTTGGTCCGTACCGAATTGTTATTCTGCCAAGTCCCATAACCGCAGCTGGAACATGGCCCTCAATATCCCTCCCTTCCGTGTACCGATCCAAACTTCTCTGCAGTGAAATCCATAACTTCCACTAACAGCTCTTCCCACACCCTCACCACCCTCTGAGTGAAGGAAATCCCACTCAGGTTCCTCATAAATATTTCAGCTTTCACCCTTAAACTGCGACCTCCAGTTCCCATCTGACCCAACCTCAGAGGAAAAATCCTGCCTGCATTTACCCTGTCAACAACACTCATAATTTTGTATAAATCTGCAAAATCCCCTTTCATTTTCCAACACTAAAGGCAATAAAGTCCTCAGCTTTTCCTAAAGCTCGAGTCCTCAAGTCCCAGCAAACGTATTGTAAATTTCTCTGCACTCTTTCAATTTTGTTGATAATTTTCCTTCAGGCCAGTAACAAAAACTACACACAATACTCCAGATTAGGCCTGACCAACGTCTTATACAACTTCAACGTAACATCCCATCTCCTGTACTCAATACTTTGATTTCTGAAGTCCAATATGCCAAAAGCTCTCATTTCGACGCTATCTACCTGTGATGCCACTTTCAAGTAATTATGAATCTGTGTTCCCAGATCCCTCTGGTCCACCGACTCCTCAGGACCCGACTGCTCACCGTGTCTTCATGCACCCCAAATTAGTGCACACACCGAATCCAGTCCTCTGAATATGAAGCAATGTTTGATGAGTTTCCAGCAGTAAATCTGAGCTGCTGTGAGAATGACAGACTCTTCAAAAGACTATTCAAACCAAAAGGGAATCTGAACAAATTACACCTTCCATGGACAAATTTCCTCCACCCACTGTAAGCACGAAATGATGGCAAGTGATTCTGATGTTTAGTCCTGATAAATGGTTGCTAAGTCGTTTCTTTATTGTTACCAATAATTCACACATTACACAGCAACAACAACATTCCGAGTTAAATTATATTTTGATTCTTCTGGGAAAACGGTTAAACTATCTCAATAAATTTTCTTAATATATACTGAACCAACAAATTCTCAGGCAGAACAGAGTCATTAGACTTCATTAAATCGTGTGTCCTATAATCAAATAAAGGCATTGGAAGAAACAAAGTGGGGTTACCGAGAATGTGACTGTGGGACAATTTGCATAACCCAACTGTTACCTACCCGTGGGTATCTTGTACTCGTCACGTGACAGTGGTGTTGCAGATATACTGGACTTAAGGTAGTGGTCTTGTGATGGTGGAGTGACGTCATTTCCTGCCAGTAGAGGTCGCGTTACAGTTTTTCAACAGGGTATAAAAGTAGGGGCAGTTCGTTGATGGATTTTCCATTTCTGACTCCATGCTACTGCGTGGTCCAATATTATGACGCAGTTCTGTTGAAAGGTGGAGTTTTATTTAGTGCCTAAAGTTTAAAAAGTCATTGCCGGCAGTTTCGTTATAATACTGCCAGTTAAAAATCAGTGGAGAGTGAAGATCGGAGTTCGGGAGCAAAAAGATGGAGGAAAGTCGATTGAGACGGTGAAACAGGTTCGACCTTAACACCAACAAACACATATTTCAAGCATGATAAGAACCCAGGCACCCCAAACTAAAAACACTCTTGTTGAGAGTTTCCCAACAGTCCTCCAACACACCTTTAACAGCATGATCATTTCTTCCCCCTTAAATTAATCCAGTATGTTAACATTAAATTCAAACTCCACAATTTCAAGCAGTAAAGCCGAAACAGGGAACGACCTGACTGCACCACAACACAATCTCAAAGCCTGTGCTTGTATCACACCCAAACATAATAAAGTTGAAGATGAAGCTGATCGATAATCCACAACCATAATCAAGAACAGATCCAATTAAACAAACAAAATTGGTCAACAAATATTTTCATGTAACACCCCAGAATACCCACAGAGATAGCTGAGAATATTTAATGTTTCTTTATATTTATCAATTATTTTCTGATCCGGTGCTTCCATGTCAGCTTATTATCCGTCCACATGCCTGGAAATCTCACCACTGACACCTTTTCAGGAGTTTGACCATATCAGTTCCTATCATTTCCAATCAATTGCAGGTCCATTACTCCTGCCTGTAAAACTCATAACTTGTCCCATCTATTTGCCGACTGTTTGACCTTACTAATTGCTAATGCATCCTATACACAGTCAAATTGAAATTTCTACCTCGAACCCATAAACTTCCATCATTTGCATATAGTGATTTACAAACTCCAAAACCTATCTCAGAGAAAAATATTATTAATTATAATATGAAATAATAAATACTGCCTTGTGGGATCCCAATCTCTATCTCATAACAACCGGAATATAACTTGCCCACCCATACCTGACACAAGACGTCCAATTAAAACCCTCAGAAAAAGTTAGATAATCGCCCCTCCATCCTCACTTCCACAATTTCATTAAAATTCTTTCCTTCCATAAATACCATCTGCCTTTTGAATAGTAAAAATACTGCTGTTACAACATCTATATATAACTGTGCTTTCCTAATACCATCATCTAAATATAAAAATGAATTCAATGTCATACTTGCACACCCATACCTTTACAAGACGTCCAAATAAAGACAATCAGGATAAATTGTAGAATAGCCCCCTCAATTGCATTTCCAAAAATTAATCAGAAGTCCATCCTGCAATAAATATCATTTGCCTTTTCAATATCACAAAATATTCCACAAGTTTACATAAATAAGACGTTAATGGTATTGGCCTATAACAAGGAGGATCAGACGGGGAGCTCCAGGTTTTAGAATGGGCACTACTACAACCATTTTCCATCAGGAAAGTTGGTGGCCAAACCTCTAAATACGATTCAAAAAGTTAATATTTTCACAAAAGAAAATTGCATACATACTGTGGAATCAAGAATTTCTACTGCAAGTTCGTCATTTATTTCATTCCCATTCAAAACTCTATACCCTATCCCTTTCCTTATAAAACTGGCAACACCACCTCTCTACCAACTAACCTGTCAAGCCTAACGACAATATAATCCTGCACAGGAATAAAAACTTAAAATGTGCTGGTTTCCTGAACAGATATAACATACGAAGAAACTGAAAAACAGAAATGAACTTCTTAAAGTCTTGACCGTTATAAATCAGAGTTCTCGCATTTCATTGCAATATTTTAATCCTATTGTGTATGCTCCCAAGTAGACTGCGATACAGATACCCCACCCAACAAAACTTCATTTAAAGCTTCCCACAAAACACCAGTTACACCGAGATACCTTTCTGCAGCTTTCACAATTATTTTAATTTCCTCAGTAGGATGAGATGTCTGAGCAGTACAATTCACCACATCGGTTATAAACATCACAAACGTCATTTTATCCAGCAGTGAAGTATCTTTGGTGAGAGAACTGTGATGCCGGCATATATCCACTGACGTCACAGTCTGTTCTCTGAGTGGGATCACTTTATCCAGTTTACCTGCTCTGCTTGCTGTACTTGTCCTTGAACAGGCCCTTCTGCTCACTGTGTTGTTCTGAACCCATTGAACTGGTCACTTCATGCCTTACTAAACCAATCCCTTCTGCCTACACAAGGAACACACCCCTCCATTCTCCTCACATCCACGTGGGATCTAATAGCCTCTTTCACGTCTGCCTCCATCACCACCCGATATTCACTCCAGACACCCACCACAATGGGAATGAAAAACAAAACTTGAAACGCAAATCTTCTTTAAACATTCTGAGTTAGGTTTTTAACATCATTGTCTTTTCTAATTGTTTTTGTTCAACTGCAGCTATGCAGAGAAAAGATACAAAATTACACTAAATTACAAAATACTTCAATAGTGCAAAAAGGACCAACGAGGATGTGTTCCCCCTTTCTACTGAAGTGCATGTCCACTGGCATTGGACATTTCCTCCTTAGAGAAAAAATCCCGGCTGTCCACTCTGTCTGTGCCTCTCACATTCCTGTAAACGTCTGTCACACCTCCCTCAGCCTCTGCCACTCCGGAGAAAATTCCCCGAGATTGTCCGGTCTCACTTTATCCAGGCAGCATCCTGTTAAGCGTCTTCCACTCACCATCCGAAACCTTCGCCTTATTCCTGTCTTCGAATGTAATTCTCCAGATGTAGTTAAACTAGAGATTTATACAACTACAACATAACTGCCTGACAATGGAACCACTATCTGGGAGATATGAACTCGGATTCCAACATCCCCCTGTAGATCATCACAGTCCAATCTCGCCCCATGAATATAACAGCAACGAGATAATGCTGAGGCTTTATAAGACACTAGTCAGGCCACACTTGGAGTATTGTCAACAGTGTTGGACCCCACATCTCAGACAAGATGTGTTGTCATTGGAGAGAGTCCAGAGGAGGTTCACTAGGATGATTTGGGAATGAAGGGGTTACAATATGCGGAGCACTTGGCAGCTTTGACCCTGTGCTCACTGGAACTCAGATAAATGCGGGGACATCTCATTGAAACCTACCGAATGTTGAAAGGACTGGATAAGGTGGATGTGGAGAAGGTATTTTCTATGGTGGGGAACAGCCACAAAGTTGAGCGGCCACCTTTTCAAACAGAGGTAAGCAGCTTATTTTCTTATTAGCCAAGGTGTATTGGATCTGTGGAATGCTCTGCCACAGACTGCGGTGTAGGCCGAGTGTGTGGGTATATTCAAGGCGGCAGTTGATCGTTTCCTGATCAGTCAGGGCATCAAAGGATATGGCGGGAGGTCAGATATCTGGAATTGAGTGCGATCTTGGATCAGCCATGATGGAAAGGTGACTGACTCAATGGGCTGAATGGCCTAATTCTGTTCCTATGCCTTATGGACTTATGAACAGAAGCCCCCTCAATCATGATGAATCTCCTCTGCACTCTTCCAGCACAAAACATCCTTTGTACAGAATGCTAAGCGGAACTGAATGGAACTTTTCAAGAACGTTGTCAAGTCAGGCAGCATCTGTTGAGGGGAATAGAGTCGATGGTTGGGACAGAACCCCTCCCTTACGGCACTAACACAGGCCCTTCGGCCCAACCTTTCCATGCTGTCCTCCAGTCCATTTAAACTAATTCCACTGCCTGTCTTTGACACAGAACACAGAAATCTACAGCACATTACAGGCTCTTCAGCCCACAATGTTGTACCGACCATGTAACCTACTCTAGAGACTGCCTAGGATTTCCTGATCCTATATCCCTCTATGTTTCTAAGCTCCATGAACCTATCTAAGAGTCGCTTAAAATATCCTATTGTATCCACCTCCACCACCGTTGCCAGCAGCCCATTCCATGCACCCACCACTCTCTGTGTAAGAAACTTACCCCTGACATTCCCTCTGTACCGACTTCCAAGCAGCTTAAAACTACGTCCCCTCGTGTTAGTCACTTCAAGCCTGGGAAAATGCCTCTGGTTATCCACATGGTCAAAGCCTCTCATCATCTTATACACCGCTATCAGTTCACCTCTCATCCTCCGTCACTCCAAGAGGGAAAGGCCAAGTTCACTCAATCTATTCTCATAAGGCATGCTCTCCATTCCAAGAGCAACATCCTTGTAAATCTACTCTACACTCTCTATAGTATCCACATCCTTCCTGCAGTGAGGCCACTAGAACTGAACACATGACTCCCAATGAATTTAAAAGTTTATTAATAATGCAGGTCAGGTATCCCCAGGAAAGAGTGATATTTGAAATTGTAAATGTACATATTTCTCTTTTGTGAAAATATTAAATGTTTGAATTGTGCATCTACTTTCCTCATGGAAAATGGAAATAGTAGTGCCTATCCTAAATCCTGGCAGATCCCCATTTGATCTTTCTAGTTAAGGGCCTATATCGTGAATGTCTCATTTATGTAATCGAGCGCTTGAGTTATATTTTGGAAAGAGTGGTGATAAAGTGATTTATTAGAGTGGATTTTGGAAGGGTGAAATGACATTAGATTCAGTTTTAGGTTTGGAAGATGATATTCGGAAAGCACAATTAAATAAAGATGTTGTAATAGCAGTATTTCTTGATACTGAAAAGGGAAATGATATGGAAGAAAGGACTTTTGATTAAATTAGGAGTGAGGGGGACATTGTATAATTTTTCTGAGTTTTTTTTTGGATGGACTGTCCAAGTACCGGTCGGCATGTTATGTTTGTGTTTCTATGAGATAGAGAATGGGATCCCACAAGGCAGTATTTGTCGCCCTTCATTATTTAATATTATGATTAATTATATTTTCTCTGAGATGGGAAAATGGGATACCCTGGGTAAATCACAACATACAGATGACGTAGCTTTATAGATTAGAGGTATTAATTACAATTTACAATTAATAGGTCAAACAGTGGGCAGATTGATGAGGATTTTAAGCTTTCAGTCGTTAAAATACATAACATCGTTTACAAACAGCATTAATAAACTTGAACCTGATTTTAAATTATATGATTAATATCTGGAGGAAGTGTCAGTGGGAAGATTTCTCAGTATGTGGATGGATAATAAGCTGACATGGAAGCACCTATCAGTAAAATAATTGATAAATGTAAAGGAGCTTTAAATCTCCTCAGACATCTATGTGGGTATTCTTGGGTGCAACATGAGAATCTTTGTTGACCAATTATATTTGTTTAATTTGATCTGTTCTTGATTATGTCTGTGTGGCTTATGGATCAGCTTCATCTTCAAATTAAAAATGTTTGCATGTGATACAATTACAGACTTTAAGATTGTTTTCTAGTGCAGTATTGTTGTCTCCTGTTTTGGATAAACTGAGTGCAATGGGACAATTGCCCTCAAAGTAACTGAGGTTCAAGTTGATGTCAAATTACTGGATTAATTTGCGGGGGCAAGGAAATGATCATCCTGTTAAAGGTGTGCTGGAGGACGGTTGGGGACATCACAAGAAGAGTGTTTTTTTTGTTTTGGGTGGCTGGGTTCTTACCACGCTGGGAATATGGGTGTATTTGATGATACAATATGTCCCACTGTAGCTTTCTCTGTAACCCCACCTTGTTTTTTCCAATGACTTCAGTTGATTTTAGGTTAAACGATCGGATTCGGTTCTGCCTGAGAGTCTGTTGGTTCATCAGTATATTAATGAAAGTTATTATCATACAGTAACCATTTTTACAGATGAATCAGAAGATAAGTTAACTGGGAATGTTGGTTTGGCTGTTTTTGTGTGCCTGAATTGCAGGTAATGATAAAGAAATGACCTATAGTCATTTATCAGCATAGGAAGTAGAATTCTTTGCCAACAGTATAGGCTTACAGTGGGTGGAGGAAATTGGTCCTTATAATTTGCTCAGAATACATTTCGGTTTTGATGAGTATTAAACAGGTCATTCTGGCAGTAGGTCAGATTGACTGTTGGAAACTTGTCAAACGGTATTTCATATATAAAGTTTGATTTATATGTCTGCACATTATGGGCCCTGCACATCACACTGTTGAGGGAAATGATGATGTTGACTGTTTAGCACCAAAAGCTGTAAATGTTAAGCTGTGGATATAGACCTTCCACTTAGCAAATTAGAAGCTAAAGGGTTGGTAGTGTTAAGAATTAGGGGCTTATGGCAAGACGTAGGATAATGGACATAAGGACAGACACCTTTACAGAATACATAAACCTGTTGGGTTTATAGAAGAAGGGCTTAAAACAAGGGAAGGAATGATATTCACATGACATAGAAATGACCACACTGTGCTTAATTATGCCTTGTATCTAATTGGAAAATTTCATTCTGTGTCGTGTACATTTTGTCATTATGAAACTGTCGAAACACATACTATTTCAATGTGAAGCGTATAAGGCTGAAGAAAAATCAAATGCAGTCTTCAGTACAATCTTTGCGAGGGGAGATAGTTTTCAGATAAAAAATATTAAATTATGGGACTGACTTTAAATCAATTCACAGTTTGAGCTGGAAAAGGCATGTAATAATTGTGTTAAACCTAAGGAAATGACATATTAGGTAGCAAAGGTGAGTGGAATGTTGGATTATTGGGATGTTCTTAAAATCCAACAAAAGGCAACGAAAAAAGCCATAAGAATGGTCAAGACGAAAAATGAGGGCAAACTGGCCAATAATATAAATCAGGATACTAAAAGTTTAGTTTTCAGTTACATGAAGAGTGAAAGGGAGATGAGAGTTGATAGTGGACCACTGGAAAATGATGCTGGTGAAGTAGTAATGGGGGACAAAGAAATGGCAGATGAACTTAATGAACAATCTTCACTGTCTTTTCCGGTCAGCACCGCCCCCACTTGTCCCATTTAACCTGTCTCATTACGGGTGGACTTTAGGACCCGGGGGAGATCAGGACCCTCCGCCCGCAGCTGCTGCTGAATCCCCAGAGTTTCTGTTCGGTTGACGGATGCGGTGAACGAGTTAAAATTAATCGATCGACAATTCTCATGTCGTGTTTATTTCACTCCACAGAACCATAGAACACTACAGCACAGAAAACAGGCCATTCGGCGCTTCTAGTCTGTGCGGAAACTTTATTCCGCTCGTCCCATTGACCTGCGCCCAGTCCGTAACCCTCCAGACCTCTCCCATCCATGTATCTATCCAATTTATTCTTAAAACCTAAGAGTGAGCCCACATTTACCACTTCAGATGGCAGCTCGTTCGACACTCCCACCACTCTCTGAGTGAAGAAGATCCTCCTCATGTTCCCCCTAAAGCTTTCCCCTTTCACCCTAAAACCATGTCCTCTCATATTTATCTTTCCTAATCTAAGTGGAAAGAACCTGCTCGCATTTACTGTCTATACCCCTCATAATTTTGTAAACCTCTATCAAATCCCCCCTCATTCTTCTACGCTTCAAGGAATAAAGTCCTAACCTGTTCAATCTTTCCCTGTAACTCAACTCCTGAAGACCTGGCAACATCCTAGTAAATCTCTGCACTCTTTCAATCTCTCCAACCTCTCCATGGAAACCTCATGTCTGAACTTTCTGAACTAACCTCCCATGTGGAACCTTGTCAAAGGCCTTACTAAAGTTCATGTAGACTTCATCTACAGCCTGTCCTTCACCTACTTTGTTGGTAACCTCCTCGAAAAACTCTTCAAGATTCATTAAACACGATCTACCATGCACAAAACCATACTGACTATCCTTAATCAGCCCTTGGCTCTCCAAATACTTGTACATCCGACCTCTCAGAACATCTTACAATAATTTACCTGCTACTGATGTCAGGCTCACTGGCCTGTAATTACCTGGTTTACTATTGGAGCCTTTTTTAAACAATGGAATAACAAGAGCTACCCTCCAATCCTCTGGCACTGCACACGTGGCTGAGGACATTTTAAATATTTCTGTCAGGGCCCCTGCAATTTCTACTCTAGTCTCTCTCAAGGTCCGAGGAAATATCAAGTCAGGCCCGGGGGATTTATCTACCTTTATGCACTGTAATGCAGCAAGCACCTCCTACAAATCTACAAATGTTCCATGACACTACTGCTTGTTTCCCTTCCTTCCATATACACTATGCCAGTTTCCTGAGTAAATACCGATGCAAAAAAACTGTTTAAGATCTCCCCCATCTCGTGAGGCTCCACACATAGACGACCACTCTGATCTTCTAGGGGACCAATTTTGTCCCTTACTATCCTTTTACGGTTAATATACTTGTAGAAACCCTTTAGGTTTTCCTTCACATTATCTGCCAAAGCCACCTCATGTCTTCTTTTTCCCTTCCTGATTTCCCTCTTTAGTATTTTCTTATGTTTTCTACACTCATTTGCTCTTTGTTGCCTCTACCTGCTATACACCTCTCTCTTTTTCTTAACCAGATCACCAATATCCCTTGAAAACCAAGGTTCCCTGTGCCTGTTAACTTTGCCTTTAATCCTGGCAGGAACATGCAAACTCTGCACCCTCAAAATTTCGCCTTTGAAGGCCTTCCACTTACTGAATACATCCTTGCCAGAAAAAAATTATCCTAATCCACTCTTCCTAGATCCATTTTCATTTCCACAAAATTGGCCCTTCTCCAATTTAGAACCTCAACTCGAGGACCAGACACATCCTTATCCATAATTAATGTGAAACTAATGATACTATGGTCACTGGACCCAAAATGTTCGCCTACACATACTTCTGTCACCTGACTGTCTGGTTTCCTAATAGGAGATCAAATATTGCATCCTCTCTCGTAGCTACCTCTATATATTGATTTAGAAAACTTTCCTGAAAACATTTCACAAACTCCAAGCCATCTAGCCATTTTACAGTTTGGGAGTCCCAGTCAATATGAGGGAAGTTAAAACCCCCTACCATTACAACTTTCTGTTTCTTACGTCGGTCTACTATCTTTATACAGGTTTGCTCCTCCAATTCTCTCTGACTATTGGGCGGTCTATAATACACCCCTATTAGTGTGGTCACACCTTTCCCGTTCCTCAGCTCCACCCATATGACCTCTGCAGACAAGCCCTCCGGTCTGTCCTGTCTACGCACAGCTGTGATATTTTCCCTGACTAGTAATGCCACTCCTCCCCCTCTCATCCCTCCCCCTCTATCACATCTGAAGCAACGAATATTTCTATCATGTATAAACCTTAGGTGGGAGGTTATCTTTTTGTATTAATGTATTAAAAATAAATTATAAATTATACCAATATAACCTCTTACTAAAGGATTCTTATTCAAAACAGTATCCAACAAATCGGATTAATATATGTAAACGTAGATAATTATTTTTGTAAAAAATGTCTAACCTGAAGATATTGCAGAAAGTGTGTATGAGAATATTTGCTAATTAACTCTTCAAAAGTCATCAATCGACCATCACAAAATAAATGAAAATAAAAATAAATAAATCTGCAAAAAGAAAAACAGATCCCCTTAATCACTAAAAATTAACAACATTGGGAGAGAGAACTTAATATGACCTTTGTTAATGAAGATGGTCAATTCTTGTTTGATATGTGCCAATCAGTGTTTAATTCAATTTAAAATTGTTCACTGTTACTATTTAACAAAGGAGAGACGATCCAAAATATTTCCTAACATAGACAATTATTGCGATAGGTGTAAAACTGAAGTAGCCATTTTTCACATATGTTCTGGTCATGTTCTACATTAAAATCTTTTTAGATATCTTTGTTTTCCACCATTTCTAAAGTTCTGAAAATTAATTTACAACCTAATGTACAAACCTTTGATTTCTGTCTATACATGCAGTCCTCGCATGACCTTTATCCTCCTCCACCTCACTATCTGCTCGAACACTCTGGTTCCCCTCCCACTGCAAATCTAGTTTAACCCCCTCCCCACCGAGCAGCACTAGCAAATCTCCCCCTCCAGTACCGGGGCAAACCGTCCCGTCGGAACAGGCCCCACTTTCCCGGGAACAAAGCCCAATTGTCCAGAAACATGAAGCCCTCCCTCCTGCACCATCTCCTTAGCCACGTATTTAGCTGCACTCTCCGCACATTTATATTTACAGGGACTTTACTCCTGACTCCGGTCCCGGGACCCGACCCGTTTACAGACCCGGAGCGGAACCGGAGCAGATTCTCAGCCACTGGTTCACAACCCAAATCCGGAAGAAAGGATAAAGTTTCCCCGAGAATTTATTCCCAGTGAAGGTGTGGAGATGGGACTTGGTCTCCGCGTTGTAAAATGAAACTGTCCCGGACTCATAACTGAGATAAACTCCCACCCTCCCGGGGATGGGACCGGCAGGGAGACGGGACTCGGGGGAAGGGCGAACAGCGAACACCTCACAATCCCGATATAACACGTCACCAACCCGCCTGATGATCCAGAATCCGGTCTCCGGACTCAGTCTGACCCCTCTCTTCCTCTCCACAGACTCTGCGGCGACTCCCAGACACCAGTCCCGAATCCCCGTCACCTCCACCTCCCAGTAATGTCTCCCCAATGTGAATCCCTCCGAACCCAGCACACAAGGCCGGTCTGTGAATCTCTTCCCGGTGTCAGGGAGATTCCTCCGGGTCCCGGTCCATCTCACACTCTTCCGATCCTCAGACACCTCGAGATACGGATTCGCCGTTTCCACATCCAGGGTGACAGAAACTGGGGGGAGAAGCAGAGAATTAGAGAGTCCCCGGGGATCGGGGGGAGTCTCGGGCAGCGCGGCCCCAGGGATCGGGGGGAGACTCGGGCAGCGTGGCCCCGGGGATCGGAGGGGGGGGGGGGAGAGACTCGGGCAGCGCAGCCCCGGGACTGAGGGATCGCTGGGCCTCAGGCGGAGTCGGGTGGCCGACACGAACCTTCGACTCGATTGTTCTGTAAACTGAATGGCTAAGAACCCCAAAAACACCCCCCCACGGGTGCTGAGAATTCCAAACACAGTGACGCCTGAACTCCTCGGACAGGGGAAACATCCTACCTGGCTCCAGCCTGTTGACCCCTAAAAGAATTTCATGTTTCCCTCAGACCTCCTCTCCTTCTAAACTGGGAACAGAGAACATAGAACAGTACAGCACAGGAACAGGCCCGTCATACAATGTTCACATTCATTTGTGAGTGTGAAGTGGGGGAGTGTGATGGTTTGAGACAGTAAAGGAGGTGATAATGGGAACCAGTAGGGGAGAGATGAATGGCAGATTGAACCAGGAGGGGGAGGGGTGGAAAGCCTGTGGGTGAACTGTGTGTGTAGACGTAATGAGAAGCTAGAGGGGGCAAAGATGGGAGATGAGGATGACTTTGTCCCCTTTCCCAGAACCCCATCCCCCGCAGCCCCTCATTAGGACAGGGGATGAATTTGCAGGAACCCTTAAGCAAAACAGGTCCTGATGAAGTGTTTCAGTCTGAACTGTGGACTGTTTACTCTTTTCCACAGAAACTTCCCGGCCTGCTGTTCCCCCAGCAATTTGTGTGTGTTACTCTGCTTTAAATATACTCAATTATTTGGCCTCCACAGCTGCCTGTGGCAGATTCACTATCCTGTGGATAAAGGAATTCCTCCTCATCTCTGTCCTAAATGGACATCCCTGTAGTCGGAGGCTGTGCTTACCGTTCTCAACCCACCCGCATCCACCCAACAGCAACTCTCTCCCGACAGGTGTCAGAGAGATCTGGCGAGACCCTTCATCAGGACCTGTGTAGCTTGGATTACTAACATCTGCAGATTTCATCCTGTTTGATTTTTAAAGCAGAAGCTAATAAGTAAACATCTTGATTAGTCAGAGTCTCAAAAGTTATGGGGAGGAGGCGGGAGAATAGGGTTGAGGGGGATAATAAATCAGCCATTCTTCTAAACTCCGGTGAGTACAGGCACAGAACATATACCGTAGATTCTGGATTTTAAGCCGCTACTTTTTTCCCACATTTTGAACAGCTTTGAACTTTGCGGCCTTTAATCCGGCGCGGCTAATACATGATTTTTTTCATGCCGCCTCGTAAACATTTTGCCTCATAACAGTAGACCAATAAAATTGATGAGTAGTTCACAGAGGTCCAATGAAATTGTACGATAAATCAAGCGCACTTTCACAATTAAATTATTGTAAATCAGTCATTTGTACTCACCCTCATCAACATGGAAAACACTCGAAGCATTGTGCTGCCTTATGGCAGTTATTTAGTTTATAATATTTTCGCTTAGTAATTCATTTTCTAGTTAAAGTTAGAAGAGTTTTAACTATATTTGTTTTCTGTACTACATCGCGGGATGCTATGACGTCACACCCGGTTTCGCGGTGTCTTGTGGGAAAAATGCCAGTTTGCGATAAACGGAAAGGAGGGGGGAGCGCATTACGCGAGCGGCTTTGGATCTGAGCGAACGCTGCTTTTAAGTTAAAGGCGATCAATAACTTTTCCTGGTAGGCTGCAGTATATATATTTTTTACCAGTCGTTAGGAGATATTGGAATGTTGTTCAGTAAAGAAGTATACGCAACGTATATTTAAAAGTAGCCGCGTTACGGGCACGGTTCGTAAAAAAGCATTTGCAATATGTATTTGTTTTTGTTACCATATGGATTTAATTAAAAGTTAAAAAATCCTCACGTGTAATATCTTTCTGTGTAAATATCTCATATTACAACGTGGGACACCTGCGGCCGAAAATCCGGTGCGGCCTAAAATCCGGTGCGGCCTTTACAATTAAAAAATTGATTTTATTTCTAAAATTAGAGCCAGCGGCTTTTAATCAGGTGCGCTCTGTAGTCCGGAATCTACGGTATGTTAACTCTTTCATTCTTGGAATTCTTCTTGTGTATCTTCTGGAACCCCTCAAATGCCAGCACATGTTTTCCAATAGAAGGGACCCAAAACTGCTCACAATACTCCAAGTGTGGTCTGACCAATGTCTTATAAAACCTCAGAATTACATCCTTGCTCTTGTATTCTAATCCTCTCGAAATGAAAGCAAACATTAAGTTTGCCAATCTTACCACTGAGTTTTTTTGGCAATCTTTCCCTCATATCTCATTTTCTCTCCTTATGGCTTTGTCATTCCATTCTGTTGATTATCAAAATCTTCTCGATACTCTAACATCCTGCTGATTTTTGTTCTATTGAATGCCCTCTCACTTTTATGCTGTCTTTGACTTCCTTTGTCAGACACGGTTACCTCATCCTCCCTGTATAATATTTCTTCATCTTTGGGTTTTATTTATCCGAATTGCCCCTGGAGCTCCAGTCTTTGTTGTTCTGCAATCATCCCTGCTCGTGTCCCCTTCCAATATACTTCGGTCAGCTCCTCCCTCGTGCCTCCATAACTAACTTTCCTCCTCTCTGAGATTGATGCATCTGACGTTATCTCCCTCTCAAACTCTGGGGAGAATTGTATAATTTTATCATCACTGGTTCCTAAAGGTTCTTTTACCGTAATCTCCCAAATCATATCTGGTTCATTATACAAATCCCACTCTGGAATTGCCTTTCTCCCATTGGGCTCAACCACAAGCTGTTCTGAAAAGCCATCATGGAGGCATTGTACAAATTCTTTCTCTTGGAATGCAGTACCTTCATCATTTTCCCAATCTACCTCCTTGTCCTTTTTTCTCTCTCCTGGTGTAATTTGTATCCCATTTCTATTCATGGCTACTATTTGGAAGCCTGTACACAACTCTCATCAGGGTCTTTTTACCCTTGCAGTTTTTTAACTTTACCCGCAATGATTCTACGTCTTCCAATCCTATGTCACCTCTCTTGAAGGATTTCATTTCATATTTTACCAACAGAGCCTCCCCAGCCTCTCTGCCTACCTGCCTGTCCTTTGAATACAAGGTGTATCCTGGAATGTTGAGCTTCAAGCCAGGATCTCCTTCCACCACAACTTAGTGATGCCAGCAACGTTGTCCCTGCCAATCTCTACCTGTGCTACATCATCTAACTTATTCCGTATACTGGTGCATTCAAATACAACACCTTCAGTCCTGTATTCATCAGCCTATTCCACACTGTCCACATGAACTTAAGTAAGGTCTTTGAAGTCGATGATAGACAACATTTGGAGTATGGTCTGCATTTCCGGTTCCTGAATATGGGGAGGATGTCATTACACTGGACAGGAGGCTTCAGGAGGATGTTACCAGGACTGGGGTGTGGGGGGGGGGGGGCTTGGGTTAGAAAAAGAGATTGGATAAGCTTGGACTATTTAGCTGGAGTGTAGGATGTTGAGGGATGACCCCTTATCGAGGTAAATACACTCATAAGGGGCTCAGATAAGTTGAGTCTTTTTCTGAGAAATGGGAGTACAGAACCAAAGGGCTCAGATTGAAAGTGAGACAGAAATTTTTATGAGGGATCTGTGGGGTAACTTTCCCACAGAGAGAGTTGGGTATACGGATATACAGCATAAAATGATGCCCCCTGTGGAATGCCATTAGTCACTGGCGGCCAACCTGAAAAGGATCGCTTTACACTCATTTGCTGTTTCCTACCAGTCAGCCAATGCTCTAACTAAGCCAATAACTATCTGTAATACCATGAGCTCTTAACTTGGTAAGCAGCTTCATGTGTGGCACCTTGTCAATGGCCTTCTGCGATTCCGAATATACAACATCCACTGCATCCCCTTTATCTATCCTACTTGTAATCTCCTCAAAGAATCCCAACAGGTTTGTCAGTCAGGATATTCCCTTAACGAAGCCATGCTGACTTGTCCTATCTTGTCTAGTGTCACCAGGTATTCCATAACCTCATACTTAACAATTGACACTAACTTCTTCCCAACCACAGAGGTGAGGCTAACTGGTCTATAATTTCCATCCTGCTGCCTTCCTCCTTACTAAAGAGTAGAGTGACATTTGCAATTTTCCAGTCCTCTGGCACCAATGATTTTTGAAAGACCATTTCAAATGTCTCCACAATGTCGACCGCTACTTTCAGAACACTGGGGTGCAGTTCATCTGGTCTGGGTGACTTATGTACCTTTAAGTCTTTCAGATTTTTGAGTACCTTCTTCCTTGTAACAGTAACTGCACTCACTTCTCTTCCCTCACACTCTTCACCATCTGACACAGTGCCAGTGTCTTCCACAGTGAAGACTGATGCAAAATACTCATTTAATTCATCTGTCCTCTCCTTGTCCCCCGTTAGTATATATCCGGGCGATTCTATAGCGATCCATTCTCATCTCTATTTTTTACAATACGAAACACAATTTGATTTTGTTTGCTAGCTTGTTTTACAAAGGCAGGAGTGTAAAAAGGGCCTGAAGAATCATTGGAGATAGAATCGCCCCAACCACAAACTGTACCAGTTGCTACCATACGGTACCGCAGCATAAAAGCCAGGAGCAACAGGCTCCGGGACAGCTTCTTCAACCAGGCCAGCAGACTGATTAACTCGTGCTGAGACAACTGTATTTCTATGTTATATTGACCAGCATGTTATACATATAATTCATCATAAATTACTATAATTTGCTCTTTGCACATTTAGGTAGACATGTAACCTATAGGTTTTTACTCCGTGTATATGAAGGATGAAAGTAATAAAGTGAATTCAACTCAATTCAATTTCCTCTCTGTAGTTCCTGTCTACAGATAGTTCCTCTCTGTAGGTATTTAAAAGCTTTCCAATCTTCTGTCTTCCTATTAATTTTTGTTTTGTTGTATGCCCTCTCTTTTGCCTTTACATTAGCTTGTCTTCCCTTGTTGACCACGGTTTTACTATTTTACCATTCGAGTATTTATTTATTTTTGTAGTACATCTATCCTTCACCTTCCTCATTTTCCCAGAAACTGACACCATTTCTGCTCTGCTCTCATCCCTGCCAGCATCTCCTTCCAATTTGCTTTGGCCAACTCCTCTCTCAGACCACTGTAATTTCCTTTATTCCAGTGAAATACTACAACGTCAGACTTTACTTTCTCCTTATCAAATTTCAAATTGAACTCTGTCATATTGTGAGCACTGCCTTCTAATGGTTATTTTACCTTAAGTTTCTTAATCACCTCCGGTTCAACACATAACACCCAATCCAGTAGAGCTGATTTCCTAGTCAGCTCAGGAACAAACTGCTCTAAAAAGCCATCTCTTAGGCATTAAACAAATTCACTCTCTTGAGATCCATTACCAACCTGATTTTCCCAATTCACCTGCATGTTCAAATCTCCCATGACTAACATAACATTTGTCCTTCTGACATGCCTTTTCTATTTCCAGTTGTAACCTGTGGTCCACATCCCAGCTCCTGTTGGGGTGACTGTATATAACTGCCATCAGGGTCCTTTTACATTTGTAGTTTCATAACTCAACCCACAAGGATTCAACATCTTCATACCTTATGTCACAAATTTCTACTGATTTACCTGCAGAACCATGTCACCCCCTCTGCCTACTTTCCGATACCACCGATACATTGTGTAACCTTGGTCATTCAGCTCCCAACTGCAACCGTCCTTCAGTCACGATTCAGCGATGGCTACAACATCACACCCGACAATCTGTAACCTTATTTTTTATACTCCATGCATTGAGATCTAACACTTTGAGTTCTGTATTTGCTACCCTTTTTGATTCTGTGTCACTAATGCACTGATACTCACCCTGCTGACTGCAATTCTGTACTCGCATCTGTCCGCCCTATCTGACAGTCTGACTGCACGCTATCTTTGTATTTTTACCATCAGTCCTATCCAGAGTCCCTTCACTCTAGTTCCCACCCCACTGCCACATTAGTTGAAACCCTCACTAACAGCTCTATCGAACGTCTCTCACAGAATATTGTTACCCCTCGGGTTCAGGTGCAACCCGTCACTTTTGAACAGGTCATACTTCCCCCAGAAGAGATCCCAATGATCCAAGAGGCTGAAGCTCTGCCCCCTGCACCAGCTCTCAGCCACACATTTATCTGCCAAAACGTCCTGTTCCTACCCACACCAGCACGTGGTCCAGGCAACATAACAGAAATTACAGCCCTGGAGGTACTGCTTCTCAGCTTTCTACTGAGCTCTCTAAATTCTATCTTCAGGACCAATTTGCTTTTACTTCCTGTGTCAATGGTACCAATATGTACCAAGATATCTGGCTGTTTTCTCTTCCTCTCGGAAATGCTGTGGACACGATCCGAGACATCCCTGACCCTGGCACCTGGGAGGCAACATACCATTCGGGTGTCCCGTTCACGTCCATAGATTCTTCTGTCTGCTCCCCTGATGATTGAGTCCCCTGTCACTACAGCTCCCCACTTCGCCATCTAACATCAGTGAGAGTTGCGGGTTCAGGAGGGGTGGGGTGAAGACCTGTGTCAGTCAGAGTCTGCACTCACAGGGCACAAAGGACTTGTGTATTTTCCTGACAATCCCGGTCACCACACTGATACCCGCTTTTATTCCCTACAATATCATCGTCAGTATTAAATTCCCAGCTCCTGTGGTAGGATTCAAATGCATGTCTTGGCGGGTTGTGCAGAGTGCCTGGGATCAGGACACAGTGGTTCATCTGCCAGTCCTGTGTATTGGTTGTATTGTGACCCTGTGCTGGTGTGTTCAGGGGTCTGACATCTCCAGCTGACCATGTGACAGTGATGCCTCTTAGTTGGTGGGGTTGATATGAAATAAACTTCAGTTCCCCTTCAGTCCATTATCACAGCCAATCCTTGCTTCAAGTTGGAACTTAATTGAACAAGGAGAAATGAGCCTTTGTAGTTTTACCTCGGTTAATGGCATCAAGTGTTTCTCTCAGCACTGTGTTCAACAAATAGAGGTGATCGAATTTTTCAACCGGTAGGGCCTCATCTGTCACTGACAATGCCTGGACATCATCATTAATCCTGTAAATATTAAACTGCTGGTTATAAACTGAAACTTTGAACTACACAGGTTTTTACTAAAGAGTATGTCCTACCTCCTGTTCCAATGAGCTTCCTCCTGAAATAAATCAAACACAAATCTGATTAGACTTGGACTTATTGTCCACACCCTGAATTTCATCCAAATCATTACAGGGTGTTGAAAATTCCCAATCTCGCAGTCACTCACACACACGGACAATACAGAACCACGGGGTAAATTACAGGGAAAGTTTCTGAATGTCAGACCATTACTGAGAGGATGAAACTTACAGGGAAGACAGGACAGGTTGTGGATTTTCATCTGGATACGATATCAGGGTGATAAGATGTAGGAATTTATGATCAGTGATGGCTTTATTTGTGAGTGGGAGGGAGGGGGATGTACCACTCTTTACGGGAAGTATTGTGGGAGATGAAATTCCAGATGGATATTAATAAATCCCATAAGAAACTTAGTGGAGGAACTCGCTGCCACAGGAGTGGTTGAAGCGGAACAGAAGAGATTGAATGTAATGGGACAACTGGATAAACACGTGAGGGACCATCGAGTTCGGGGCTCTGTTGCTGGGTGTGGTGAGCAGGTGGGAGGAGAATTCTGAAGCAGGAAAGTTGATAGAAGATGATGGACCAAATGGCCTGTTTCTGATGGAGACCGGACGAGATGTACCCCAGGCCAATGTGGGAAGAGATTGTTTCTAATGGAGACCGGACGAGATGTACCCCAGGCCACTGTGGGAGGAGATTGTTTCTGATGGAGACCGGACGAGATGTACCCCAGGCCACTGTGGGAGGAGATTGTTTCTGATGGAGACCGGACGAGATGTACCCCAGGCCACTGTGGGAGGAGATTGTTTCTGATGGAGACCGGACGAGATGTACCCCAGGCCACTGTGGGAGGAGATTGTTTCTGATGGAGACCGGACGAGATGTACCCCAGGCCACTGTGGGAGGAGATTGTTTCTGATGGAGACGGGACGAGATGTACCCCAGGCCACTGTGGGAGGAGATTGTTTCTGATGGAGACCGGATGAGATGTACCCCAGGCCACTGTGAGAGGAGATTGTTTCTGATGGAGACCGGACGAGATGTACCCCAGGCCACTGTGGGAGGAGATTGTTTCTGATGGAGACCGGACGAGATGTACCCCAGGCCACTGTGGGAGGAGACTGTTTCTGATGGAGACCGGACGAGATGTACCCCAGGCCACTGTGGGAGGAGATTGTTTCTGATGGAGACCGGACGAGATGTACCCCAGGCCACTGTGGGAGGAGATTGTTTCTGATGGAGACCGGACGAGATGTACCCCAGGCCACTGTGGGAGGAGATTGTTTCTGATGGAGACCGGACGAGATGTACCCCAGGCCACTGTGGGAGGAGATGTACCCCAGGCCACTGTGGGAGGAGATTGTTTCCGATGGAGACCGGACGAGATGTATCCCAGGCCACTGTGGGAGGAGATTGTTTCTGATGGAGACCGGACGAGATGTACCCCAGGCCACTGTGGGAGGAGATTGTTTCTGATGGAGACCGGACGAGATGTACCCCAGGCCACTGTGGGAGGAGATGTACCCCAGGCCACTGTGGGAGGAGATTGTTTCCGATGGAGACCGGACGAGATGTATCCCAGGCCACTGTAGGAGGAGATTGTTTCTGATGGAGACCGGACGAGATGTACCCCAGGCCACCGTGGGAGGAGAATGTTTCTGATGGAGACCAGACGAGATGTACCCCAGGCCACTGTGGGAGGAGATTGTTTCCGATGGAGACCGGACGAGATGTACCCCAGGCCACTGTGGGAGGAGATTGTTTCTGATGGAGACCGGACGAGATGTACCCCAGGCCACCGTGGGAGGAGATTGTTTCTGATGGAGACCGGACGAGATGTACCCCAGGCCACTGTGGGAGGAGATTGCTGAGCCTCTGGTGATTATCTTTGCATCATCAATAGGGACCAGAGGTTCCAGTGGATTGGAGGGATGCAGAGGTCATTCCCTTATTGAAGAAAGGGAGGAGAGATAGCCCAGAAAATTATAGACCAGTGAGTGTTACTTCAGTGGTTGGTAAGTGATGGAGAAGATCCTGAGAGGCAGGAGTTATGAACATTTGGAGAGGCATAATATGATCAGGTATAGTCAGCATGGCTTTGTCAAAGGCAGGTCGTTCCTTATGACCCTGATTGAATTTTTTGAGGATGTGACAGAACACATTGATGAACGTAGAACAGTAGATGTAGAGTATATGGATTTCAGCAAGGGATCCAAGGGGACACTGATTTATTCAACCAGAATTGGCTTGTCCACAGAAGACAAAGTGTGGTTGTAGACAGGTCATATTCTGCATGGAGGTTGGTGACCAGTGGTGTGCCTCAGGGCTCTGTTGTGGGACCCCTTCTCTTTGTGATTATTATAAATGCCCTGGATGAGGAAATGGAGGGATGCGTGAGTAAATTTGCTGATGACACAAATGCTTGGGATGTTGTGGATAGTGTGGAGGGTTGTCAGAGTTTACAGCAGGACATCGATAGGATGAAAACTGGGCTGAGAAGTGGCAGTTTGGAGTTCAACCCAGGTAAGTGTGAGGTGGTTCATTTTGGTAGGTCAAATATGATGGCAGAATATGGTATTAATGGTAAGACTCTTGGCAGTGTGGAGGATCAGTTGTCTGGTGAAAAACAGTTTACTGCCATTTGTAAATGCTGTGTCTAGGAGCGATGCATCTGTTTTCTGTCTTTAATTGCCCAGTCTGCATTGTGTTCTGTGTTACGTGATTGTGATGGTAACTAGTCACGTGTGTGGGGGTGTGGTAATAGTGAAGGGAATAAGTTACGTATTCATGCTTTGTTCTGGGCAGTTTTGATCTGAGGACGGACGGATATCATATCGTTTGTTAACCGCTTAGTTGCTGATTAATTTACGATTAATTACGCTGAAATTTCATTGCTTCACGATAGTATGTTGCAGATAAAGGATCGAATACAAATCTTCGACATTTTGGAAGGTCATTATTCGTGTGATTGACGTGTGCGTCATACAGGTCGAACAATCTGTGTGAGGTCACCAGCAGCGGCAATTGATTTGTTAGAATTGGCCGCTGTGCTGTATTTATTTCAAATATACCACTGTTCATTTAGTGCCCTTTGACAGAAACAAATTGAAATGTAATCCCTCACCTTGAGAAATATCACACCGTCTTTTTGATCCATCTGTTCCTTTAACTTAGTGATTTCCTCCTGAATAACCCTTATATTCTCTTGGAGAGCTAGAAGATTTTTCTCCATTGTGTCGAGAATCCTCTTCTCTTCTTCCCTGAGATCCCTGAGTAAGCTCTGCTCTTTCTCAGTGATAATCTGGCGCAGTTCAGCAAACTGGGATGTGATGTAGGTCTGAATGCTGGGTGACTGTTTCTGTCAAATGAAAGTGAAGATTAATTTACTGTATTGCTGTGTGTATTTCCTGATGACATTAAGGAGACCATTTGGTCCGTTAATGTCCATGCTAGCTCTGAAACATTCCCATCAACCCCATTCACTGATGTTTTCCTGAAACCTATTCTCCCCATTGACCCATTTACTCCCACCTGATTCACACACACCCTCCCCATCTTTACAGGGTTAACGGTAATTAGCCATTCATCCGGCATGTCATTGGGATGTGTCCGAGTCTCTCGTGGTCACAGGGAGAGCATGCAAACTCCACACTGACAGCAACAGAGGTCAGGATCAAACCCAGGTCACTGGAGCTGCGATACTCGGCTATTCTGCATTAAAGGGAGCAAAACTCGACTGTAATATCAGAAATTCTGCTCAGGAAGCCTCACCCGAACTCCGGAAATCTTCTCTTTCTGTTGCTGCTCCTTTTTCTGGAAGTCTGATTTCTTTTTTGTGAGAGAGTTTAAGGAAGATTTTATCTGATCCTGGAAGTCAGAGGGCGAAGGAAATAGAAACAAAGATGCATCAAAAGAAACAGGTGATCAAACCCGATTATCACACAAAATGCCGGAGGAACTCAGTGAGTCAGGCAGCATCTATTCAGGGGAAATAAACAGCCGGTGTTTCGGGATGAGACCCTTCATTGGGCCTGGGAAGGAATGGGACAGCAGCCAGAATAAAAAGGTTGGGGATGAGAACCAGCTGACAGGTGACGGGTGAGACAATGTGAGGGGGAACGTGGGGGAGAGTGATGAAGTGAGAAGCTGAGAGGGGACAGGTGGAAGAGGTAAAGGGCTGGAGAAGAAGGAATCTAGTACGAGAGGACAATTGACCATGGAAGAAACGGGAGGAACTGGGATGTTTGCGGCTCTGAATGGTGACGAGGGAGGAGGTTAGGAGTCAGGTGTATCACTTGTCCCGCTTGCAGGTGTCAGTGCCAGGAGGGAGATCAGTGGGGAGGAGAAGTGGATCAGGGCGATACAGGACGTGGACCGCGATCCGTACAGAGAGCGGAGAGTTGCGGGGTGCGGAGGTGGGCTGTGGGACGGAGAAATGCTAGAATCCCGTTGGAAATGGCGGAAGTTGCAGAGAGTGATTTGTTTGTTTTGGAGGCTCATGTGATATTATGTAGGACAAGAAAAGATGGGTTAAGTATCAAATTAACGTTAGATTACCTTGTAGATTTTAACAGCTTCTTTAATCGGCTTGAAGTGGTGCTCCCTGTGTTCCTGCGCATCTCTACAGATCAGACAGATCAGTGTCTTGTCCGTTTCACAAAACAGCTTCAGTTCTTCCTCATGTTCCTCGCAGTGACGTTTACTTTCCTTCCCTTTCGGGTTCAGGTTTAGATTTCGACCTTTTTCAGCCAGATTTGCTAAGGCCCGATTCACCCTGAGGGTGCGGTCAGCAAACACCTCTCTACATTCCGGGCAGGAGTTTCTCTCCTCCCTTTCCCAACACTGTGTGATACAAGAGCGACAGAAGTTGTGTCCACACTCCAGTATAACCGGATCGGTGAAGAAATCCAGGCAGACGGGACAAATTGTCTCCTCGGTCCAACTCTCGGCCGGTCCTTTCGAAGCCATGTTAACTCCCAGCACTTCCTGATTCAGAATGCCTTCACTTTCGGGGAGCTGCTGATCTCCTGCAGTACCGCGATTGTCCACTACACGCGCTGCAGACTCAGGGAATGAACATTATGCTGCTCTTTGTGGGAAGGAATTGTTGTATCTGTATCAGGGAAGGATCAGAAACAGATTAAGCAGGTCAGAACAGAATGAAAACTCAGCCATGGACTGCCTAAGCCTGGCTACGAAAGGAGGAGTGTTGGGGTTGGGGCTAGCAAACTTGCTTTGATTCTGAGAACAAACTGTGACTGACATCTCTGGCTCCCGGCAGCAGCCCGACCTCAGACAGACTCACAGCCAATCAGAGAACAGCGCTGGAACAAGCATGCTCTCATTGGCGGAGCGTGTCAGTGGGCGGGACGCCGAGCGCTCAGAATGGAACCGGAAGCGACTGGACCCGGTGAGAAGTTGGAGATCGGGAGCGGCACTTCGGGTAAAGTCTGCAACACCGGCCGGGGTCTTAATTCCTTCAGGTGGCAAAGGTGAGGAGACTGGGTGAGATTCCGTGAGATATTTCAGCAACACGGAGGGTGCCTGGTCTTTCCCCGCCGTGGATCGGAGCTGTCTCCCAGACCCGTCCCCTGTTGCTGGGAGACAGGAGATGCCCCGCATTGGCTGCCGATGGATCTCCGGAACTCTCACCGCATTTCTGTGGAATCCGACAGGCTGAAGCCCAAAGGGAAAGACTGCACAGGTAAATTTGTGATTTAGGAAATAAACATGATCGGTGTGGCCATTCAGCCCCTTGTGCCTACTCTGCCCTTCATTCAGCGCCACTTTCCCGCAGTGTTTCCGTCACCACTGTGGCCCTAAATTTGCCTTTTGAACTTAGAAACCTTGTGGAGAAAATTCCAAAAATTCACTGCACTCTGGGTGGGGAAATTCCTGTGAGACTGTCTCAGTCAGACCACCTCTTATTTCTCTACTTTTGAGACAGTCCCAGCCTGTGTAATATCTCAGTGGACACAGCCAACCCCACCCCATCAGTCAATGTGGGAAACCTTCTCTTCATTCCCTGCATCCCACAGGCTGACTCCGGGAGGGAGACCAGACCTGTGCACAGTGTTCCTTGTCCGCTCTCACCAGGACCCCATGTACAGTATCGTCAGCATCAATGACAGAATGAATGGCTTCCCGCTTGCAGAACAGGGGGAGCATCTCACTGTGGTGTGAACTTGCTGATGTATCTTCAGGCTGGATGACTGAGTAGTTCCCCTCCCTCACACAGAGCAGGTGAACGGCCTCTCCCCACGGTGAACTCACTGGCGTGTCTGTGGGTAGGCTGTGAGTGAATCCCTTCCCACACTGAGAGAAGGAGAATGATATCTCACTGCGATAAATTCTCTGGCAATTCAGAAAGGTGAATAAGATGATGAGGGATAGAGGCTTTTTTCCAAGACTGAAACGGCTCACAGGAGGGGGCATAGTTTTAAGGTGCTTGGAGGTCGGTACGAGGGGGATATCAGAGGTAAGTTTTTCACACAGAGTGGTGGGTGTGTGGAATACACTGCGAAGGTGGGAGAGGTGGATACAATAGGGTATTTCAAGAGACTCTCAGATGGATACATGGAGCTAGGATGAGTAGAGGGCGATGTGGTAGGGAAATTCTAGGCAGTTTCTCAGTCAGATTGCATGATCTGCACAACATTCTGGGATGAAGGGCGTGTAATGAAATGTAGATTTCTATGTTTCTGTATGAACTCCTCACCTTCTAACAAGGCAAGGATCAGGCATCCAGAGTGACCATCGAATTCTCTGACTGTATTCCTGTCTGCATGAGAATGGTCTTCAATCAACCTGTGACTTGGCTCAGTTTGTTCTTTGGTATCATTTCAGTTCTGGTCATGTCCCACAACACTGCAAAGAGCACTTGTTACTACATGTCTGATCCTGGAGATTTTCTAATTCCTTGGATTCCCTCCCCCCAGCTGATTGACAGTGATGAACCCATTGATGGCAATGGCAATGACATGAAAGTAGTGATTCTCATTGGACTGTGGCACTTTTGTGATGTGAAACCCATAACTCAGTTGGCATCGAGGACAAAGCTGTTTTGTATCCTTCTTTACCCAGAGAGAACTAAATCTGACGGAAGGATTTTTTTTTTGCCATACAGCGCTAAATGACAATTTAATTGATTGGAAGGTAGACTTTTCATCCGAGATTAACTAGGAAATACATTTTTGTTCTGAATTACTAATCCTTGCATGTATTCAGCTGGACCTCGGCAGTGTTTGAGAGAGACATTCGCTCACATTTCCTCTGACTGTACCGGGACAACGCTGGCAGAGTCAAGCATGGCTGCCTCTTTACCCAAAAGGCCGCACGAGCGAGAAACCTGTCTGTCAGCCACCGAACGATCGAGCGATGCGCATGCGCCGCAGAAATGGCGACGGCTCCAGCGCTCGTCAGCTGAAAGCTCCCCGGGGCCCGGGTATGGATCGTGGGGCTGAGGAAGAGGGAACGGATCGGGGCTGTCCTGGGGTCCAGGACCAGTGCGGCAGGATCTCACAGTAATAGCCCTTCAATCGCGTTTCAGACACCGGAGATTAATTCCCACCCGGAGATCCCTCCTACCTGCAGCCGGTCCTTGTGAGCCGCTCGTCTACTGAGCGCATGCGCGATAGTTCGGACCTACTCAGACCTCTGCGCATGCGTATGTGAGCAAACAGGAGAAAATCTGCAGATGCGGAAATCCAAAGCAACAGACGGGAAATGCTGGAGGAAAATCAGAGGGGCCGGCAGCAACTATGGAGAGGAGAGAACAGTCGGCGTTTCAAACCGAAACCCTTCTTCAGGACTGGAAAGGAAGGGAAGGAGTAAGAATCTGGGAGAAGGTGAGGTGATAGGGTAAACAGGGAGACGGGGAGGAGTGAAGAGCTGAGAAGTTGATTGGTGAGAGTGATAAAGGGGTGGAGAATTATTATTATTAAATACTATTAATCCCGTGCCACACTTCAAAGAGAATAACTACTGCCTTCCCCTTCATAGAAATGTAGAAAGCCGGCAGCACAATACAGGCCCTTCGGCCCCCACCGCTGTGACGAACTTGTCCATACCTTAGCATTTACCTATTAGCCCTCTATTTTTCTAACCTCCATGTACCTATCCAGGAGTCTGTGAAACGTCCCTATCGTATCCGCTTCCACCAACGTCGCCAGCAGCCCATTCCACACACTCGTCACTTTCTGTGTAAAAAAACATGTTCATTGGCATTTCCTCGAGTTCATCACTGTCAATCAGTTGGGAGAGGGGATCTGAGTAAACAGAACATCTCCAGGATCATACATGGAGTAACAGGGGCTCTTCGTAATGCTGTGGAACATGACCAGAACTTGAAATAGTACTAAAGGACACAGACAAGTTGAGCCAAGTCACAGATTGATTGAAGGCAGAAATAGCCTATCCTCATACAGAGAGGTATACAGTCAGAGAATTTGATGGTCAGTCAGGATGTCTGATGCGTGCCTTGTTAGAAGATGAGGACCTCAAATATAAACATAGAAGTCTACAAAATATTACAGGTCCTTCAGCCCGCAGTAACAGGTAACCTATTCTAGTAACTGCCTCAAATTTCCATACTGTATAGCCGCCTATTTTTTCTAAGCTCCGTGTACATATCTAAGAGTCTCTTAAAAGACCTGTTGTATCCACCTTTCCCACCATTGCCAGCAGTGCATTCCACGCACCGACCACTGTCTGTGTGAAAAACTTACCTCTGACATCCCCCTTCTACCTACTTCCAAGCACCTTAAAACTATGCCACCTTATGTTAGTCAATTCAGCCCTAGGAAAAAGCCTCTGGCTATCCACACAATCAATACCTCTCATCACTTTTTACACGTCTGTAAGGTCACCTCTCATTTTCTGTCGCTCCAAAGTTCACTTAAGCCATTCTCATAAAGCGTGTTCTCCAATTCATTCATCATGCTTGTAAATCTCCTCTACACACTGTCTATAGTATCCACATCCTTCCTGTAATCAGGTGACCAGAACTGAGCTAAACACCGTACTCCAAGTGGCATCTCACTAATGTCTGTAACATTACCTCACAGCTCATGAACTCAGTCCCGTGGTTGATGGCCGACACACCATACGCCTTCTTAACAACAATGTCAAACTGCATTGCAGCTTTGAGTGTGCTATTGACATGGACCCCAAGTTCTCACTGATCCTGTTCACTGCCAAGAGTTCTAACATAATATTATATTCTCTCTTCAAATTTGACCTACCAAAATGAATCACTTCACACTTATCTCTGTTGAACTCCATCTGGCACTTCTCATCCCAATTCTGCATCCAATTAATGCCGTGCTGTAGCCTCTTACAACTATTCACAACATCCTCAACTTCTGTGCCATCAGCAGACTTACTAATCAACCGTTCTACTTCCTCATCAAGGTCATTTATAGAAATTTCAAAGAAGAGGGCCCCAGAACAGATGACTGCAGAACAACACTGGTCACCGTCCTCCTTGCAGAATATGAACCATGTACAACTACCCTTTCATAATTCCGGATCCACACAGCAAGTTCTCCTTGGATCCATGCCCCATTATTTTCTGATTGAGCCTCACATGGGGAATCTTATCAAAAGTCTTACTGAAAGCCATGTACACTACATTCAATGTTCTACCTTCATCATTGTGTTTTGTTTTTGTATGTATGACCTGTCCTTGACAAAGCCATGCTGACTACCCCTAATCAGATTATGACTCTCCAAATGCTCATAAATCCTGCCTGCTGT
Organism: Hemitrygon akajei; assembly: GCF_048418815.1. Taxonomy (NCBI): domain Eukaryota; kingdom Metazoa; phylum Chordata; class Chondrichthyes; order Myliobatiformes; family Dasyatidae; genus Hemitrygon; species Hemitrygon akajei. The sequence continues at coordinate 738,699 of NW_027331950.1, read as the reverse complement.
CAGGATCTTTTCCAACAACTTGTCCACCACTGAAGTAAGACACACTGGTCTATAATTTCCTGGGTTATCTCTACTCCCTTTCTTGAACAAAGGAACAATGTCGTCCAGTGCTCTAGTACTTCTCCTATCCCCGTTGATGATGCAAAGATCATCGCCAGAGGCTCAGCAAGCTCCTCCCTCACTTCCCACAGTAGCCTGGGGTATATCTCAACTAGAGTTGAATGGGATAAAATTGTTATGCCAAAGGTCACAGCTCAACATGTAAAATTATGAAAGGGATAGATAAAATAGAGGCAGGGAAGTTGTTCCCACTGGCAGGTTAGACTAGAACTAGAGGACATCACCTCAAGATTCAGGGCATTTGGGATGGAGATGAGGAGGAACTGTTTTTCCCTGAAGTTGATGAATGTGTGCATTTCTCTGCCCAATGAAGTAGTGGAGCTTACCTCAGTAAGTATATTTCAGACAAGGCTGGATGGATTTTTGCATAGTACGGGAATTAAGGGTTATGGGGTAAAGGCAGGTAGGTGGAGATGAATCCATGGTCTTATTAAATGGCGGAGCAGGCTCGATGGGCCGGATAGCCGACTCCTGCTCCTATTTCTTATGTTCTCACCACAGACTAAAATCTCTCCTGAAATACTGTCCTTCACCCATTGATGTATTTTGCAAATATTCCTACAGTTTTAAAATGACCGAACACTTGTGTACGGGAATCTTAAACACAGTAACATGTCAGTTTTGCTGTCTCTGTACAGATATTTAAGGAGTGACTAAATATTTTCTCTGCAGCAACAACAACAACAACACAACTGTTTTCGATTATTGGAGATGAAGAATTATCTCTTCCCAGCTGGAAATGTGTTTTGTGTTTGAAATGAAGTTTTCTGTTGTAACTCAGTGAAATGCACTGGAACCGGGGTGCTGAGAACACACCAGCATTTGTTCACTGGAGATCAGTTCTTCAACTGCATTGATTGAACAAGGGTTTCAAACGTCTGACTTTCTGAATTGCCAGAGAATTGATCGCAGTGAGATAACATTCTCCTTCTCTCAGTGTGGGAAGGGATTCACTCACAGCCTACCCGCAGACACGCCAGTGAGTTCACCGTGGAGAGAGGCCGTTCACCTGCTCTGTGTGAGGGAGGGAAACTACTCAGTCATCCAGCCTGAAGATACATCAGCAAGTTCACACCAGAGTGAGATGCTCCACCTGTTCTGACTGCAGGAAGCAATTCATTCTGTCATCGATGCGAAAGATATATCCAAAAATTCACCAGTGAGGAGACGTTTCTCAGAGTGTGGGAAGGCACTGACACAATCAACCACACTACAGAGACACCAGCAGGTTCACACGGTGCCATGGCCTTTCCCCACCTCTGAATGGCAAAACAGAATCATTTAGTCATCTCAACTGAATGAACGTCACCAGTTCACACTGAGAAGATGCCGTTCACCTGCTCAGACTGTGGGAACGAGTTCACTTCGTCATCTCAACTGAATGAACGTCACCAGTTCACACTGGGGAGAGGCCGTTCACCTGCTCAGACTGTGGGAAGGAGTTCACTTCGTCATCTCAACTGAATGAACGTCACCAGTTCACACTGGGGAGAGGCCGTTCACCTGCTCAGACTGTGGGAACGAGTTCACTTCGTCATCTCAACTGAATGAACGTCACCAGTTCACACTGGGGAGAGGCCGTTCACCTGCTCAGACTGTGGGAAGGAGTTCACTTCGTCATCTCAACTGAATGAACGTCACCAGTTCACACTGGGGAGAGGCCGTTCACCTGCTCAGACTGTGGGAAGGAGTTCATTTCGTCATCTCAACTGAAGGTACATCGGCGAGTTCACACTGAGAAGATACCGTTCACCTGCTCAGACTGTGGGAACGAGTTCACTTCGCCATCTCAACTGAAGGTACATCGGCGGGTTCACACTGGGGAGAGGCCGTTCACCTGCTCAGACTTTGGGAAGGAGTTCACTCGGTCCTTTAACCTACTGAGACACCAGCTGGTTCACACTGGGGAGAAACCATTCATGTGTTCTGACTGTGGGATGGAATTTATTCGATCATCTCAACTAAAGAAACATCAGCGAATTCACATTGGGGAGAAACAGTTGCCGTGTTCTGAATGTGGAAAGGAGTTCAATCGGTCAAACCAACTGAAGGCACATCAGCAAGTTCACACTGGGGCGAGTCCATTCACCTGCTCTGAATGTGGGAAAGGATTCACATATTCATCCAAACTACAGAGACACCAGCTGGTTCATACTGGGGAGAAACCGTTCACCTGCTCACTTTGTGAGAAGGGATTCACTCGGTCATCTCAACTGAAGGAACATCAGCGAATTCACACTGGGGAGAAACCGTTCACTTGCTCAGACTGTGGGAAGGAATTCATTCGTTTAACTCAACTGACCGTACATCAGCGAGTTCACACTGGTGAGAAACCGTTCAGCTGCTCTGAATGTGGGAAGAGATTCATTTGGTCGTTTCAGCTAAAGAAACATCATCAAGTTCACACTAGGCAGAAACTGTTCACTTGCTCTGAATGTGGAACGGGATTCAATCAGTCAAACCAACTGAAGGCATATCAGCAAGTTCACACTGGGGAGAGTCCGTTCACCTGCTCTGAATGTGGGAAGGGATTCACATATTCATCCAAACTGCAGAGACACCAGCTGGTTCACACTGGAGAGAAACCGTTCACTTGCTCAGTCTGTGGGAAGGGATTCACTCGGTCATCTGACATGAAAATACATCAGCGAGTTCACACTGGGGTGAGGCCATTCACCTGCTCAGACTGTGGAAAGCCATTCACTCGGTCATCTGAACTGAACACACATCAGTGCTTTCACATTGGGGAGAAACCATTTATCTGCTCAGACTGTTCGCTGGGTCATCAGACTTAAAAATGCATCTGCGTGTTCACACTGGGGAGAGGCCGTTCACCTGCTCCGAATGTGGGAAGGAATTCACTCATTCATCCACCCTACAGAGACACCGGCTGGTTCACACTGGGGAGAGGCCATTCACCTGCTCAGACTGTGGGAAGGAATTCACTCATTCATCCAACCTACAGAGACACCGGCTGGTTCACACTGGGGAGAGGTCATTCACCTGCTCTGAATGTGGGAAGGGATTCACTCAGTCATCCAACCTTCTGTCACACCAGCGAATCCACAGTGGGGAGAGGCCGTTCACTTGCTCTGTATGTGGGAAAGGATTCACTCACTCATCCACCCTACAGAGACACCGGCTGGTTCACACTGGAGAGAGGCCATTCACCTGCTCTGAATGTAGGAAGGGATTCACTCGGTCATCCAAACTACAGAGACACCAGTTAGTTCACACTGAGGAGAAATCATTTACCACATTAGACTGTGGGAAGGGATTCACTTAGTCATTTGACTGGAAGCTACATCAGACAGGTCACACCGGGGACAGACCGTTAGAAAATAAGACCATAAGATATAGGAGCAGAAGTAGGCCATTCAGCCCATCGAATCTGCTCCGCCATTCCATCATGAGCTAATCCAATTCTTCCAGTCATCCCCACTCCCCTGCCTCCTCCCCATACCCTTTGATGCCCTCACTAATCAATAACCTATCTATCTCTGCCTGAAATGGACCCAGTGATTTGGCCTCCACAGCTGCCTGTGGCAAAGAATTCTGCAGATCCAGCACTCTGTGTCCGTTCTCTGTCATCTCCGTTCTCAGAGGACACCCCTCTATTCTGATGCTCTGTTCCCTGGTCGTAGACTCTTCCACCACTGGAAGCATCCTTTCCACATCCACTCTATCAAGCCCTTCCACAGTTTGATAAGTTTCAATGAGTTCATCCCTAATTCCTCTGCTGATACAAGCTCAGGCCGATTAAACGCCTTCATAGGACAATCCATTCAATCCTGGAATATTTTTTGTGAACCTACAGTGAACCTTCTCCAGTTTCAGCACATCCTTTCTAAGATAAGCGGCCCAAACCTGTACTCCAAGTGAGGCCTCACCAGTGATTACCAACTTTACAAATTACATCCTTGCTTATATATTGTAGATCTCTTGAAATGAATGTTAACGTTGCATTTGCCTTCCAGAACCACAGATTTAACCTGCAAATTAGCTGTTAGGGAATCCTGAACATGGACTCCCCGTGTCCCTTTGCACCTCAGTTGTTTGGTATTTTCTGTCCATTTAGAAGAAAAAGTCAACTTCTTCTGTCAAAGTGCATGAACACACACTTCCCAGCACTGTATTCCATCTGCTGTTTCTTAACCCATTCTCCAATCTGTCTAAGCCTCCCTACATAAAACTACCTGCCCCTCCTCATGTCTTCATGCCCTATCCAAAGCTTGTAACAAAGCCAACAATTCCATCTTCCAAATTATTGGAATATAATGTAAAAAGCACCAGTCCAAGCACAGACCCTGAGTGACACCAAACTGAAATGGTTCCCATTATCCCCACACTTTGCCTCCTACCAATCAGCCACGGTTCCATCCGTGCTGGAGTCTCCCCTGTAATACCATGGGCACACAGCTTGTTAAGCAGCCTCACGTGCAGCACCTTGTCAAAGGCCTTCTGAAAATCCAAGCGTACAACATAAACCGATTTTTATTTATCTGTCCTTCGGGTTGCTTTTTCAATGAATTCCACCAAGAGTTTCAGTTGTGGAAACAATTCTCCTTTGCCTATTCTGCTTGTTACTTCTTCAAAGAATGCCAACAGATTTGTCAGGCAAGATTGTCCCTTGTGGAAACATTGCTGACTTTGGCCTGCGGTCAGTGGTCGAGGATTAAAGTCAAGTCAAGTCGCTTTTTATTGTCATTTTGACCATAAACTGCTGGGACAGTACACAGTAAAAAAGAAACAATGTTCTCCCAGGACCATGGTGCTACATGAAACAACACGAAACTACACTAGACTATGTGAGCCAACTCAAGGCTAAACTGGACTACGCAAAGCAACACAAAAACTACACTAGACTACAGACCTACACAGGACTGCATAAAGTGCACAAAACAGTGCAAGGCTGCACAATAATTAATTTAAAATAATTAATTGAAAAACAAGACAATAGGCACAGTAGAGGACAAATTTCAAGATAATAATAATTATGTAAATGTCAGTCTAGACTCTGGGTATTAAGGAGTCTGATGACTTGGGGAAGAAACTGTTGCACAGTCTGGATGTGAGAGCCCGAATGTTTCGGTACCTTTTGCCAGATGGCAGGAGGTAGAAGGGTTTGTATGAGGGGTGCGTGGGATCCTTCACAATGCTGTTAGCTTTGCGGCTGCAGTGTGTGGTGTAAATGTCTGTAATGACGGGAAGAGAGACTCCGATGATCTCAGCTGGCCTCACAATCTGCTGCAGAGTCTTACGATCCGAGACGGTGCAACTCCCGAACCAAGCAGTGATGGTTCCGACTCAGGATGTGCTCAGGATGCTCTCGATATATCCTCTGTAAAATGTGGTGAGGATGGGTGGTGGGAGATAAACTTTTCTCAGCCTTTGCAGAAAGTAGAGACGCTGCTGGGCTTTCTTTGCTATGGAGCTGGTGTTGAGGGACCAAGTGAGATTATCCACCAGGCGAACACCAGGAAATTTGGTACTCTTAACGATCTGAACGGAGGAGCCGTCGATGTTCAGCGGGGAGTGGTCACTCCGTGCTCTCCTGAAGTCAACAACCATCTCTTTTAAAGGCAGCAGCTTGCTGCATTTTTTTGTTGGAGCTTTGAGCTGTGGTCAATCAGCATTTGTATTTAATCAGAAAGAAGAACTGAAAGTTGGGCAGGAGCAAGTGGAGCGGTCAGTGTCAGAGTGAATAGAGTCGGAGTGGAGATTTTGAAGCTTTAGCTGTCAGTGATGATGGCCTTCAGTCAGAGAAGGTATAATTAAGCCGAAGGTAAATTTTCCTCAGGGAGAACAGTAGAGATTATAGGTGGTGTAGTGGAAAACCCCTCTTGAGGGATGTAAGGAGGCAGGGACACCTCCAGTGTCCCTGATCATTACACCTTCAAGAAGTGGATCCGGCTACAACTTCTAACAATCTGCATTAAAGAGGCTGGAACCGGATGAACACCAGATCATTCTGGAGGCTTCAGGGGTGATAGATGGGATGTATAGAGAGGTAGTTGCACCCACAGTGCAGGACACAGGCAATTGGGTGACAGCCAGGGAAAGGAAAGGAGTTAAACAGCCACTCAGAGTACCCCTGTGGTCATCCCCTCAACAACTGTGGTATCATTCTGGATATTGTTACAGGCGGGGTGGGGAGGGACCCAGCAGAGGAAAGTCACAGCCGTTGGGTCCCTCACTCTCTAACTCAGAAGGGAAGAGGGGGGAAGAGTCGGGCTGTGTGATAGACGATTCATTAGTTAAGGAAACAGACTGGATTCTGTGGGTGAGAACGAGATTTCGGGATGGTATGTTGCCCCCTGTGTGCCAGTGTCCGGGACATCTCTGGTCGAGTGTTCAGCATTCTTAAGGAAGTTCAAGGGAAGCTCATCCAGGCTGGTGATCTCAGGGTTGCCACCTGTGCCACAAAGCAGAAACAGGAAGATTGTACAGTTTAACACGTGGCTGAGGAGCTGGTGCATGAGGGAAGGGATACGATTTTCAGATTATTTGAGCTAGCGAGGATTGTGGTTTGTACAGGACTGTGTTAGGGGAAAGTGGACAGGCAGATCTCACACACAAACACATGCAGTGAAGTGTGAGGGAGGAGAGTGAGAAGAGAAAATGGGGATGATGAGAATGGAGTTAGGGCTCCTTCACAAAGTCCAAGACTGACTCATAAACTCATAAACTCAAAGACAGGATAAGAACAAAAGGGAGAACTGCCAAGGAGGATGGCCGAGAAATATAGAGACACAGATTGTGGTGAGTGCTTGGAATGGGCTGCCGGCGGCCGTGGTGGAGGAGGAAACGACAGGGTATTTTAAGAGACTCCTGGATGGGAATGTGGAGCTTAGAAAAATAGAGGGCTATGGGTAAGCCTGGGCAGTTCTAAGGTAAGGACGTGTTCGGCACTGCTTTGTGGGCCGAAAGGCCCGTATTGTTCTGGAGGTTTTCTGTGTTTCAGGGAGGTAGATTCTGGAAGGGTGCAATAATGATTCTGTTGTGATGGGTGATTCCTTAGAGCAAGGGGTTTGGATGGGGTGGAGTTTGTCAGGTGTGTTCAGGAAGGGTTCCTGCCACAACTTGTTGATAAGCCAACTAGAGAAGAGGCTGTACTTGATCTGGTATTGGGAAACGAACCTGGTCACTGGGGTGGGGGAGCTCTTTGGCGGAAGTGATCACAGCTCTTATCTGCTTTACCATAGCGCTGGAGAGGGCAGGAGCACACGATTCGTGTAAACATTTAATTGGGTAGAGTGCTTTCCGGCAGAATGTCAGGAGCATAGATTGTGGGCAGGTATTTTCAGGGAAATTCACGGCAGAGATGTCGCATATGTTCAGGGAACAATTGCATGGTGTTCAACACAGGTAAGTTCCACTGAGGCAGGGAAAGCATGGTAGGGTAAAAGAACCATGGTGTACAAAGGTTGTGGCAAATCTAGTTCAGAAGAACAGAAAAGTTTATGAAAGCTTCAATAAACTACAATAGAGTTCTGGAGAGTTACAAGGTGACCTGGAAATTGTAGGGAAGACCTACAGCGGATTGAAACACTTGAGCATACAGACATTAAGAAAGACAATGTGCTGGAGCATTGGAAAGATATTGAGTTAGATAAGTCGCTGGGACTCGGCGAGATATACCCCAGGATACGGTGGGGAACAAGTGAGGAAATTGCAGAGCTTCTGGCAATGATCTTTGCATTATGAACCAGCACAGGAGAAGTACCAGATGATTGGAATTTTGCAAATGTTGTCGCACTGTTCAAAAAAGGGAGTAGAGATAACCCAGGAGGAAATCATGGACCAATGAGTCTTACTTCAGTGGTAGGCAAGTTGTTGGTGAAGATCCTGAGAGGCAGAATTCATGAGCATTTTGAGAGACATAATCTGATCAGAGATAGTCAGAATGGCTTTCTCAAGGGTAGTTTATGCCTTACAAACCCAATCGAATTCTTTTGAGAATGTAGCAAAACAGATTGTTGGAGGTAGAATAGTGGATGCAGTGTACATAGATTTCAATAAGGCATTTGATAAGGTTCCCCATGCGAGGCTGATTCAGAATGTAATGAGGCAATGGGATCCAGGGACACCTTGCTTTGTAGATCCAAAATTGCCCACAGATGGCAATGGGTAGTTGTAGATGTTTCATTTTCTGCATGGGGGACCCTAACAAGTGGTGTTCCACAGTGATCTCTTCTGTGACCCCGACACCTTGAGATCTTTATCAATAACCTGGATGAAGAAGTAGAAAGGTGGGTTAGTAAGTTTGCTGATGATTCCAAGTTGAGGGTGTTGTTGATGGAGTACAGGGTTGTGTGAAGTAACAGCGCGACGTCAATAGAGTGCAGACCAGAGCTGAAAAGTGGTAGATGGAGTTCAACCCAAATAAGTGTTAAAATGTTCATTTTGAATGGTCAAAATTGAAGACAGAATATAATATTAATGGTAAGACTCTTGGCAGTGTCCAGGATGAGCGAGATTTTCGGGTCCGCCTCCATCAGACCCCAAAGTTGCTCTGCAGGTTGACCGTGTTGTTAAGAAGGCGTGTGGTGTGTTGGCCTTCATCAACTGTGGGATTAAATTCAAGAGCCATTTAAGGTTTAAGGTGTTTCTGGAGTAGGATACATGGTCGGCACAACATTGTACAAGTAGGTACAAGGGAGATGGCAGAGGTAAATTATCCACACAGAAGGGAGCGTGTAATTCATTGCCAGTGAAGGTGGTGGAGGCAAATGCAATGGGGTCTATTAAGAGACTTGTACTGTGTTGGTACATGGAGTTTAAAAATAGAGGGCAGTACAGTAGGCACATTCTGGGCAGTTTCTGGAGTAGGATACATGGTCGGCACAACATTGTGGGCCGAAGGGCCTGTAATGTGCTGTAGTTCTCGATGTTCTATGTTCACTCTCTGCTCCTATCAGATTTTCCTAGACCTTTGAAATTTGGCTTCAACTATTAACTTCTAGCTGACCTCTTTCCCCTTCGATCATAGCCCCCACCTTTTAATTCCGGTATTTCCCCCGTCCTTCTCAGTGCTGACGAAGGGACTCGGCTCGAACCGCGGTCTCTTTATTCTTTTCCATAGATTCTGCCTGAGCTGCTGAGTTCCTCCAGCGTTTTGAGGGAGTTGCTTTGGATTTCCAGCATCTGCAGACTTTATCGTGTTCATTCCAGGATTCGCCGACCGTGACCAGGAGATACAGTAGACCAACCTGACAGACTCGCAGGTGGAGTGTTGCCTCACCTGGAAGGGTGAATGGAGCTGAGGAAGGAAGTAAATGGGAGCGTGCAGAACATACCTCGCTTGCAGGGATATGTTCCAAGAGGGAAATTAATGGGAAGAGGTGAATGGAATCTTTGAGGAAAGCAAAAAATAGAGGGGGAGGGGAAGAATCCGCCTACTGCCAGCGTTTGTGTGGCTCCAATTAATTCTTCCTTTTCCCCAGTTTAAAATTTGAATTTTTAACTTTTATTTGTCCGATCTTAGAGGGGAATAGTTGTTTCTACGTCACAATCTTTAAGAAGTGGAAAGCAGCTTCCTGAATCCAGCAATGGAAAGGGGAACAAATAAGAGGAAACACCAGCTTGGGCTGAGCGTCTAGAACATTCGCTGATGGGTCTCGTCAAGAAAATAGAGAACAACACGGTAAAACTTGATGCTACCTCTCCTGAGATGAAGTCGTTACGAGAGAGTTTTCAATTTGTGCAGGAAAACATTATCTCCCCTGAATTCTGAACTTAAAGCGGCGAAGTGTCAAATCGCGGAGATTTCAGCTCGCGTGGAAAAGTCTCAACATAAGATTATCGATTTGGAAGCAAGATCTCGTCGGGATAATATTCGAATTGTTGGATTGAAGGAAGGGTCTGAGACTGGAGATTTATTAGACTACTTTGCTAACTTGTTTCAATCTCTGTTTCCGGATATTTTACCTCAATCTCCTGACATTGAAAGAGCGCACAGAATTTTCACTTCGCAATCTCGGAACCCGGATAAACCAAGGTCAGCTTTGGTTTCCTTTCTTCATTTTAAAGACCAAACATAAAATATGCAAGGAAACACAGAGTTTTTAAATTTAAAGGTTCTGAGATTCGTTTTCATGAAGATTATCCACGGGAAGTTATGGACCTGCGGTCTAAATTCGTTCCAACCATGAAGATAGCCTATGATAAGAGATTATTCCCATCACTTCAATAACAAGCCCGATTAAATTTATTTCCCAAAGATTCGACTCCACATGTTTTTCTTGATCCCAAAGAGGGATTGGACTATGTTAACTCTATTCCGGTTGTAGCCGAGCTTTGAATGGTTTTAGGATTTTTGAATAGTTGTAATTTCGGAAAGAAGATAAGCTCTGAATATTTCTGATTTGCTTAAGATGTCCTTTGATCGATCGACCATTTAAAGAAGATGTGAACTTTTTGATGTGAATGATGAATGGCTTTTCCGAAATCTGTTTGGTCTACTGAGTGAATTAACACAACGGACAGATTGTTTGATTATTTGTTTTTACTCTCTGTTTTTCATTAATTAAGTGATAGTTTCCATAGTTCATAAGGTCTTTTTCTTTTATGTATCGTTGGGAGTGCTTAGTCGATAGGTAATTAGTTTTTTTAAAAACAGTTTTTCACTGGGCGTGTCAGTTAAATGGAAAATGGTGCTGATTTTTCTTCACTAGAGATTACATACGCATTTTTCTCTTTGTATAATTTTATTGTTTTTGCGTCTTTGGAGATTGTTTCTGCTTTTCCAAGATTGTTTTAAAGGATTAAGTATAAACATTTTTTCTCTCTGAACTTTTATGCTGGACATGGGGAGCCAGATGTTGTAGAGAAAAACTGCACAGTGCAGGCCCTTTGGCCCATGATGTTCTACTTACCTTCCAATCTACTTCGTGAGTAATCTAATGCTTCCGTCCTGTGGAGAATTCTATTCGTCTTTCACTATAAGCCTATGTAGGATTTTCCTAAATGGCCTAACTGTGTCTGCCTCTATGACTATCCCTGGCAGATCTTTCCACGTACCCCTGGGCTATGAAAAAAAAACATCTCTGAGATACCTATATTTTCTTCTGATCACCGTAAAAGTGTGCCCTCTTGTATTAGCAATTTCAGCTGGGAATCTGTTCCATGTTTTAATGATTACTTAGCCTCACCAGTGTCCATTGTTCCAGCTCTGTAAAGCAATGGAAGGCATCAAAGCAAATTGATATTCAAATTGCATATATATCAGTTAGAAGCAAGGCCTGTAATTGGGCAGAAGAACCGGTTAACATGACTTGATATGGCGGTGTGTTTCTTTGTAGTGTTTGGCTTTTTTATATTTAGCAATTTCTTTTCCTTTGCAGGGCTTTTCTATTTTAGGGCCGTATGTTGTTTTCTTTGTAACTTGCAGGAGGAATTAAGGAAAGCTTTTTAAAATCACTGTAAAACGGGCAGCTCGCGGTGTCTCTCTCTTTTGTACTCCATGGGGATGCATTTCGGCTTTTTTTGCCGAATTTCGGGCTTTTTGGGGTGGTGGGAGGATTGGGGTTAGTTTTGATTCACAGGATCAATTGTAAGATTAATTTTAGTTTTCTTTTTTGGTATTTTTTCACATTACGGAGTCCCGGAGCATGCATATTTTATGTATGGTTGTACTTAACACCACCAGTTTTGATTAGACTGCGCTGGTATGCGTTCATTTATATGTTAAGTAAAATAAAATAATAATTATGGCAATTAAACAGATAAATGTTATAAATTGGAATGTACGTGGTTGGAATCATCCTATTAAGCGAAAGAAGATTTTAAACATCATTAATCTATTCCAACGCGATATAATTTTTGTTCAAAAAACATATAACAAAACGGGCAATCAAAATAGATTTTTTTTAAATGTGGAAGGGCCTTCAATTTCACGCTACTTGACAAAATAAAACAAAGGGAGCATCTATTTTTATTAAATGTTATATTTTATTTAACCAACAAGATGTTGTGTCAGATATTAATGGTAGATTTTTAATTGTTAAAGGAAAAATTTGTAATAGAAAAATTGTTCTGGTTAACCAATATTGACCTAATGCAGATGATCCTTCTTTTTAAAACAAAATGTATTTGCATTATTGCCGGACTTAAATGAATATATGTTGTTAATGGGTGGTGATTTTAACTGTTGCTTAAACCCTTTGATTGACAAGAGTTGAACGAATCAGCGACTTCCGAGTTGTTTTGCATCACTTATTAACTCTTTTCTAATTGATTTTGGCCTGTTTGAAATTTGGAGAGATTTACATCCTAATGATAGTGATTATTCTTTTTTTTCACACGTTCACAAAAATATTCGAGAATCGATTACTTTATAGTTGATCCCCGATTTTTGTCCGAAGTCCGGAAATGTGAATATGATGCTATAGTTCTTTTGGATCATGCACCTTTAAGTTTAGCTTTTGAATTGAATGATGTCGCTATTGCAAACTTGCCCTGATGTTCTTCAGAAAATGTATTACAATGTCTGGACTTTGTCGAATTTATTGAGACTCAGATAAAAGTTTTTTTTTTCCTTTTTAACAATACGGGAGATGTATCGAAATTGATTATATGGGACACATTTAAAGCATATTTGCGTTGTCAGATAACTTCCTATTCAGCTAAGCTTAAGAAACAGACAAAAACAGAGTTAGATAAGATTCCAAACAAATTAAAGAGTTGGATAGTATTTCTGCAGTCTCTCCTAACATTGATTTATTTAAACAGAGTTGAACTCCAATCACAATATAATTTGTTATTAACTTATCCTATTGAAAGTAATATGCTTAAATTGAAAAGTCAATTTTATGTGTTTGGAGATAAAAGTAATAAACTATTAGCATCTCAATTAAAAGCAGCTAGAGCTAAAATACAAATTTTAAAAATTCGTAAGGGAGCTGGTAGATTAGATATTAATAAAAAATTATAGACTTTTCTATGAAACTTTATAAATCTCAATTTCATATATGTTGGAGTTTGAATTTAATGTTAACATACTGGATTGACTTAAGGGGGAATTAAGGGGGAAGAAATGATCATCCTGTTAAAGGTGTGTTGGAGGACTGTTGGGAACTTCACAAGAAGAGCGTTTTTAGTTTTGGGTGCCTGGTATCACGCTTGAAATATGTGTTCGTTGGGTAATGAAACATGTCCCACAGTCGCGTTCTCGGTAACCCCACCTTGTTTCTTTCAATGCCTTTATTTGATGATAGGATACACGATTTAATAAACTCTAACAATTCTGTTATGCCTGAGAATTTCTTGGTTCAGTATCTCTTAAGGAAATTTATTGAGATAGTTTAATCTTTGTACAAAAGTATCAAAATATAATTTAACTGGGAATGTTGATGTTGCTGTGTTATGCGTGAATTATTGGTAACAATAAAGAAACAACCTTGCAAACCATTTATCAGGATTTACAACAGAATCGCTTGCCATCATTTCGTGCTTACAGTGGGTGGAGGAAATTTGTCCATGTAAAGCTCTAATTTGTTCAGATTCCCTTACGGTTTTGAAGAGCCTGAAAACAGGTCATTCTCGCAGCAGGTCAGATTTACTGCTGGAAACTCATCAAACGTTGTTTCATATTCAAAGGATTGGATTCGGGGTGTGCACTGATTTGGGGTGCATGAAGACACGGTGAGCAGTCGGGTCCTGAGGAGTCGGTGGACCAGAGGGATCTGGGAACACAGATTCATAATTACTTGAAAGTGGCGTCACAGGTAGATAGCGTCGAAATGAAAGCCTTTGGCACATTGGACTGCATAAATCAAAGTACTGAGTACAGGAGATGGGATGTTATGTTGAAGATGTTGGTGAGGCCTCATCTGGTGTATTGTGTGTAATTTTTGTTACCTGCCTGAAGGAAAATTATCAACAACATTGAAAGAGTGCAGAGAAATTTACAATACGTTTGCTGGGACTTGAGCACTCGAGCTTTAGGAAAAGGTAAGGACTTTACTTCCTTTAGTGTTGGGAAGGTATTCGCTGACGTATACGCTTACGTATATCTTTCGCTGAAAGATTTCGCTGATGTATGCAAAATTATGAATGCTGTTGACAGGGTAAATGCAGGCAGAATTTTTCCTCTGAGGTTGGGTGAGATGGGAACTGGAGGTCGCAGTTTAAGGGTGAAAGGTGAAATATTTAAGAGGAACCTGAGTGGGAATTCCTTCACTCAGAGGGTGGTGAGGGTGGGGGAAGAGCTGCCAGTGGAAGTTATGGATTTCATTGCAGGGAAGTTTGGATCAGTACATGGACGGGAGGGGTATTGAGGGCCATGGTCCAGCTGCGGTTATGGGACTTGGCAGAATAACAATTCGGTATTGAGTAAATGGGCAAAAATTGTTTGTTTCTTTGTTATAGTTCCCTCTGACTCCAAATGAAGTGTCGATGAAGGGGAATTGTTTGGGTCTGTTGCCAGGAAGAAAGCGGTTCGGTCTGCATTCAATATTCGATAGGTTTCAATTTGATTTCTCCCTCATTTTTCTAAGCTCATCGAGATCAGGCCTGGAGCCATCAAGAGCTCCTCATAGGTTCAGTCTGTCATTCCCTTTTCAGCCTCCCGAATGCATTGTGTAGAGACTGTCCGAGCTCTCCCCTCTTCAGAATTAAGCCCATGATATTTCTGTATCACTGACAAACAATGCAATGCTATCCAGTTCCCTGAGCCAGTGTCCACACATCCCTCTGGTGTCCTGAAGGGTTTCCTCCACACTCGCCATTTGTTCTCAGTAGTCACACCATCACGACAAAGACTGAGAGCTGTCTGCTCGCTGGTCTCCGACACAAACACTCACACACGCACAAAGAGACGGACACACACACATGCGGACTCATATAAACACATAGACATGCAGACACACAGAGATATTTTAATAAAGAATGCATTTGAAACTTTAAACTTCTTAAGATGGAGGCAGCTATTTTGCAAATTGTTTGAGATTATTCTTGCTCCGGAAAAATCTAATGTGCCTGTGGGGATATCGTCGGGTTTGGGGGTGCACATGGAAATGGGGCACACTGATTAGCGGATGTGCGCATAATTCAGGATGTGTCGCGGCATTTGGGGTGCACACGGATTTCGGAGTGTTGATGAATTTGGGGTGACACTGATTTGGGTGCTGCTTGCGCGTTTCAGGGTGCACATGGATTTGGGTTTGCACACGGATTTGGGGGTGCACGCTGTTCTGGGGAGTCCGTCGATTTGGGGATGTGATGATTCTCAAGGTTGTTTCATTTATAAATAATTTAATAACGAATGCACTTTGAACTGTGATTTTTCTATTTAATTTAAACATCTATTCTGTGAATTGTTTGAAATGAGTCTTGCTCTGGGATAATCTAATGTGCATGTGGGAGTGTCGTGGGAATGGAGTGTGAACAGATCTGTGTTTGTCGTTAGAGTTTAGGGTGTTGGCATCTTCGGGTGAGCACGGAACTGGGGGTGCAGACTGATTAGAAGATTGCGCTGATTTAGGGGTGTTTTAGCGAATATGGGAGTGCAGAGGTATTTGTGGATGTGCGCAGAAATAGGGGCTTGTTAGCGAATATGGGGGTGTCAGTGGACTTAGGGGCATCTCCTGACATGAAGATGGGTTTGCGGAGGTGCGCAGATTTGGAAATGTCAGCGGATTTGGGGTTCCACACGGATTTTGGGATTTGGTAGACGTGGAGGTGTTCATGGATTTGGGCTGCGCGCGTATTTCACGGTTCTGAGGATGTGGCGTTGTGGTGAATAAGAAGTTGTTTCATTTATAGATGATTTTGACAATAAGTGCAGCTTGAACATTGAATTTTGTTCCTGCTAAATTATTAATGCGAACGTGTTTGAAATGATGCTTGCTCTGGTATAATCCGATGTGTATGTCGGTGTGTCAGCGGGTTTAGGTTGCACATGGAATTGGGGTACACACTGATTCGGTGGATACAGATTTGAGATTGTGCGCTGATTTAAGGGGCCGTCAACGAATATGCGGGTGAACAAGCATGTGGACGCGTGCTTGGTCTTCGAACTTTGTTCTTCCTGTGCTTTAAGCTATTTTGTGAAGTGTTTGAAATGCTTCCTGTTTTGGGGCAGACTCATGTTTACGTGTACCACGGCTTTGGGATCCGCTAGGATTTGGGGATGTGAGAATATTTCGGAGTTTGTCAGCGAATGTGTGAGTACACAGGGATTTTGGGGTGTCACTTGTTTTGGGGGTGCACACAGATTTGAGGGTTGAATGAGGGTTTGCCGATGAGCAGGGTTTTACGGGTGTACACTGGTTTGCAGATATATGCAGAGTTGGGAGTGTTGGCGGATTCAGGGGTGAACACTGACTTTAAGGAGCTGCTGGATTTGGAGATGTGTCGTATCTCAAGGTTGTTTCTTTTAAAGATAAATGCGATATGAACTTTGACCGCTATACCTGTTTTTTTAAATGGAAGCGGCCATCTTGTGAACTATTTGAAATGATTCCTACGTTGGAATAATCTAATGTGCATGTGTGAGAATCAGCGGGCTCGGGTGCACAACGGATTCGCGGGTGCAGACGGATTTGAGAATATGCGGTCAATTAGGAGTGCTTTGGAGAATATGGGGGTGCACAGGGATTTGGGAATGTGGACAGGAACGGGTGTTTGCCAGATAATATTAGGGATACATGCGGATTGAGGGCACACATGAGCTTAGATGCACACGGATTTCGGGGCGCACACATATTTGTGTGTCGGTGCAAATTTGAGTGTGTGCAGAGATTTGGGAATGTCGGCGGATTTCAGGGTGCATACAGATTTTGGGGGTTCGGTAGTTTTGGAGCATACGTTGGGGGTGTGTACATATGTCAGGGTTCTGAGGATTTGGACGTGTGACGACTATCAGACTTGTTTTCTTCAGAGATAATTTAACAATAAATTCATTTTTGAACGTTGAAGTTTGTTCTTGCTATTTTCTAAGGCGGAGGCAGCCGTTTTGTGAACTATTCGAAATGATTTTGCTCTGAGATGATCCAATGTGCAAGTGTGTCTGCTGATTTGGAGCTCTGACGAATCTCAATGTTGTTTCTTTTGTACACAGATTAATCATGAATGCAATTTGAATGTTGACCTCTGCTCTAGATTTTTATGGTTCAGGCAGCCATTTTGTGAAGTGTTTGTTATGAGAGTTCGAGAGCATGTGCAGTTTGCGGGGACAGATGAGAAAGGATTGAACCGAGGGGATAAATTGAATTCGAGGTCTATGCATACGTATATAGTGTGGCCGGGTCAGGCAGAGACAATGGGTCGATCCACACAGAGACACAGAAACACGCTACACAGAAGTGTAATTTCTTATCCGCCTGTCCAGCGCTCCGCCGTGTTCTTTAACACATACGTGGTGATATGGTTGAAACATACTCAACCCCCTACTAGACTTTATGTTCATGTATTAGGGTTAAGGGTGGGTCCTTGACGAGCACCGAAATGTTCTGACTGTGACTAAGTCAGTGAAGATGTTGAAGGGTTTTGTGGATATAAATGCGTTTATTCACCATCACAAGCAGATCTTTTCTTGGCGACCCCCTCGTTAGAGTCCCCCAAACACAGGCTAATCCAAGTGTTTATACTCTCGAGGAGAATGGTAACAGTAGGTGATTCAATACAATTTTACAAACAACAATGACATAATTTACTTCAATATTCTGTGTGTCTCAGTTGGCTCCATTGAAGTACATATTTACAGTGGGAGCACATTAAATTGATAAGAAACCACTGAAGGTTCAGTCACCTTTGTTGGGACAAATTAATTCACACAAACAGTCCAAACATTGCACTAGTTAATTATTTATTCGCAATCTGTCACCACGGGGATTGCACCCGCCTGACATAATTGTTTCGTAAATAATTTTAAAACAGTTATTTTAAAATCTGTTGAAATGTGTCCCTGCGGAGTCGCTAAATGTTATTAAAAACCGCAGGCATGTGTTGCCTTAACATTTCATTCCGAGAGATCGCCTGTAGCACAGTGGGGACAGGTCACTGGACAGAGAAAATGCCTGCTATGTTGGATAGGTACAGTAATGTGGAGAAAGTAATGTACGTGTTCATCGCCGTCATTGGAGTTCCTGGTGAGTGAGCAGAGCAATTCATGTTTGGTCTTTCTGTGTGTTAACCATGTGAATCTGTTGATGATCATTTGACGAGCTTCTAACTTGATGATCATTGGACAAATATCTGTCAGAGATATTGATCCTGTCAGTTCAACACTCTGACTTTTCATATTTAATGACAAGCGGAGCTAAACTCCTGTCTTTCATTGAACTCACGGGATCGCCTCGAACGTTGTTCTTGATTTCAATGACACCTTGTCCGGAGTTGTCCCAGTGTGGGGACAGGCAGCTCTCCCGCAAGCTGTGGCTGGGATGGGTTTACATTGTAAAGTTCACTGTTTCTGAGTTATCGATAAGAGAGAAACCCTGGTCCTGTGTTTGTCGTCTCCCTGTGGAGTTGGTCACAGTCGAATCTCACTGCCTGTCGGTCAATAATTGGGTCTGATCATCTGAACCAGTGTCCACGGATCTGCTGACGAGAGTTATCGAATTGAACTCCGCTGTAGAATTAATCCATTAACTGAGACGCTCAGCTTCAGGTTACCAAGTTGTTCCTGCTTTCTCTCTGAGACGCGTCGTAAATTGGGGCACCGCTTCGTCCTGTTGAAAAGTCTCGGTCCAGAACCGAAGTTTGTTCAATTCCATGGATGCTGCCTGACCTGCTGAGTCCCTTCAGTATTTTGTCTGTGTTGCGCCCTTCAGTATCCCTTCCCGGCCCCATCAGATGCTGAGTTTCCAAGGGGCCTGGTCAGTCACGGTTAAATCAGTGAAACCGGCCACCAGAAGTGAAACACTTCTTCAGTCTTATCTCCACACTGAAGAAGGAAGGTCAGAGACAGTGTGACCAGTGTCTCATGTTAGATTAACAGCCGTTCCTAGACTGTGGTGCTCGAGATCTTCAGCTGAAACACGATCCCTTGAGGAATGGGTTCAGTAATGCCCAGTATCTGTTCTCTCTTTCTATCTCTCCGTCTGTCTTTCTCCAACGAATTTAGTGGCGATTGTGATCCTGTCCCGGGGAAAGTGCCGCCTCTCTACCTGCACCACTCGCTACCTGGTGGCCATGGCAGTGGCGGATATGCTGACCGTTGTCACCCAAGTCATTTTCTCTCAAATCAATGGGTATTACTTCCCGTGGAGTTTTCTGAGCATCTCCCCTGTGTGCAGTGTTATGTATGTACTGAGGTTCACAGCCACACACTGTTCTGTCTGGTTCACCGTCACTTTCACCTTTGACCGGTTTGTCGCCATTTGCTGCCAGAAAATGAAAACAAGATATTGCACCGGGAAAACTGCGGCTGTGGTTCTGACAACAACCGGCGTACTGTCCTGTCTGAGAAACGTTCCCCGATACTTTATAAGTACTTTTCAATACTTCAATAATCTGTGTCGGACAACTGGTTCCTTTGAAGTACATATTTACAGTGGAAGCACATTTAATTGACAAGACACCTCGGACGGTTCGGTCACCTTTGTTATAACAATCTAACTCCCACAAATGATCTAAATATTATTCATTAATTTAATTACAATCTGTCATCGCAGGGATTGCACCTGTCTGACGTAATTGGTTTGTAAATAATTTAAAAACCTTTATTTTAAAATCTGTTGAAATCTGTCCCTGTGGAATTGCTAAATGGCTTTTAAAAGCCCAGGCATGTACTTCCTTAATGTTTCATTCCGAGAGATCGCCTGTCGCACAAAGAGACAAATCACTGGCCAGAGAAAATGTCTGAGATGTTGGATAGGTATATCAGTGTGGAGAAAATATTGTACATGTTCATTGCCGTCATTGGAGTTCCTGGTGAGTGAGCAAAGCATTTAATGTTCGGTATTTCTGTGTTAACCGGTGTGAAACTGTTTAAGATAATGTTACAAGCTTACAAACTGATCATCACTGCACAAATATCCATTAGAGATATCGATCTTGTCAATTTCACATTCTGAATTTTCATATTTAATAACGTGGAACTAAGTCTATGTTTCTCCTCTAACTCTCGGGATCGAATAGAACGCTGTTCTTGCCTTGAACGGCACCTTGACCAGAGATGTCCCAGTGCTGGGGCCAGGGATCTCTCCGGGAAGTTGTGACTGGGAGATGTTTGCATTCTGAAGTACACTTTTCCTAAGTTATTGATCAGAGGGAAACACTAGTCCTGTGCTTCACGTCTCCCTGTGGAGTCTGTCACAGTCGGATCCCACTGTCTGTTGGTCAATTATTGGGGCTGATCACCTGAACCAGTGTTTACGGATCTGCTGCCGTGTGTTATCGAATTAAACTGCGCTGCAGAATTAATCCATTAACGGAGCAAGTCAGCCACAGGTCACTAAGTTGTTCCTTCTTTCCCTCTGAAACCCGTCATAAATAGGGGCAGAGCTTCGTCCTGAAGGAGGGTCTCGACCCGAAAAGAAAGATTATTCAATTCCATGGAAGCTGCCTGACCTGCTGAGTTCCTCCAGTTTTGTGTCTGTTGCTCCTCTCTGTATCCCTTCTCGGCCTCATCAGATGCTGACTTTCCAGAGTCCTGGTCAGTCACAGTTAATTCAGTGAAACCGGCCTCATCAGCGACCGGAATGGGGATCAGCACCAATCGTTGTTGTTCATGCAGATCTTTTTTATCGCAACGATTCCCCACTCATCGTCTTATCTCCACACTGAAGAGGACAGGTCAGAGACAGTGCGACCCATTTCTGGTGTTAGATTAGCATCCGTTTACAGATTCTAGCACTCCCGAGTTGTAGCTAAAGCACGATCTCATGTTAATTCCCAGAGAATGTTTTCAGTAATACCCAGTGTCTGTTCTCTCTCTCCAGTGAATTTATTGGCGATTGTGATCCTGTCCCGGGGAAAGTGCGGCCTCTCTACCTGCACCACTCGCTACCTGGTGGCCATGGCAGCGGCGGATCTACTGACTATTGTCCTCAGCGTTATTTTGTTTCGAATCAAAAGGTATTATTTCCCGTGGAGTTTTCTGGACATCACCCCTGTGTGCACTGTTATCGGTGTGCTGATGATCACAGCCATACACTGTTCTGTCTGGTTCACCGTCACTTTCACCTTTGATCGGTTTGTCGCCATTTGCTGCCAGAAACTGAAAACAAAATATTGCACCGGGAAAACTGCGGCTGTGGTTCTAACAACAACCGGCGTACTGACCTGTCTGAGAAACGTTCCCCGATACTTCACACGGGAACCCAAGGTGATCATCGACAATGTACCGTGGCTCTGTAAGATCATGGACAATTATTTCACTGACCCCGGGTGGGTAGCATATGACTGGGTCGATACGGTTTTAGTTCCGTTCCTCCCTTTCGCTGTGATCCTGCTGCTCAACGCTCTGACAGTCAGGCACATTTTAGTGGCCAGTCGGGTCCGTAAGGGGCTGAAGGGTCAGAGCAAGGGGGAGAACCGCAGTGACCCAGAGATTGAGAGCAGGAGGAGATCTGTGGTTTTACTTTTCACCATTACCGGCAGCTTCATCCTCCTGTGGATGGCGGTGGTTGTAAATTTCATATATTATCATGTCTCAGGGAAAGGATTCAGTTTCAATGATTCTGAATGGATCTTTCAGTACGTCGGGTTTGTCCTGATGAATTTCAGCTGCTGCACAAACACATTTATTTACGCGGTGACTCAGTCGAAATTCAGGGAACAGGTGATCAGCGCGGTGAAATATCCCGTCACTTCGATGCTTCAGTTCATTAACGGCGCCGCATCCTGAGTAGTCGCCAGAGGCGGCGGCAGAGTCTCCAGTCCGGGCTCCAGATCCTCAGATTCACCGCCTGATCTCCCAGGCGTGTTATTCCAGGGCGGATTGTCCCATCGACCGGCAGTCCGGGACGTTAAGATATTGTGTGTGTCGGGAGGGGCAAAGCACCGTCCAAGAGAGTCAGAACCTCATTCTTCCCGCCAGATGCCAGACAAAGAACTACCCCGGAATGCCGCCCACACATTCGTCTGCGGATATGTCCATCTATTCCCATTCCCTCACCAACTTCACTGTCAGACATTCCGACAAGACGGCGCGTGTCGAGTCAAATGCGCGTTTACTAACCAAATGTGAAACGCACCAGTCCCCGCCATCTCTTTTAATGATTGGCAAAATTAAGACACTCCAATTTAAAGGCGCATTCCCGTTATCAACTGGACTGGACTATGGTGTAGAGAATTGGGAAATAATATCCTCACTGCTTCTGTCTTCTAATGAAAGCTGAATTACCCCCAACAAATCCTATTGATTATACGTAATGAAACACAACACTGCGAATAAAATAAAGTCACACCCATGACTTAAGAAAGCGGTTAAATGAAATTAATCAAGCCCCCCGAAATTACAAGGAAGCCTGTATGATTTCTTTCCTGATATGTTTCACCCTGAAATAGCATCTGTTTAGCCGTTTCATAATGAAAAAACCTACACGATCCGGAAGCATGTTTTGTAACATGACAAAAGGAATAATTAAGCATAGTAAGTCATGGCGATATAATTCCTTCCCTTCTTGTTTCTCCCATAAACCCAGCACTTTCATGTTCCCATTCTGGTTCATATCAATATAATTCCGTCCGTTCTTGTTTTCCCCCTTTCTCCCCATACACCCAACACGTTTATGTATTCTGTAAAGGTGTACCCATTTTCCCATCAGTCTTTCCATAAGCTCCTAATTCCCAACATACATAACTCTGAGCTTCTGATTTGTTAAGAAAAGGGTCTTTATCCACAGTTGAACTTTTGTAACTTACAGTCAACCCACTCATTCCCCTCAATACCTCTGTGTGCAGGGACCTATAAGAAGAAAATATATAAACAAGTACTTGAATATGAATTAATGCCTGGTGAGTTTCCAACAGTAAAGCTGGCCGACTGCTAGAATAACGTGTTTATGAGTCATCAAAACATAAAAGTAATCTGAACAATTATAACGCTACGTGTGAAGAAATTTTTCCACCAACCTTCAGCTTAAAATGATGGCAACCATTTCTGCTGAAAATACTGATAAATGGTTGCAAGGTAATTTCTCTATCATTGTCTATAGTTCAAGCCCAAAAATGGGCTACTCCAGCATTCCCAGTTAAATTATCTTTCGTTCCATCTGTAAAAATGTTAAAACTTGGCATGGTTAGTATAACGCTTGGGTCTATCGGCTTGTATTTGTCCAAGGTGAAACCCGTACAGCCGCCAAACCGTGTCTCCCGTTTCTGTAGATGCTGTGAAATGCACACTGGTACAAACTCGCTCATACAATATCAGACAGCACACAATGTACGTTTTCCAGATTACTCTTTATAAACCTTACTGGAAATAGGTAATTAATAGCGATACAATATAAAAAGAAAAGAAAAAAGGCGCCGACTTATCAGAGTTCAATCAGTTCGTGCACAACCGCTGGAGCTCAATTATCGAAGCTTTCTGTCCACCATTCGATCTTCTCCGACCTCCTCGACCCGCCGTCTGGGACCAACCTGGGACCAGCGCGTCCTTCCTCTTCGGTTCTCCTCCCGATAAACCCGCGCACTGACTCCAGGTTCCCACACATACAGATAGAACAACATCACTTCCAGTGGTTAGTTCCTCCGTTATCAATAATTATAACCCAAACATTTCAACTAAAAAGGGCATTACCAAATCAGTTACCTACAAAGAAGCCTTTTCATTATAACGTTACAGAGAAGCCATTTTATATATGCAATTAACAGTTAACATTACAGTTAATAATCTGAGAACCCTGTATTTTCCCCCCACCGAATTAAGTCATGCATTCATGACGTTCAGATAATTCGCCAACCCCTCTTGCAGAACACACCGCCCAATCCAAGTGCAGAAAGCAGTTGCATAACTCCCCAAAACAGTGGATCTCACATCCTGTTCCCCAGGTGCCACATAGGCCAACCTGTCTGGGGGGTGCCTAGTTCTCTGAGGCTGCGCACTCCCTCTTCTAACTCCTCCGCCTCGGACAATACGGGAGACTGATGGGAACTACGAGGCGAACCCTCCCGCAAGCGGTCTCCCAAACCCCTCTGCAACTCGGAACCCTCCATCTCTTGGTTGGGCCCCACATCCTTTATTCCAACACCCTATGGTACCCCCGACTGTCCATCTCTAGCCCCCTTACCCCGTCTAACCCAGTGGAAGAAGGACCGGGAGCCTCCCGCTCCATCACGGGGGCGTCAGCGAACGGCAGCATGTACCGATCGTCCGAGTCATCATCCTCCGAGTCAGTGTCTCTCACAGGGTTTGGGCCCGGGCCCGACTCTCCCGGTGTGGGCTCTTCCACCACCCTGCGTGGACGCAGAGTCCTGGTACAAGGTGCAACTGGCACCTCGGGCTCCGGCTCTACCTGTACATCTCACCCCAGGGGCAACAGGTGATTCCGATGGAGAATCTTGATGGGGCCCTTCCCATCCTTGGGCGTCACCCGCAGAAACGGTAGATTTGGCATCTGACTCTCTACTACAAAGGGCGTGCCCGACCAGCGATCAGCCAGCTTGTGTTTCCCAGGTAGTCCCAAATTCCTTATAATGACTCGATCTCCCGGCAGCAGTTGGGAGAACTTCACCTTCTTGTCATACTTCCTCTTATTTCCCCGATTCTGCTCGGCGCCCGCCTCCCTAGCCAGCCAATAAACTCTGTGTAGTCCTTTCTTAATATCAGACACATACTTCAAGTAGGGCTTCAGCGATACTTTACCTGCATCCGTCCCAAAACAGAGGTCAATGGGCAAACTTGCCTCGCGCCCAAACATCAAATAGTAGGGCGAGTATCCAGTAGCTTCATTTCGGGTACAGTTGTAACAGTGAACCAGATGCCAAATATGTTGACTCCATCGGCACTTTTTGCTAATCTCCAGAGTTCCCAGCATCTCTAGCAGCGTCCAATTAAACCTCTCCGGTTGGGATCACCCTGCGGATGATAGGGCGTAGTCCTCGATTTCTCAACCCCCAACATACCCAGTAGCTCGTAGATGAGCTTACTCTCAAAGTCTCGTCCCTGGTCACTATGTATCCGCCGGGGAGGGCCATAATGTACAAAATACTTCTCCCATAGCACTTTCACCACCGGAGTCACACTTTGCTGCTTGGTAGGGAACGCTTGAGCGTACCTGGTGTAGTTGTCTGTGATGACTAAGACATTCGCCGTATTGCTGGCATCGTGTTCTATGGCGAAGAAATCCACACACACCAGGTCCAGCGGCCCCTCACTTTGCAAACGTGACAACGGAGCAGCCTGCACAGGCAGCGTCTTCCGGCGTATGCAGCGAATGCACGACTTGCAATACTCTTCCACCTCCGCCCTCATTCGGGGCCAGTAAAACCTGTCTTTGAGCGATACACAGATCTACTCCACCCCCAAATGTCCAGAATCATCGTTCAGGGACTTCAACTCAATCTTCCGATACTTCTCGGTCCGGGGGTGACGTGACCCGGTATAAAGATTATTTCCTCAACTTCAACTGAGGTCATTCCCTCAATAACTGAGGCACTGAAGCGTGTTTTGTCTTCTCCGCCCACGCCAGATCACCCATTTCCACCGCGCACCAAACAGTGCCAACACCCGTGTCATCCCGCTGAGAAGCTGCCTCTTCCCCCGGCCTTAATTCCGGAAACTGTTTAGTCTTCAATGCAGTCAGGTCACAGTAAACTGGGGGTAGGTCGTCAGCAGAAGTCCCCAATGGGTCCACTGCTCGTTCCGGCCTCTCCGTTTCCTCGGCCTTCACGGTGATAGCAAACTGACACATGGCTTTCACCCCAGGGGCAGGAATGCTCTGCCACTCCTCGTCCGTCTCCTGTTCCTCATGCTCCCGTCGTGACAAAGCATCAGCATCGACATTCCTGCTTCCCAGCCGGTACTTCAGGCTGAAATCACACACCGACAAAGCTGCCAACCACTGATAGCCTGTAGCATCCAGTTTCTCCAAAGTCAGGTTATAAGTAAATGGGTTGTTGTCCGTTCTCACCTCAAACCTGGCTCCGGAGAGATAGTCACTCAGCTTATCCACCACTGCCCACTTCAACGCCAGAAACTCCAGCTTATGGGTGGGACAGTTTCTCTCGGAGAGCGACAAACTCCGGCTGACAAACGCGACAGGTCTCAACCCGGTGCCCTGATCTTGATACAAGACGGCCTCTAATCCCTCTCGGGGGCGTCGTGTCCAGTACATAAGGTAATCGGGTGTCCGCAAAAGCCAGCACCGGTGCCTGGGTCAGCAACTCTTTCAGCGATTTCGAAGCCTCCTAACAATTTGCATCCCATCTCTGTCCGAAGGGCTCCGACGGTTTGAGATATTCTCCAACCTCCCGTCCCCTCTTTTCCTTTCTTCCCCATGGGAGGGTAACCATGCAGAAGCTTGTTCAAGGGGTGACTCACTTTGACGTAGCCCTTCACGGATCTCCGATAATAACCACAGAACCCCAACAACGAGAGCAGAGCGCTCACAGTCCGGGATCTCGCCCACGTGGTCACCGCTTCTATCTTAGCCGGGTCTGTAGCTACTCCATCCCGCTAGATTATGTGTCCAACATAGCTAACAGACGTCTTGCAGAACAGACACTTGTCCAGGGAGAGTTTTAACCCTTCCTCCTTCAGTCGACATAGCACCTTCAGCAGCCTCGCTTCCTGTTCTTCCAAGGTGGCTCCAAACACTACCAAATCATCCATATACACCAACACTTCATGCAAATTCATATCCTCCACCGTCTTCTCCATGACCCTCTGGAAGGTAGCAGGGGCTCCCGATATACCCTCGAGCATCCTTCCGAACTGGAAAAACCCTATAGGGCATATAAATGCCGCCTTCTCTTTGTCGGCCTCACTCATCGGGATCTGGTAGTATACACTCCTCAAGTCCAGCACACTAAACCACTTCGCTCCACTCAGACAGGCCAACGCATCTTCGACCCTCGGGACCGTATACTGGTCAGGGACAGTGCGCCGGCTCAGGGTCCTATAGTCCACACACATGCGTAGCTTTCCGTTCTACTTCCGGGCCACCACTATTGGGGACGCATAAGGCCTTCGGGACTCAGTGATGATTACAGCTTCCTTCAACTTGCACAAGTGCTGCCGCACGTCTTACACATCTGCAGCGGCCAGTCGCCGCGACCTCTCTCTGAACGGGGTGTCCTCAGTCACTCGGATGGTATGGCGAGTGTTCTTGGAACAACCGACTGAAACTCGGCAAGAGAAAAACAAATCTTCCTGCTTCAACATCTTCTCCACCAGCCTGCGTTTCCACTCCGGCGGCACAGGAGAGTCCCCAAAGTTAAGGGCCTCAGCGGTCAAGCTTTCCTGTTTTCCAATCCTTCCCGCCTAGTGGGCCTCACAGGTGCGCTAGACATTACCGTCACCGGGAACAAATGCGCCAGCGGCATCCCTCTCTTAAAGGTGATTTCTCTATCCGCCTGGCATCTACCACCGAGGGCCTCGGCACTTCGGGCCTCACCAGCACCCCAGCCGGAAATCGTGACTCCCCCTCGAGGGCCTCGCCGTCAGGCACTCCGGGAAATCTGGGGGTTCCCATCACTCTTGCTGCTTCCCTGGGCTTTATTATCACAGGCTTCGACTGGGTGGACCAGACAGTCCCCCTTTTAAATTCAGTCTCCGGCCCAGGGCGGCGTGCACTTGGTCAAAAGCAGCATGAAACGCTGGGTGCTCGGCTCGGTCCCCCAAACAGTCCTCTCCTGCAGGCCCCCATGAGACTCCGCACCACAGGGATGTTGTTCCCCACCAGTATTGAAGCATTCCCCGTTTCATCTGGCTCCGGACAAATCACGCTAACGTCTCCAGAACTTCGGACACTCCCACATCGGCTTCTGAATACTCCAGTTTCACCGGCAAATACCCTTCAAACGGGTAATCCCTAGCACTGACGCCCCAAATCCCCAGTGCACGGAGTGGGGACAATGGCAAACGCTTTAAGTACTGATTGTAAAACGAACGATATAATAGCGATACCTGCGTCCGGGTGTCGAGTATGGCTTTAGCAGAGATTCCCTCTATCCGTAGCGACACGCTCGAGCGGGGTTCCACTAATCCTTCCAGAATAGAGTCTTTTGATTTCGTGGGTTCCTTGGTAATTTCCTGCGAACGGGTTCCCCGGGAGACTCAAGGCCATTCCCTCACTGGGTCTCCTCTAGGTTTCCCGACACCTGTCCCTTCTTGGATACCCGGGGACTCGCCCTCCTAGAGGCTTCCGGCCGCTCACATTCCCGCTGGAAGTGGCCCTCCTCCCCGCAGTTATAGCACACCCCCTGCCTCTCACAGTCACTCCGGAAGTGTCCCTTTTCACACAGTTATAGCACACGCTATTAGTCGCCCGCCTTCTCGCAGACCTCCCGCCACTCGCAGCATCCTGCGCTGTCTCGTCCTCTGGGAAGCGAAGCCCTCCCTACCGACTCCTCAGCCCTCAGCTCGGCCACCACATCCTTTATCAGTTGCTGGGTGGAGCCCAATCCTCTCCCATCCCTACCGGGGGCTACAACTGAGGATCTCACCCTGCTGACAGTGTCCTCCCGCGGCCTCAACGCGCGCTCACCCCCCCCCCCACATCTCTGATCAGTTGAACGAACGTCGGAGGAGGGCGCGTTTTATAAGACTGCAGGAGACTCCAAGCAATCTTGTCCTCGGCCTGGGTACCCCGAAATACCTGATCCATCCTGAACTGATCCACCTGTTCAGCCCGAATGACTCCCCTGCGCCTCAATCCATTAAGCTGTCTCTCCAGCCGATAAAAGGTTCGCAGATAGCTTCTCACCCTCCTCCTGATACATGTTTTAAAACTCCCCGAGGATCTCCCAGTCAACCCAAAAGCACTTTCCAAAGCCTCCATATAGTCCTTCAGAGTGTCCAAAGGCTGGATAACCTTCACACCTCGCACTAACCCAGCCGCCTCTCCCCGCAAACTTTCAACAAATCTCTGTCTCTTTTCCTCATCCGAGCACTGACACTCCCTCAACAACTGTGACGTTTGCTCAACCCATGTCTCATAATCTTCCTCACCATCGGGAGTGGGCGTTATCCCCGAGAAAATCTTAACTTCTGGCGGGGCCCCTCTGCCCTTCTCGCTAAGGAGGTAAGTGCAGAGGCCAACTCAGAGCTCTCGCCTTTCACGGTGGAACGGGAACTGACCAACCTTTCCAAATCTGATCAAAGTTCCGCGATACAATCTCCACTTTGCCTAAAGTTTTAACCGCACTCAAACCTCGGAGTAACACTTCATCCGGTACGCTAGTCTCCACCCCCCCCCCCTCAGCCCGCACGCATTGCTCTCTGCCACCTTCGCAGCCGCACACCATCGCCGAAAAGCAGCTGCCGCCATCCCGACTGTATTTTATTTAAGCAGAGTGGTCACACAGCCTCCACGGAATTCAATCCCGGGACGAGCAGCCCACAAATGTGACCCCCAGGGCTATCGGCTTGTATTTGTCTCGGGAAATATCCGTCCACACGCCAAACCGTGTCTCCCGTTTGCGTGGATGCTGTGAAATGCACACTGGTACAATCTCACACACACAATATCAGACAGCACACAATGTACGTTTACAGAGTGCACTTTATAAATCTTACTGGAACTAGGTTATTAATAGGGATACAATATAGAAAGAAAAGCAATGGCGGAAAAACTTATCAGAGTTCAATTTAATCGTGCACAACCGTTCGAACTGGATAAATGCCGTCCTCCCTTTGTCGGCCTCACTCATCAGGATCTGGTAATATCCACTCCTCAAGTCCAGCAAACTAAACAAATTCGCTCCACTCAAACAGGCCAACGCGTCTTCGACCCTCGGGACCGTATGCTGGTCAGGGACAGTGCGCCGGTTCAGGGTCCTATAGTCCACACACATGCGTACCTTTCCGTTCTTCTTTAGGGCCACCACTATTGGGGACGCATAGAGCCTTCGGGACTCAGTGATGATTCCAGCTTTCTTCAACTTGCACAATTGCTGCCGCACGTTTTCCACATCTGCAGGGGCCAGTCGCCGTGACCTCTCCCTGAACAGGGTGTCCTCAGTCACCGGATGATATGGCGAGTGCGGTGGTATGGCACAGTGGTCACACAGCATCCACAGAATTCTATCCCGGGACGAGCACCCCACAGATGTAACGGCCAGGACTATCGGCTTGTATTTGTCTCGGGGAAAACCCGTCCACCCGCTCAACCGTGTCTCCCGTTTGCGTGGATGCTGTGTAATGCACACTGGTACAAACTCGCACATACAATATCAGACAGCACACAGTGTACGTTTACAGAGTACATTTTATAAATCTTACTGGAACTAGGTAATTAATAGCGATACAATATAAAAAGAAAGAAAAGAGAGCCAAAACTTATTAGAGTTCAATCGGTTCGTGCACAACCGCTGGAGCTCAATTATCGAAGCCTTCTGTCCACCATTCGATCTTTTCCGACCTCCTCGACCCGCCGCCTGCAACCAACCTCGGTGGTCGACCAGAGCGCATCCAGCACGTCCCTCCTCTTCGTTTCTCCTCCCGGAAATCCTGCGCCCTCCCTCCAGATTCCCACACATACAGAGAGAACAACATCGCTACCATTGGTTAGTTCCTCCGTAGTCAATAATTATAACCCAAACATTCCAACTAAACAGAGCATTACCTTATCAGTTACCCACAAATAAGCCATTTCATTATAACTCTACGGAGAAGCCATGTTATATATGCAGTTAGCAGTTAACTGATTTGAGGAACGGGGAAGTATGAATGTGAGGGCAGCTTGTTGTTTCGGTGTCGGATGTGGGACGCCCTGGAGTCTCCTAGCCTCCCGGAAGTCCACATCTGCGCCAGGTGCACCGAGCTGCAGCTCCTAAGGGACCGTGTTAGGGAACTGGAGCTGCAGCTCGATTACCTTCGTCTGGTCAGGGAGAGTGAGGAGGTGATAGAGAGGAGTTACAGGAAGGTGCTCACACCGGGACCACGGGAGGCAGACAGGTGGGTCACGGTTAGGAGGGGGAAGGGAAAAGTAAGGTACTAGAGAGTATCCCTTAACAATAACTACTCCTGTTTGAATACTGTTGGGGGGTGGGGCAGCCTACCTGGGGGAATAAACAGCGGCCGTGCCTCCAGCACAGAGCCCGGCCCTGTAGCTCAGAAGGGTAGGGAAAGGAAGAGGAAGGCAGGAGAAATAGGGGACTCGATAGTTAGGGGGTCAGATAGGCGATTCTGTGGACGCGACCAGGAGACCCGGATGGTAGTTTGCCTCCCTGGTACCAAGGTTCGGGTTGTTACGGATCGCGTCCAAGATATCCTGAAGTGGGAGGGTGAGGAGCCAGACGTCGTGGTGCATATAGGTACCAATGACATAGGTAGGAAAAGGGAAGTGGCCCTGAAAGGAGAATACAGGAAGTTTGGAAGGCAGCTGAGAAGTAGGGTTGCAAAGGTAGTAATCTCAGGATTACTGCCTGTGCCACGCGGCAGTGAGAGTTAGAATAGAATGATGTGGAGGATAAATGCGTGGCTGAGGGTTTGGAGCAGGGGGCAAGGATTCAGGTTTCTGGATCATTGGGACCTTTTTTGGGGCAGGTCTGACCTGTCCAAAAAGGACGGGTTACACTTCAATCCTAGGTGGACCAATATCCTGGAGGGGAGATTTGCAAAGGCTACTGGGGAGACTTTAAACTAGAAGGGTTGGGGGGTGGGAATCAATTTGAAGAGACTAGGGGAGAGGAGGTTAGTTCACAAATAGAGAAAGCTAGTGTGTGAGGGAGGATAGGCAGGCGATAGAGAAGGGGAGCGCTCAGACTGAAGATGTAAGGGAGAAGGAAGAAAAAGATAATAAAGTTGATCGTATTGCTAGGGATAAACAGAGGGGAAGAGGTGGAGAGATTCTTGGATGCATCTAATGCTAGGAGCGTTGTAAGAAAGCTGGATGAGCTTAGAGTATGGATTGATACCTGGAAATATGATGTTGTAGCTATCAGTGAAACATGGTTGCAGGAGAGGTGTGATTGGCAACTAAATATTCCTGGATTTCGTTGCTTCAGGTGTGATAGAATCGGAGGTGGAAGAGGAGGAACTGTTGTACTGCTTGGCCGAAAAAAATTACAGCTCTGCTTTGGCAGGATAGATTAGAGGGCTCATCTAGGGAGTCTATTTGGGTGGAATTGAGGAATGGGAAAGGTGCAGTAACACTTATAGGGGCGTATTATAGACCACCTGATAGGGAGCGAGAATTGGAGGAGCAAATTTGTAAGGAGTTAGCAGATATGTGTAGTAAGCACAAGGTTGTGATTTTGGGAGATTTTAATTTTCCACATATAGACTGGGAAGTCCATTCTGTAAAAGGGCTGGATGGTTTGGAGTTTGTAAAATGTGTGCAGGGTAATTTTTTGCAGCAATACATAGAAGTACCGACTAGAGAAGGGGCAGTGTTGGATATCCTGTTAGGGAATGAGGTAGGTCAGGTGACAGACGTACGTGTTGGGGAGCTCTTCGGGTCCAGTGATCACAATACCGTTAGTTTCAATATAATTATGGAGAAGGATAGGACTGGACCCAGGGTTGAGATATTTGATTGGAGAAAGACTAACTTTGAGGAGATGCGAAAGGACTTAGAAAGAGTGGATTGGGACAATTTGTTTTATGGGAAGGATGTAATAGAGAAATGGAGCTCATTTAAAAGTGAAATTTTGAGGGTACAGAATCTTTCTGTTCCTGTTAGGTTGAAAGGAAAGGTCAAAAGTTTGAGAGCGCCATGGTAGTAACTAATTGCTTTCTGGCTAAATGTTTCTTGCCTCTCAAATTCAAAATCTACGACAAGACATCCTTTCTTAGATATGGGGTCAAAACTGTTGGCATCTGTCTTCACTGCGGAAGAATGTATCATTGTGCCAGGGGTCTGTGAGTATCAGTGAAACAGGAGAGGGTGTCATTGCTCTTACAAAGAAATATGTACTAGGCAAACTCAAAGATCGTATGGTGGATAAGTCACCTGGGCCAAATGGACTAAACCCCAGCATCCTGAGGGAGGTTCTTTAACAGATAACGGATGCATTGGTTAAGATCTTTCAAGAATCAATTGGTTCTGCCATGATGCCACATGGCTGGAAATTTGCATATTTCACTCTTCTGCTTGAGAAGGAAGGAAACGAAAGGAAATTATACGCCAGTTATCCTAACCTCAAGGGGTAGGATCATGTTGGATAGTTGAAGAGGAGCTCTCCAGGTACTTGAGACTGAAGATGAAATATATCAAAGTCAGCATGGTTTCTGCGAACCGAAATCTTGCCCGATAGACCTGTTAGATTTCTTCGAAGACGTGACAATCAAGATGGACAAAGGAGAGGCAGTGAATCTTATATACTGGGATTTTCAGAAAAAGTTTGATAAGGTGCCTCACATGAGGCTGTGTAGCAAGGCAAAATCCCAGGGCGTTGATAGAGGAATGGCCGACAGGCTGGAGTGGGAAGAAGGGGGGCATTTCTGCTTGGCTGTCCGTGACTCGTGATGTTCCTCAGCGGTCAGTATTGGGACCGCTGCAGGTCATATTGCTCGTCAATGATTTAGATAAGGGAATTGATGACTTAGTGTCATTCTTAGCCGATGAAATAATTGGAGATGTCGGTAGTGCTGAGGAAGCAATGCAATTGTAGAAGGACAAATTGGAAGAATGAGCAAAAATGTGGTCGATGGAATGCAGTGTTGGGATGTATGATTATGCATTTTGGTGAAAGGAGCAGTAGTGCGGACTATTATGTAAATGGGGAGAAGGCTCAAGCATCAGAGGTACAAAGGAACGTAACAGTCCTCGTGCAAGACTCCGAGAAGGTGAATTTACAGGTCGGGTCTGTGAAAATGTAGGTAAATGCAATGTTGTCATTTATTTCAAGGAAATTAGAATATGAAAGCAAGGAGATAATGCCGAGTCTGTAGGGGACAGTAGTCAGGCTGCACTTGGAGTATTGATAACAGTATTGAGCCCATATCTAAGAAGGGATGTCTTGTCGCAGGTTTTGAATTTGAGAGCCAAGAAACATTTGGACAGAAAGCAAACACGAGTTTTCATCTGCCGATATCTGATGGAAATATTTGTTTGTCGAAAGGGAACTAGAACATTCACCAAAACAGCTGTCATGTTGTTGCTTCAAATCGCGAGTTTTTGTCAAGATTCAGTCCCCGTCAAAGAAGACTATATCACGGTTATCCTTATTTCACTAGACATCAAGGACTGACCGTACGATGTCTCATAAACGGTATGAAGGTTTTGTCTTCCTAAATAGAAGCAGCTGGAGCAGTTTGTGTTTGGGATGACTCGGGTCCCCAGTGATCTATCGCACCCTTTTTACACACCTGTCTTTGTAAATGTCCTGAATCGTGGGAAGTTGCGCTGGGCTGTCCGAACCTCTCTCTGCCAAGTCCTGCGATTGAGGGAAATACAGCTCCCATACCAGGCAGGGATACAGCCAGTGAGGAAGCTCTCAATTGTGCCCCTGTGGAAAATCACTAGGATTTCGGGACTCTTGCCGATCTGGGGTGAAAGAGGCGCTGCTGTGCTTTCCTTTAACCACACAGCCGGGATATACAGACCACCCGAAGTCCTCGGTGATGTGCACACTTCCAGCTGTTCACCCTCGCTACCCTAGATTGGGGGCGATGGTGCCTGTTATAAAAATTATTCAGATATAGAATGGTTTCATTTGATTCGTGCCAACTCTCCGAGAACACACTGTTTCTGTGGCTCCTGGCAGGAAAACTTTAATTAGCGGTGCCATCAGATATCCAAATGGACATTGAATGCATGAACAGTACTCGTTTTCCTTTTTGCGCCACGTCTTCAATTTAATTTGCTTCTTATTGTGATTAATAGTTTTATTATTATTCGTTGTAAGTATTCCCGCTGGTAACAGTATATACCAGTGACTTTGTGCCTGATTCAGATCTTGTTTCCAAATCTGAGCTACTAAGCTTCGGCGACCAGGCTGCTAGAATATGTGACGTATTTACAAGAGATGATTTATATAGAAATTAATTTGATCTGCCAGGAAAAGTTACAGTTGAATTTGTGTTTTATCCACAGAGCCGACCATATAATGTCACTAGATGTTGGGCCCCATTCCTCATCTCCACTGCGTCACGGTGTGGAATGTTTGGAAGTACGAGGACATCAAGTGTTCAGAACAGGAATTGCAACTGAGGTAGGAATGCTCCGTCAAGATGCAATTTGACTGCTTCTTGACGCTGACGTTTTTTTATGATTTCTATATAATTCAGCAACCGTGCCGGCTGAAGCATTGGACATGTCCTGTTCGAAGATGATCGCAATTTGCGATATTTTAAATCCATAACATTAGTAGACACAATATATTAGATTCAACGCTTCTGCAGAGTGGGCATTTTAATTACGGGGAAAAGTAACACAGAAATAAAATCCACAGCTGCATCCTAATACCGTCCCCTATCAGTATGACTGCTACACATCTCCATTTATGGGTCATATTGGGGCATCGTGCAGTATTAACTTCCCGCTTTGGAAGGGACCGCTCGCTTTTTGAATGAAAAGGCAGTTGTCACATATTTCGCACTGTTATAATGGAAGTTGTAGGTATTCTCTCTGACTTTAACTGACTCCGGTTTTCCATTTTTCAGGCACATTTCTCAGCAATCCCTGGAATGATCCATAGTCCAGAAAATTAGAATAGAATTCTACCAATGTAAGAGAAATCATATTTGCTTCACAGCGTTCGTAGGTCGCGATTCGGTCGTTAATCCACAAAAATTAATACAAATCTCTGCTGATGTTGCGGTCGCATCAGCGCCTTTTTGCTGTTTCTTCCTCCACACAACGGAATTAATTTTGCTGACCTCACTGGAAGCCGCAAACTACTAACATTCGCTCAGTCGGCTGAAGGAACATAGGCACATTTACCAGATATAAGTAATATAGAAATAGGTTTGAACTCCCGTCAGAGCTTTCAATTGGACTTGCGTTTTACTTACAGAACCGACCATTTAATGTAACCAGATATTTAACTCCATGGTTCAGCTCCGCCCTGAATTTCCTCTGTGACAGAGTGTAGATACACGTGTTGGTGCAGGTGGAGAGAAACTGCAACATGAACCCAAACTGTTGCAGGATATACGTCGGGGTGTTCAAATATCTGTCAGTGTAAGAGTAATTCTCAACTTGCCAGTTCATAGTATATACAATAAAGGGGATCCACAAAAATATGAAATTGGCTGACAGAGCGAACAACAAATGTATTGACTTTCTCCGGTTCTCCACCTCTGGATCATTCTTTTTCTCTCCGCTGTTCCTGAGCCCCCGGCGAACTCTGTTTGCAGCGATGATATGACTAACTGTTAAAGCATTAAAAATTAGAATCAAACCGATCGGCAGTAAAGGTGTCGTGATGGTGTTAAACAGCTGGTATGCTTTCCACATTGGTAAAGTAACATATTCCGGTTTCAAAATGCATCGCCAGGGCACGTTATCAATGATAAGGTAGGGTTCTACCGCAAAATATAATGGGGCACTTTTTGCACAGCTTCCTAAACCCACAATTGCAATCGCAATAGTCGCCGTTCTTTCGGTGCAGTATCGTTCCCGCAGCTTTTGACTGCAGATTGCAACGCAGCGATCGAACGTGAACGCCACTGTGAGCCAAACAGAACAGTCCATGGTTGCGAGCCTCAGGGCATGGGTCAGGGCGCAAACCGGTGTAATGAGTAAAGGGAGGGCATAGCTATAAATATTATTGATCTCAGAGAGTATAACAGCAATAATAACACCCAATAAGTCAGCTGCTGCCATTCCCACCAGGTAACGGGAGATGCATTTAGAGAGTCCGCAGTTTCTCAGAGACAGGATCACAATCGCCACTAAATTAACTGCAAGGAAGCAAAGAAAAGTTAGGTTCATGCGCCTAAACCCTGATCATTTATACTTGTTATACTTGCGTAGAAATATGTTGAATCGGATTGAGTGAACCTCAGACATCTGATCCTATGCCGTATTAGGCAGGCTTCGATTCGGAATATGGAAATCTTGTTTGTCCGTGCTCCGTCACTGTCCTTCGATTGGATGATAATGACCGAACAGAGTAACAGTTGAGCCACAGCTTTCCAGTTGACAACAGACATTCCGGTGGGCGCTTTATTGACCCACACATCTAGACAGTCCCGCCATTGTTGCTGATATTGCTCAAGGTTTTATATGTTGCGGAAATAAAATGGACTCAGGGAGACCGTTTCTTTGGAGATAACATTTTGCAGTGGACTACGGGCTTCGAAGTACAGGTGGCAAATAAACCTGAATCTTCTACATCACGACAGAGACGCAACATAAAGATTTTAACTCGCACATGTTGTGAGAAGGATGTAAGAAGTAAAATAATGCTTACCTAAATTAAAGCCGCCCAAACAAGGAGAATATGGTAAAACAAAAGAGTTTTCAAAGTTACCGTGAGAATTTCAAAGACAGTTCGACAAATAAGAGAAAAAATATACATTATGTTGTGTTACGATGAAGAGTAAGAATTGGTAGACTACTAAAAAATCCGGAGAGCTCGCAGAGAGAGAAGTGCTAAAGATCTTATTTTAATTTATTAAACGTTTGAGGTTCTGCATCGATGCAGAATCAGGTTTAGTGCAATATCTGCTGGTAAAGCTGTCGAGTAAGGTAAGAATGCTAGAATGGCATTGATATAAACATTCAATCAATTGTTAATATTAGCAAACAGACCGAACTTAAGAAACGAGTAACAATTCCAAAGAAACATGAAAGCATAAAATAAAATATATATTTGAACCTGAACAAGATTGAAACACACAAGACGAGCAACCATCTGTAGCAAATGCTACAAGAACAAACCACACATATAGAGCAGTAGCGAATTCCAGTTACTGACCAGGGATACCAATCGCTGCCAGTAGAGGATAGTAAATACTTGCAATGTAGTAAATTGCGGGATATCCCATTTTCGGTGTAGATTGGTGATCATTTGAAAATAGTCCAACTGCCGATATCTACAGTTGATTGCTTTGCACGCTCTTATACAGGAGACGAAAGTGCACTCTGACAATTAATCACACCACATGGTTAGTCACATAAGTGACAGCCCACTAAACAAACAATTCAGATTTGTTTTCAGTTATATTAATTGTGTCATCTGCAATTAAAATCGCTCCCTCGAAGGAATCCCAAAATAACAATAATGTTTAATTTTGTTTATTCACACCTTCAAACGAGAACGTTGTACATTCTTTCTCCAAGACACAGAGTTGGTGCTTTTCACTTTTCATTTTCATTTTAGAATCTTTTTATTGATACATAATCTTCTACAGCTATACAATGATACAAAATTTCAATGAATTGATATAAGTACAATTAATAAAGCTGAAGATAAAAATCTGATCGTAATATATGAAAATGAAAAAAAATTATAAGGAAAAGAAAGAAAAAAAGAGAACACCAACTAATTAAAAGAACAATAACTGCAAAAAAAAAGAAAAAAAAGGAAAAAAAGAACATTAGGAACGCAGCAATGCGTTGTTGAAAATTTAAATAAAAATTTCGCTTCAGAGAACTAGACAATATAAGTTGTTTAAAGTTTTAAAAATTGCGACACTGAAACCAAATCCGTAAAGACTGTTTAATATCAGGGTAGGGATTTAAATTTGGAATTTCAAAGAGCTGTATAGTTAATGGAGTTCCTAATAATGAGGTTCAATAAAATTGTTTGACAGCTTTTAACTCCAAATCAATCCAATTTTTTTTGGCTCCTATCGAGCCAATATAACCAAAAACATAACTGTCGGATATTAACAGCCCAATAATACAGTCTTAAATTAGGAAGTGCAAGTCCACCATCTTTTTTAGATTTTTGTAACTGATAGTTATTTATTTTGGTCTTTTATTGTTCTAAAGAAAGGACGAAATAGTAGAGTCAATTTGTTCAAAAAAATTAGTTTAAAAGATAGGTATATTTTGAAAAATATATAAAAATCTTGGTGAAATCATCATTTTCACGGCATAGATACGACCTATTAAAGAAAGAGTAAGTGGATTCCATCCAGTAAATAGTTGTTCCATGGAGTCCATTAAAGGAACTACATTAGCCTTATAAAGATCTTTATATTATTTAGTAATTGTAATACCTAAATATTTAAAAGAATTAACAATTCTAAATGGAATATCATTATAAATAAAACAGGGGCATTTATGTAAACAATTCACTTTTATTTAAGTTAAGTTTATATCCTGAAAATTTCCAAAAGATTAGGAATTAATTCCTCAGGGTTCGAAATTAAAAACAAAAGATCATCTGCGAAAAGAGAAGTCTTATGTATGGTCCCATGCATGGAAATCCCATCAATATTTTTAGCTTCACGGAGTGTTATGGCCAAAGGCTCCAGTACAAGATTAAATACTAAAGGGCTTAATGGACATCCCTGTCTAGTACCAAGTGAAAATGAAAAAAAGAAGACGACTGGAAATCATTAGTATTAACCGTAGCCCTAGGATTCTTATAGATCATTTGAATCCACCTATTGAAATTATTCCCAAAACCATTTTTTTTCTAATACTTTAAACAAATATGACCATTCAACTCTATCAAATGCCTTTTCTGCGTCAAGAGAAATAACACATTCGGGTTCCTTAGATAATGATGAATATATAATGTTCATCAATCTCCGAACATTGGAGAAAGAGGAACGACATTTAATAAAGCCTGTTTGATCCATAGAGATGATTTTAGTTAAACTATTTTCCAAATGGTTAGCCATTATCTTAGAGAGAATTTTTTTCATCCACGTTCAATAACAAAATAGGTCTGTATGATGAACATTCAGTGGGATCTTTAACTTTCTTAAATATTGAGGAAATAGAAGCTTTATAAAAAGAAGAAGGTAAGCTAACCTTCTCAAAGGATTCAGGAAGTGTTTCCAAAAGGTATGGAGAAACTAATCTTCCAATTATTTTGCAAAATCCTACCGAATAACCATCATGTCCAGGTGCTTTACTTGATTGCGCTAACATCATAATCTTCTGAATTTCATGCTCAGTAATTGGACTATCAAGCATCTGTTGATCTTCAACAATAATTTGAGGAAATTTTATCTCATCTAAAAATATCCTTCATTTTGGAGGATTCTACAGGAAATTGAGATCTATAAAGATCGAAATAATAATTCTGAAAAATATTATTGATGTCTTCATGGTAACTTGCTATATCTCCATTTTCTTTACGAATCTTTAATAATTGTCTTTTAGCCCTAGCTGCCCTTAATAGGGAAGCTAAGCGCTTATTATTTTTATCCCCAAAAATATAAAACTGTCTTTTCAATTTAAGCAAATATCCTTCAATAGGATAAGTTAATAATAAATTATATTGAGATTGTAATTCCACTCTTGTTTTGAACAAAACAACATTTGCAGAGGTTGCATTGATGTTATCTAAGTCTTTAATCTGTTTAGAGATTTTATCTAATTCCATTCTTGTCTGTTTCTTCAGTTCAGTTATATATGAAATAATCTGACCACGTAAATAGGCATTTAACTTTGAAACGTGATCAATCAACCCATAATCAATTAAAAATGAATTAATAAGTGATGCAGAACGATTAGGGAGTCGATGTTTGGATGATGATTTATCCATTAATGGATTGCAACAAGTATTAAAATCACCACCCATTAATAACATATATTCAATTAGATCAGGTAACAGAACAAAGACAGCCTTAAAAAATGAGGGATCATCAACTTTTGGTCAATAAGTATTAACCAAAACCATTTTCCTGTTATGAGCTGTTCCTTTAACTATCAAAAATCTACCATTAATATCGGCTATAATATCCTCCTGGATAAAAGGATTATTGCAATCAATAAAAATAAAAACCCCTCTAATTTTATTTCAAGCGTTTGCATGAAACTGAGAAACCTTCAAAAATTTAAAAAATCGATTTTTATCACATAGCCTGATTTGTGTCTCTTGTGCAAAGATTATATCAGGTTGGAATAGGTTAATAGTTTTAAATGTTTTCTTGCGATTAATAGGATGGTTTCAATTACGGACATTCCAACTTAAAACATTTAACTATTTAAATATCATCATGAGACTTTGCATTAAAAAAGGTAGTTAGAAGCATGTCAGGATAAGATAGTCGAGAATAGCGGAGATAAACAACTTTAGTAATAATTAGCGTACGCTCCGGGATTCCATAATAGGGACAATGAATAAGAAAAGAAAACAAAGAAAAAAATTCCACCAAACTACAAAGCCCGGGAAAAAGAAAGTCGATATCGATTGACGCAAGCCCCAAAGAATGCATACAAAGCAATTATAATTCCACCTGCCTAAATGAAAAGTTAAAATGAAAAAAGTAA
Organism: Hemitrygon akajei; assembly: GCF_048418815.1. Lineage (NCBI taxonomy): Eukaryota > Metazoa > Chordata > Chondrichthyes > Myliobatiformes > Dasyatidae > Hemitrygon > Hemitrygon akajei. The sequence continues at coordinate 697,171 of NW_027331950.1, read as the reverse complement.
TATCTGTCTCCTTCTTCCGGATATAAAACTCATTACAGTCGACATATAATTCAATGTAGTTGATTTGGAAGGAACAGCGTTTTTTTTAAAAAAAGAAATACGACCTTCAATTTTGAGAATAACTTTCATAACATTAGATAAGCAAAGAAAAACACGTCCAAAAAATCTTGAAATATTTGCACAGATGAAAAACAATCGTCATCTTTAAATTATCGAATCTATCTTTAAAAACTAAAGAGATCCAGATAATTACTTAAAAAAAGACCTTTACAAAAGCATACGGAGCAAAAAAGCAATTGATTCATTTAAATGTTACAAACAGAAAAAAAAAATCTAGATGGTTCAAAGTTATCTGCAGTCTTTCATCAGCAGTCCCGCCTTGTCTTTTAAGGTTAAAACCATCCAAACCAGTCCATTTCAGAGATAAAGGTTCATTTTAAGGTAAAAACTTTCTATAACAATCAAATCTTCCGATTTCACCACCCCTTAGGTCGCGAGATAATCAAACATTTGTAAATCATTCAAACTTCAGGCTTCAGACTCGTCAGGCAGAGAGTTAATAAAACGCAATGCTTCGGCTGGGTCATTAAAAATACGAACCCCTGAATTTCTGACAAAAAGCCTTAATTTAGCTGGGTATTGGAACGATGGGTAGAGCTTTTTTTGATAAGCTGAACGCATGACCGGAGCAAATCCAGCAAGCTTCTTAACAATTTCACTTGGAAAATCTTCAAAAAGCGGATCTCCGAACTTTGAAATTGAAACAACCTTTGTTTTCTTGCAAGCTTAACAATGCGGTCTTTGTCTCCAAAACGAAGAAAACGCACAACATTATGCCTTGATTATAATCAAGTGTGTCGGCAGGTTCTGATTTCCCTATTAATCCAACAATTCGGATATTGTTCCGACGCGACCGAGCTTCCAGGTCGACGATTCGTTGTTGAGCCTTTTACAAACGAGAAGAAAGGTCAGCCGGATTTCGAATAACTTCTTTAAGATCGAGGCTCAGAAAGTCAATTTTTTTTCCTCAAAAGGAAGAAATTTCTCTTTTAGTTCAGTTATTTCAGTGCCGATACAGCTGATTTGAGACTCTAATCTCTTTACCCAAGGGGTTTCCTCCAAGAACTCGCAGCTTTTTTTAGGCTTTCCGTTTGCCTGGGTCCGGGTTCCTGTTAGTGCTTCTAAGGGTAGACATAATTATAACTGTTGCTCTACAGATCCGACTGAATAAAGTTGAAACTTCAAAGTTAAAGTCGGAAAAATGAGAGATTAAAGGCCGATAGAGAGATACTATGTCTTACATGGAGGGTGATGGAGGGTTATGGGCTGAGTGCGGACCAGTGGGACTAGGTGAGAGTAAGCGCTCGGCACGGACTACAAGGGTCCAGAAGGCCTTTTTCCGTGCTGTAATTATTGTATGGTTATATGGTTAAATGGTTACATGTCCGTCAGCGGGAGGCGGAGTCCCCTAAATCTTAACTTGACTTGTAACACTGCGCATCCTTGACCGTAAATGTTAATGTGAACCTAACTTCCCATATCTCGGTCCCCAAACCCTAATCTGACGTCTAACTCCACTAAGACATCTGTCCCTGAACCACATTCTGACCTCTCTCTCTTCACACATCTCTGTCTCACTACCCCAATCTGAACAACTCCCACACACATTCTTGTCACTAAACCCAATCGGATCTATAACCGCTTAACAAACCTATCCCTCACCCTGAGCTGTCTACTAACCCCCCGTACCCCTGCCCTGAAACTAAATCTGACATCTCACAGCATCGCATCCCATCCCCTGAATCATAACCTCCACTCTGCCACAACCCAGTCACTAATTATATCCTAACTTGATCACTAACCCCCTCCACCCCATAACAATAATTTGATCGAACTCTCCACATCCTGGTCTCTAAAGCCCAGCCTGTCCTATGCTCACCAGTTCCCTGATCCCAAACGTAAGTATGGATTCTCACAACTTCGCATCCCTACACCTTACCCTAATATGATCACTGAATCCCAACATCAATCTCCCAAAATCCTGACTTGATCTCTAAATCCCCTGATCAGTCTCGCTGAACTTTAAACTGACCTCCAGCACTCCACCTCACTGAAACTAACCCCTCATCTAATCTGACCACCAACACGCCACAGACTTGTCCCTAAACACTAAACTGACTTCCAGCCCAAGATAACCATGTCCGTAAACGCCAGACTCATCTCTAATTCACCACATCCCTGACCCGAAACCCGAGTCAGAGCTGTAAATTCCCAAATCACTGTCCCGAAGGTTTAATGTGACCTCGGAAACCCCACATCATTTAACATAAACTCGAATCTAATCTGACCTCTAATACCCGACATACCTGTCCCTAAACCCTAACCTGAACTCTAACACACCACAACCATGTCTCAAAACGCTAATATGACCTTCGACTTCCCACATACTGACCCTAGACATAATAGGACCTCTAACCTTCCATGTCCCCGTCCCTGAACGCTAATCAGACCCGAAACACTTCGCGGCTCTGACTCTGAATCATAATTGGAACTCTAAATCCCCATCCCTGTCCCTAAATCCTCATCTGAATAAGTCTAATGCATGGGCCAGAGCAATGTAGCAGGGTTGTGTGGCACGGAATCTCGTGAGAAGAGATCAAGAAGGACAATCGGGATGCTTTTCCCACTGCCAGCACAATCACAACCGAGACAAACAGAGGCACGCTTTTCATCGGTCGGCTCACGAAATACCAATCAAAAAGGCGTGATACCAAGAAACAATAGGGAACCAGATAGTTAAACCCAATTTGGGAGCTCACAAAACTATTCACCACTAAGCTCAAAGTGACAGGGTGGAAAGGCACTGAGTCGCCAGTAAACTCTGTTAACTTAATCCACGCGAACCCACCCACCCCGGTGCAAAATAAAAACCAGTGTAAATTTAAACCAGGGAAGTTACATCTCACTTTGAAATTAAGCCTAATAACTAGGCCTCAAAACATTCCACTCCCCATATGGTAAAAAACTCATAACGAGGTCTAAGATATGTGAAACCTCGAACAGACATTGTCTTTATTACCTTGGTCCACGGGTGTAACACAAGCCGGGCGATCAGTTCTGGCCGGGTCGCCTGCCCAAGGGTGTTTAGTGATTAAAAACCCGAAAGACACAAAGACCCCTGGTTACATTACTGATGGTGTGTCCCCATGAACTTCCGGTTATAGAACCCAAGTGTTGCTGGACCAGGTGAATGAAAGGGGGAGATTAATGTGGCTCCACAACCCTATCTACCACAGACACACATATAGATCGCCCAACCCTACCCTTAAACGTAATCCTAACATCCCATTACACCTACTGCTCCCTGATAACCTTGGCATCACAAACGAACATATTTAACACCATGTCCCATTTTCCCGTCTCTCTGCCAATGGGGAGGCCCGCATCTCCATCTCACAACCCTAACGCCTTCTCGCCTCCTGCAAATCCTATCGACACTAACCCACACATGAGCTCATTCTCTACAATCCAATATCAACCCCCAGCAATCATAAGTCGTAGTCTCATCACATCAGCACATTCATGACCATAATTTATACAATTTGTGTTAAGGCGGAAGGGTTAAGGCCCAATAAAGGCAAGTATTGGTCCAATTTAAAGAAGGCGTGGGCCAGAGCAAAATGACAGTGTTGCATGATAGAGAATTTCGAGTGACGTGATCAAGAAACACAAGAGAGATGATCTTCCCAGTCCCGAGTAATCACAGCCTACACCCCGTCCTACAAATCCCATAAAAGCTAGACAGTACAGTGCACACCAGTTAATTAAGCCAAGTGATATTCATCAAGGTTAGTGAGAGGCACGGGCCAGATTAAAGTGGCTACACAACCCTATCTGCCCCAGCCACACATATCTTCCGACACTGAACTCCAACACGCTCTTTCCTCCAGCCCCATATAGACATCCACAAACTTACCCTTAAAACTAATCCTGAAGGCTAAGGGTCCACAACACAACGAGCGCGGACCGCACCCCGACTATGCCTGGCCACAGCCCCACGAACAAGTTTAGTTAACACCAGGACCGTTCCACGCCCCTCTCTCCCCATGAGGAGGGCGGCATTTCCGTTTACCATCCCTCCCCTTAACATCACCGACGCCCCCCCTCCTATAGATACCTATAGACACTAACCCAGCTGTCATTCACTACAATCCAACATCACCCCCACATCAATCACAAGTAGCAACCCCATCAGCGTAGCATATTAACAACCATAAACCTTAACATTTGTGTTAGGAGGAGGAAGACCCCAGTAAAGACAAATATTGAACCCAGTTAATGAAGCTGTCTGCCAGAGGAAAAAGTCGGGTTTGATTGACACCGAATCTCTGTGACGAAATCAAGAAGCGCAAGAGGCATGATTTCCCACTGCCCGCATAATCACAACATTGCTATTACTTTGTGGTGAGGAGGTAGGAAAAGACAAACTTTTATTTTGCATTACTGGAAACATGGAATAGGCTATTCAGTCCTCAGTATTGTGACATGCCAGCTAAAAATCAAAACAAAAACACACAAATCTTATAAACCTCTAACGGATCTTCCATCACTCTGCGACTCTCTAGAAGAAACAACACAGGTTTATCCAGACTTTCATGACAGCACATGCCCTCTAAACCAGGCAGCGTCCTGGTAAATCTCCTCTGCACCCTCTCCAAAATATCAGCATCCTTCCTATAGTGGGATGACCAGAACTGTATGAAATACTCGAGATGTGGCCGAGCCAGAGTTTTAAAATGCTGCAGCTTAATCTCCTGACTTTGACATGAGTGCCTCATATGGTGAAAACAAGCAATCCATGAGTCTTCTTAACTACCTCATCGACCTGCATAGCCACTTGCAAAAAGTAATGGCTTTCGATCCCAAGATCTCTCTGCTCAGTAGCACTGAAAAGGATCTTGCCTTTAAAGGTTTATAGTCTCCTTGTATTTATCGTAGTTAACCTCCATCTGCCATTTCTTAACCCTTATCTGCAACCGATCTACAACATGTTGCATTCTTTGCAAATCTTCTACACTAATCCAAAGCTCCACAAATCCTGGCTAAGTTACTAACCCATCTATATGCATCTTCATCCAGGTCATTTATATACATGTCAGTATCTCCAGTTGATCTTGTCTTTTTGTGTGTTTCCCCCTAGCTGTCAGTCTGTTGTTTTGTATTGCCATGTGTTCCTGCTCTACTCGGGCCCCTGTATTACTGAGTACTCCGTCTCTCATCTGTTTCTCATTATTACCTGCATTGCTGCCACCTGTGTCTCATTGTGCTCCACCTATCACCTGCTGTTTGTTTATTGCTCAGTGTATTTCAGTCCGGTGTTTTCACCTGAAGCCATGAATAAGTACATTCAAGAGTCTCTGGCTGGAGGCCTCATCCGACCGTCTGCCTCCCCGGCTGGTGCCGGATTTTGTGTTGTTGACAAGAAGGACGGCTCCTCGCGTCCATGCATTGATTACCGGGGACTGAATGAACTCACTGTTTAGAACCGTTACCCTATTCCGCTCATGACTTCAACATCTGAACTACCACAAGGAGCCTCAGTTTTCACCAATCTTGATCTCCGTAACGCCTACCATCTTGTCCGCATCCGTGAAGGCGACTTGGAAGACGGCCTTCAACACCGGCAAGGCCGTTACGAGTAGCTGAGCATGCCGGTCTGTCTGGCCGTCTTCCAAGCCCTGATGAATGATATTCCCCGAGACATGCTGAAACAATTACCTTTTGTGTATCTCGCCGACGTTTTGATTTGTTCCAAGTCCCTTGCCGAACACACAGGTCACGTCCGCAGATTTCTCCAGCGCCTTCTGGAGAGCCAAATCGTTTTGAAGGTTGAGAAATGTGAGTTTCATCGCAATACCGTCTCTTTCCTGGAGTATATAGTTTCAGCCGGTTCCACTCAGATGGACCAACAGAAGGTCAAGGCGGTGGTCGAATGGCCCAGACCCTCGGCTCGTCGGGAGTTGCAACACTTCTTGGGCTTTACAAACTTCTATCGCTAATTCATCAGAAATTACAGTCCACTGGCTGCGACACTCACTGCTCTTACCTCATCGGCTGACAGATTCTCCTGGTCCCCTGATGCCGAAAAAGCATTCTCTGCCCTGAGGGAACGTTTCACCTCTGCCCCCATCCTGATTCAACCCGACACCGGCCGGCAGTTCATTGTGGAGGTGGATGCGTCTGTCATTGGCGTAGGAGCTGTTCTCTCTCAGCGCTCGGCCAAGGATGAGAAGTTTAATTTTCAATTTTACTCTGTCCTTCCGCCCCGTTTCCAAAAATTGAAAACGTAATGCCCTCTCCCGAAGATTACCCTCCTCTGAAACCCCTGAGGTCCCCGATGTTATCCACCCTGCTCACTGTCCGTGGGTGCAGTGCAATGGGACATTGAATACATTGTGCGAGCTGTTCAGCAGAGCGAGGCTGCCCCTAGTCAATGCCGCACTGACCGTGTTTATGTTCCCAGCTCTGTCCGCTCACAGGTATTGCAGTGGGATCATTCCTCCCGGTTATCCTGTCACCCTGGAACCAAGCGTGCTCAGGCCTTCATCAGTCGGCGGTTCTGCTGGCCCTCCATTGGAGATGACATCCGCACCTTCGTCTCAGTCTGCTCCGCCTGTGCTCAAGACAAGAATAACCGGTTAGCCGCTGGTCTGTTACAACCACTGTCCATCTCCAGGATACCCTGGTCCCACATTGCCCTGGATTTTGTCACCGGTCTTCCCCCATCAGATGGTAAACCTGCCATTCTCATAGTAGTTGATCGTTTCTCCAAGTCTGTACACTCCATTCCTTCACATAAACTCCCCTCTGCCAAGGCAACATCAAATTACTAGTACTGCATGTCTTTAAATTACATGATTTGCCTGTAGAAGTTACGTCAGACAGGGGCTGTCAATTCCCATCCATCTTCTGGAGGGCATTCTGTATTCTTCCTGGTGCCTCTGTGAGTCTGTCTTCAGGATTCCACCCACAGACCAAAGGCCGGAACGAGCGGGCCAACCAACAGCTTTATTGAGTTGTCTGGTCTCCCAGAACCCATCCGCGTGGAGTCAGCAGCTACCTTGAGACGAATCCGCCATAAACTCTTATCCATCCTCAGCTGTCCCCCTTCGAGTGCGTCCTCGGCTACCAATCTCCACTGTTTCCTGCCCAGGAGGAGTAGGTTGGCGTTCCATCTGTCGAGGCATTCATCCGCCGTCTTCAGCGGACGTGGAGGACGCACTCGTTCTGCCCTTCTCCGTGCCTCTGCTAGGACCAAGCGTCCAGCTCACCCCCCCCCATCGCTCCAAGGCCCCACATTACCGCCAGGCACAGCGGTGTGGCTTTCAACCCGAGTCTTACCCCGCAAGGTGGCTTCCCACAAACTCAAACCCCGCTTCATCGGCCCCTTTCCCACTGCTAAAGTCACAGCCCTGCTGCCGTACGTCTCAACCTCCCCTCCACCTCTCCGCCGAATTCATCTCACCTTCCATGTGTCCAGCATAAAGTGTACCATGAGCGACCCATGTGTCATATTCACCCCCCCCCCCCCACCTTCACTGCTTATCGATGGGTCCAGAGGTGTTCACAGTTTGTCGCCTGGGGTGTGGACTCAGGTATCGGGACTGGGAGGGGTTCGGACCTGAGGGGAGGTGCAGAGACCCCGCCCGTTACACCCTGGAGCCCTCTCTCATTAGGGACTTTCAGGAACTTTCATCGCCAGCACCCAGCTCTACCTGACGCGACGCCAGGAGGCGTCCGTAGTGTGTGCGTGGCCGGGGCGGAGATACTGTCAGTACGTCCAGTTGAACGCTGACTTTTCTGTGTTTCCTCCAGCTGTCAGTCTGTGGTTTCGCATTGCCATGTGTTCCTGTCCCCCGCTCCTGCTCTACTCCGGCCCCTGTGTTACTGAGTACTCCGTCTCTCATCCGTTTCTCATTATTACCTGTATTGCTGCCACCTTTGTCTCATTGTGCTCCACCTATCACCTGCCGCTCTGTTTATTGCTCAGTGTATTTCAGTCCGGTGCTTTCACCGCTTTGTTGCCAGATTGTGTCAGTGAATTTTCCTGAGCGTTTCCAGCATTCGTATCTGTACCCTGTCCGTCTGAATATCGACTCTGCCTGTTTCCCGATTCTGGTGTTTGGATTTCTCGGGATGTTTTGATCTTCACCTGAATTTTGACGCTAACTTTGTTTATACCTCGGGATTTGTGACTCTGTATATAAATTGCAGTGTGCACTGTACTGGGTCTGCGATTGAGACCTCCGATCCAGAGCCTTGACAGAAATAGCAAACATGAATTGCTCTGCTCACTCACCAGGAACTCCAATGCCCGCAATGAACACGTACATATATTCCCCACACTCAACTACCTATCCAACATTGCAGACATTTTCTCTGTCCAGTGGTTTGTCCTCCTGTGCTACAGGCGATCTCTCGGAATGAGATGTTGAGATCACACATGCCTGAGGTTTTTAATATCATTCAGCGACTCCACGGAGAAAGATCTCGGCAGATTTAAAAGTAGAGATTTTAATTTACTTACAAACCAGTTACTTGAAGCAGGTGCAATCCTCGCTGTGACAGATTCAGAATAAACTGACGAATTTATATTTAGACCATTTGTGGGAGTTAATTTGTCCCAACAATGGTGGTTGAACCTTTCGAGGTGTCTTATGAGCTAAAGGTGATTCCACTGTACATATGCACCATTTGTCAGACACAGAATATGGTAGTAAATTATGGCATTGTAGCTTGTGAAACTGTATTGAGTCACCTACTTTTACCAGTCTCCTCAAGACCATAAACTCTTCATGAAGTTATTTGTAGGTTCTCTACCGAGGGCGTCTCCAAAATAATGTCTGTCTGTGGTGATGGAAAAAACACTTTCCTATCCATGAAACGCTCAACGACTTCAGTAACTCAGTCATACTCAGAACATTTGGGGGCTCGTCCAGGATCCGCCCCTAACCCTGACATATCGCCATCAACTCACCAGTCTAGTGTGGGGGAGCATGTTCTAATCATAGCACCCTGTATGTGTCAAAGAGCACGGCTGAGAGCCGAAGAGGCGGTAAGAAAGTCTGTGTGTGTGTGTGTGTGTGTGTGTGTGTGTGTGTGTGTGTGTGTGTGTGTGTGTGTGTGTGTTGTAGACCCCATTGTCTCTGCCAGACCTTGGATGACGACACACTTGTCCGTTTCCAATTCAGTTTATCTCCCTTGGTTAATGCCTAATTTAATCTGCCAAGGCATTTGATACAGGTACCCCCATGCAGGGCTTACTGAGAAAGTAAGGAGGCATGGGGTCCAAGGGGACATTGCTTTGTGGATCCAGAACTGGCTAGCCCGCAGTAGGCAAAGAGTGTTTGTACGGGTCATATTCTGCATATTCTGCATGGACGCAGATGACCAGTGCTGTGCCTCAGGAATCTGTTATAAGACCATAAGACCAAAAGATTTAGGAGCAGAAGTAGGCCATTCGGCCCAATAGTCGAGAACAGAGGGCAAAATTGAAATTTAATTTATTATTATTTTATGTACAAATGTAACAGTCTTGAGACTCGTCACCTATTCAGATCAGCAGACACCCCCAACATGCACAGAGCAAAGAATGATTTCAAATAGTTCACAAATCGGCTGTCTACATTTAACAAAAGCAAAAACAGAAGTCAAAGTTCATATTGCATTTATTATTGAAGTCTGTATAAACGGAGCAACTTTGAGATTCGATACTTCTCGAATCCAACGGCTCCCACAAGTCAGTGTGCACTTTCGAATGCGCCGACACACCCAATTTTGTGGAAATCACTGTGAGCCCACGAATCTGTGCTCACTGGGTAAACGCGCATTCAACCTTAAATCAGTGTGAATCCCGAAAGAAACGGACACCTCACAATACCTGTGGGCTTCCATGCCTCTAAATCTTAGCACATCCGTAAAGCAAGATCACCCGCCGAATCACTCCTGCCTCCCCAGGTCTCCATTGTGTCCCGTTCCGTGTGGCATTCAATATTCGATAGCCTTTCAAACTGATTTCTCCTCCATTTTGGGTTTGGGGTGCGCATGGATGTAGGTGGATTTGGGAGTGTCGGCAGGTTTGGGGTGTGCACGGATCTGGGTATGTGGGGTGGATTTGGGAGTGTCGGCAGGTTTGGGGGTGCGCACGGATCTGGGTATGTGGGTGGATTTGGGGAGAGTCGGCAGGTTTGGGGTGCGCACAGATCTGGGTATGTAGGTGGATTTGGGAGTGTCAGCAGGTTTTGGCTGCTCACGGATCTGGGTATGTAAGTGGATTTGGGAGTGTCGGCAGGTATTGGGGGTGGCGCATGGATTTGAGATACACACTGATTTGGGAGCGAACACTGAGTTGTGGTTTGCATGCGGCTTTGCGGGTATGCACAGTTTTGGGAGAAAACACAGATTTACAGATCAGCGCAGATTGGGAATCCTGGTGGATTCAGAGGTTGTCAACTCTCAAGGTTGTTTCATTGATACAAACTTAATAATAAATGCAACTTGAACCTTGACCTCTGTTCTTGCTATTTTTCAGGGTGCAGGCAGATACTTCGAGAACTGCTTGAAATGATAATGCTCTGAGATAATGTAACTTGCATGTGGGGCGTCAGCAGGTTTGGGGTGTGCACAGGTCTGGAATTGTCGGTGGATTTGGGGGTATCTGTGGATTCGGAGTGGGCTCAGATTTAGGGGTGCACACAGATTTGAGGATTGTGCTGATTAGGATGTTTTGGTGAATATGGGGGCGCACAGGGATTTGAGAATATGAGCAGTCATAGGGTTTGTCAGCGAATATGGGGGTCGGTGGATTTGGGAAACCCCACTGATGAAGGGATACAGATAAGTTTGATGAGGTGCGAAGATTTAAGGGGAGGTCAATACGAAGTTTATGCATGTGGGCATGTGTTTGCGAATTAAACTTTGTTCTTGCTACTTTTAAGGTGGGCGCGGCTATTTTGTAAAGTAGTTTGAAGTGAATCCTGCTCTGTGATAGTGTAATGTGTAGGTGTGCGCACGGACTTGGGGTGCGCATGGATTTGCGGATGTGCGCATATTTCGGGACCTGTCGGTGAATCTGGGGGTGCCTACGGATTTGGCGGCGAATGTTGCTTTGCGGATGTGCACGGATTTAGGGGTATGTCAGAGAACGTGTGATTGCACTGGGAATTGTCGGGTGTCGGTTGCTTTTGGGGTGCACGCTGATTTGACGGTTGATTGAGGTTTTGCCAGTGAGCGCAGATTTGTGGGTGCACACTGATTGCACAGAGTTGGGAGTGTTGGCGGATTCGGGGGTGAGCACTGGTTTGGGGGAGCCAGTAGGATTTGGAGGTGTGTCAGAACTCAGGGTTTGTTCCGTTTTTAATGCAATAATAATTAATTCAAGATGAACTTTTGACCTCTGTTCTTGTTTTTTTAAAAGGAAGGTAAGTATTTTGTGAAATTATTTTTGCTCGGGGAAAATATAATGTGCATATGGGGGTGACTGCTGAAATTGAGCTGTGACGAGTCTCTCTGACGTAATTGGTTTGTAAATAATTTAAAAACCTTTATTTTTCAATGTGTTGAAATCTGTCCCTGTGGAATTGCTAAATGGCTTAAAAACCCCAGGCATGTTTTGCCTTAACATTTCATTCCGGAGAGATCGCCTGTCGCACAAAGAGACAAAATCACTGGCCAGAGAAAATGCCTGCAATGTTCGAAAGGTACATCAGTGTGGACAAAATATTGTACATGTTCGTTGCCGTCATTGGAGTTCCTGGTGAGTGAACAGAGCATTTCATGTTCGGTATTTCTGTGTGTTAACCGGTGTGAACCTGTTTAAGATAATGTTACAAGCTTACAACTTGTTCATTGCACAAAATATCCAGCAGAGATATCGATCCTGTCAATTACACATTCTGAATTTTCATATTTAATAACAAGTGGAACTAAGTCTATGTTTCTCCCTCTAACTCACGGGATCGAATTGAACGCTGTTCCTGCCTTGAATGACACCTTGTCCCAGAGATGGTCCCAGTGCTGGGGCCAGGGATCTCTCCGGGAAGTTGTGACTGGGAGATGTTTGCATTCTGAAGTACACTTTTCCTAAGTTATTATCAGAGGGAAACCCTAGTCCTGCGCTTCACGTCTCCCTGTGGAGTCTGTCGCAGTCGGATCCCACTGTCTGTTGGTCAATAATTGTGTCTGATCACCTGAACTAGTGTTCACGATCTGTTGCAGTGTGTTATCGAATTAAACTGCGCTGCAGAATTAATCCATTAACGGAGCAACTCAGCCACAGGTCACTAAGTGGTTCCTTCTTTCCCACTGAACCCCGTCATAAATCGGTGCAGCGCTTCGTCCTGAAGGAGGGTCTCGACCCGAACGAAATTCAATTCCATGGTTGCTGCCTTCCCTTCTCCCTTCTGTTTCCCTTCTCGGCCTCATCAGATGCTTATTTTCTAGAGTCCTGGTCAGTCACAGTTAATTCAGTGAAACCGGCCCCCATCAGCGACTGGAATGGGGATCCGCACCGATCGTTGTTGTTCATGCAGATCGCTTTTATCGACAACGATTCCCCACAAATCGTCTTATCCCCACACTGAAGAAGACAGGTCCAGAGACAGAGTTTACAGAACCTAGCATTCCCAAGTTTTAGCTAATGCCCGATCCCGTGTTAATTCCCAGAGAATGTTTTCAGTAATGCCCAGTGTCTGTTCTCTCTCTCCAGTGAATGTTCTCCTCCCCCCCCCCCCCTCACCCAACACACAGTGAATTTAGTGGCGATTGTGATCCTGTCCCGGGGAAAGTGCGGCCTCTCTACCTGCACCACTCGCTACCTGGTGGCCATGGCAGCGGCCGATCTACTGACCGTTGTCATCAGCGTCATTTTGAATCGAATCAGATTGTATTACTTCCCCTGGAGTTTTCTGGCAGCACCCCTGTGTGCAGTGTCCACGATTCACTAATGTACACAGTCATAGACTGTTCTGTCTGGTTCAGCGTCACTTTCACCTTTGATCGGTTTGTCGCACCGGGAAAACTGCGGCTGTGGTTCTGACAACAACCCGCTATACTATTCTGTCTGAAAAAACGTTCCCCGATTCTTCACATGGGAACCCAGCGTGATCATCGACAATATGCCGTGGTTTTGTAGAACCATGGACAGTTATTTAACTGACCCCTGTATGGAGAGGGTATGACTGGCTTGATACAGTTTTTAACTCCGTTCCTCCTTTTCACTGGGATCCTGCTGCTCAACACTCTGACAGTCAGACACATTTTAGTGGCCAGTCGGGTCCCGTAAGGGGCTGAAGGGTCAGAGCAAGGGGGAGAACCGCAGTGACCCGGAGATGGAGAGCAGGAGGAAGGTCTGTGATTTTACTCTTCACCCTCTCCGGCAGCTTCAACCTCCTGTGGATGACACTGGTTGTAAATTTCATATATTATCAGGTCTCAGGAAAAGGATTCGATTTCAATGATTCTGAATTGATTTTTCACTACATCGGGTTTTTCCTGAGGAATTTTCAGCTGCTGCACGAACATATTTATTTACTCGGTGACTCAGTCGAAATTCAGGGAGCAGGTGATCAGCGCGGTGAAATATCCCGGTCACCACGGTGCTTCAGTTCATTCATAAAGCCGCGACCTGAGCACAAGTCAATGCGGCCACTGAGTCTCGAGCCGGGGCTCTGGTTCCTCTCACTGCCTGATGGCCAAGGGTGTTATTCTCGGGCGGATTTTCCCAGCGACCGGCAGCTCCGGGACATTAGGGTAGTTTTGTGTGGTGCAGGGAGGGGGCGTGGACGTGAGGGAGTAAAACACCGTCATGGCGACTCAGAAACTCATTGGCCCGCCATATGTCAATCAGTGTACTGCTGCAGTATGCCGCCCACCATTTGGTCTGTGGATATGTCTGTCTATTCCCCTTCATGCTCAGTACCTCACAGTCTGACGTTCCCAGAGGACAGTAGGGCTGGTGTGATACTGGTTGGCTAGTCCACTGTCAGTTACTCTAATCTCCAACTTACACATGAATAATGGGGCTAACGGCGAAAATACAGGGGGGCGGGTATGGATAAATATTGTTTTTTATTCGTGAAAAGCCACGTCGACCTCATCTTAATTACCGCCTCCTCTACTACCAATTGGCTGTCGTCAATAGCTGAAAGCTGATTATAGCTGGAGATTAGTTTCCAAGGATGCAGACAGTATCGAAAGAACAGGCTGGAAGGCAGAGGTGGTGGCGTAGCTCTGATTGTAAAAAAAAAACAAGTAAAATCAAACCATTAGAAAGAGGTGATGCAGGGGCGGAAGGTGTTGAACCATTGTGGATAGAGCTAAAGGAACTACAAGGTGAAAGACACTGTATGGAACATGGAACAGCAGTAAGGATGTGACCGACACATTAAACGGGAGATAGTGAATGCTTACCGAAAAGGAAATGGTAGAAGAGTCATGAGGGATTTAAATGTGCATGTAGATTGGAAAAATCAGGTTCAGCTTGATTCCTGGTAAAGGGATTTCTCGAGTGCCTTTTGAGATAGCTTTTAAAGGCAGCTCACGATTGAACCGACTGGAGGATCCGCTCTACTGAATCGGGTGTGGGGCAAGGAAGCAAAAGTGATTGGAAACCTGAAAGGTAGAAGAACTTTTAGGGACAAACGAGCATAATGTTTTTGAATTCACCCTGAAGTTTGAGAAGGAGAAGCGGAAATCAGATGTGGTGGTATTACAGCAGAGTGACGGTAATCACAGAGGCGATTACAATCGGCCAGAATTAACTGGAAAGATCACCGGCAGGATCCACGGCAGGGCAGCGATGGCTGGAATTTCCGGAAGCAATTCGGAAGGCACGGGATAAATACATCACAAAAGAGGAAGAGTTTTGCAGGAATGTCAATGCCAGCATAAAGGCCTAAGAGAATTCAGAGAAGAATTGTGGGAAGTTAAACAACTGGGAAGCTTATGAAAGCCAAAAGAAAACAACTAAAAAGTCAATAAGAAGGTAAAGATGGAATATGAATTTATGCTAGACAGTGATATAAAAGAGGACACCAAGCATTTCTTCAGATACATAACGTGTAAAAGGGAGGAGAGAGGGAATTCGGGCCGGAGGTAAACGATGCTGGAGACATAGTAATGGGGCAAGCGAAATGGCGGACTGAATCGGCATTTTAGGAATGTGGGCAAAAAGGTTGGCAGATGATGTACAGTGCAAACACGAGAAAATCTGCAGATGCTGGAAGTTCAATCAACAACACACAAAATGCTGGTGGAACACAGCAGGCCGGGCAGCATCTATAAGGAGAAGCTCTGTCGACGTTTCGGGCCGAGACCCTTCGTCAGGACTAACAAAAGGTAGTAAGGGATTTGAAAGTACTGGGCGGAGGGGGGAACTGTGAAGTGATAGGAGAAGACCGGGAGGGGGGTGGAATAAAGCTAAGAGCTGGAAAAGGTGACAGACGGAAGTGATAAAGAGCTGGAGAAGGGAAATGATCATGGGACAGGACGACTCGGGAGAAAGAAAGGGGAGGGGTGAGCACCAGAGGGAGATGGAGAACAGGCAGTGATGGGGAGGAGAGAGAGAGAGAGAGAGAGAGAGAGAGAGAGAGAGAGAGAGAGAGAGAGAGGAGAGAGAGAGAGAGAGAGAGAGAGAGAGAGAGAGAGATGAGAGAGAGAGAGAGAGAGAGAGAGAGAGAGAGGAGAGAAAGAGTGAAAAAAACAAAACAACTAAATATGTCAGGAATGCGGTAAGAAGGGGAGGAGGGGCATTAACGGAAGTTAGAGAAGTCAATGTTCATGCCATCAGGTTGGAGGCTACCCAGCCCAGTATATAAGCTGTTGTTCCTCCAAACTGAGTTTGGATTCATCTTGGACAGTAGAGGAGGCCATGGGTAGACATTATCAGAATGGGAATGGGACGTGGAATTAAAATGTTTGGCCACTGGGAGATCCTGCTTTCTCTGGCGGACCGAGCGTAGGTGTTCAGCGAAACGATCTCCCAGTCTGTGTCGGGTCTCAACAATATATAAAAGGCCACACCGTGGAGCACCGGACGCAGTATACCACACCAGCCAACTGATAAGTGAAGTGTCGCCTCACCTGGAAGGACTGTCTGGGGCCCTGAATGTTGGTGAGGGAGGAAGTGTAAGGGCAGGTGTAGCAACTTGTTCCACTTACAAGGGTAAGTGCCAGGAGGGAGATCGGTGGGAAGGGATGGGGGGTGGGGGGTGTTGGGGTGATGAGGTGGACAAGGGAGTCGCGTAGGGAGAGATCCCTGGGGAAAGCAGAAAGGGGCGGGGGTTTGGAATGATGTGCTTGGTAGTGGGATCCCAATGGAGGTAGCGGAAGTTACGGAGAATTATACGTGGAACCTGAACGCTGGTGGGGTGGTAGGTGAGCACAAGGGGAACCCTATCCCGAGTGGGGTAGCGGGCGAATGGGGTGAGGGGCAGATGTGCGGGAAATGGGAGAGATGCGTTTCAGAGCAGAGTTGATGGTGAAAGAATGGAAGCCCTTTTGTTTAAAAAAAGAAGACATCTCCTTCGTCCTGGAATGAAAAGCCTCATCCTGAGAGCAGATGTGGCGGAGACAGAGGAATTGTGAGAAGGGGATAGCATTTTTGCAAGAGACAGGATGGGAAGACTAATAGTCCAGGTAGCCATGAGAGTCTATAAGCTTATAGTAGGAGGAACCAATAACCAAATTATTGAGAGTAAGAACTAATTCCGCTAGACGTAGGAGAGTGGTGGTAGAGGGGAAATGGTTAGGTCTGGAATCCAAAAAGAGGCGAAGAACTTTGAGACCGTCCGGGTGGAGGATGGAGGGTATATAGAGACTGGACGTCCATGGTGAAAATAAGGCGGTGGGGGCCAGGGAACTTAAAATAATTGAAAAAATTCAAATCCTGCGTAGTGTCACGAACATAGGTGGGAAGAGATTGAACAAGGGGGGATAAGGTAGTGTCAAGGTATGCAGAAATGAGTTTGGTGGGGCAGGAGCAAGCTGAGACAACAGGTCTACCTGGACAGGCAGGTTTGTGGAACTTGGGTAGGAGGTAGAAACGGGAAGTGCGGGGTATGGGAACTTTGAGGTTGGTGGCAGTGGATGGGAGATCCCCAGAGCTGATAAGGTTGGTGATGGTATGGGAGACTGGCCTCGTTCTCCTTAGTGGGGTCATGATCAAGGGGTAAATAAGAGGAGGTATCAGAGAGTTGTCGCTGTACCTCGGCCAGGTAGAGGTCAGTACGCTAGACAACAGCAGCTCCCCCCTTTTCAGCGGGATTTATAGTGAGGTTGGGATTGGTGCGGAGGGAGCGGAGAGCAGAGTGTTCGGAAGGAGTTAGGTTGGAATTGGAACAGGGTGTGGTGAAGTCGAAACGGTTGATGCCCCGTCGGCAATTAGCAATAAACAGATCCAGAGCAGGCAGAAGACCAGAGCGGGGTGTCCATGAAGAGGAGGAGGGTTGAAGACCGGAGAATGGGTCAGCGGTGGGGGTAGGAGAGTCTTTGCCAAAGAAGTAAGCTCGGAGACGGAGCCGGCGGAAGATGAGTTCAGCGTCATGGCGAACGCAGAACTCGCTGAGGTGTGGGTGAAGAGGGATAAAGCTGAGGCCCTTACTGAGGACAGAGCGCTCTGCCTCAGAGAGTTGAAGGTCGGAAGGAATGGTAAAGACCCGGCACGGATGAGAGATGGGATCAGAGGTGTGAGTGACACTGGTAGTGTCAGTGGAGAGGGAAGTGTTGGGGTGAGAGGAAGATGGAGCCTCTGAGGACCCAGGAGCTGACGATGGGATCTGAGGGAGAGGGGATTTCAGAGTGGTGGTGGGGGAAGTGGAGAAGGACCTTTAATAAAGCCCGTTTGATTCATAGAGATGATTTTAGTTAAAATATTTTCAGGATAAAGTGATCGAAAATGGCAGAGATGAACAATAATAAAAATAATCCGGGATTCCATGATAGGGGTAAAAAAAGAAAAAAAATTACGAAGCCCAGAAAAAAAAGTCGATATCTATCGACGCAAGCCCCAGGAAAAGTATCGATGCTGTTAAAGCTCCGCTTGCGTGAATATAAAAAAAAGGTAATCTCTATCTCCCTCTACCGGAAATAAATCTCATTACAGTCGACATATATCTCAGTATAGTTAACTTGAAAGGATAGTGTTTTTCCTATAAAACAAAACCAACTTCAATTTGAAAGTAACCTTCATAGTATTAGATAAGTGAAAAAAAACACATCCAAAATAATTTTTGAAATATTTGCACAAAAGAAAAATAATCGCCATCTTTAAATTATCCAATCTGTCTTTAAGACACACAAAAAAAACATATAATTAATTTAAAATCTTCAATAAAGCATAAAGAATAAAAAAATTAATTCATTTTAAATGCTACAAAAAGAAAATAGTTCTAGATTGTTCAAACTGAACTACAGCCTATCAACAGTTCTCCCACTATATCTTCTGAGGTTAAAACCGTCCAAGCCAGACTTTTTCTGAAATAAAAATGAATTTTCGGCAAAAAAACTTTCTGTGACCACCAGATCTTCCAGTCTTATCAGTCTTTACACCGCGGGATACTCAAGCCATTATAAATCATACAAACGTCAGGCTTCAGACTCGTCGTGAATGAAATACTTGCACAAAAGGGAACACAATCGCCATCTTTGAATTATCCAATATTTCTTTAAAACGTAAAGAAATCCAAACAATTACTTAACAAAAAACTTTAAAGAAGCATACAGAACAGGGAAAAAAAAAACAGTTGGTTCATTTAAATCCTGCAGAGACAAAAAAAAAATGGATGGTCAGAATTATCTAGAGTCTTTCAACAGTTCTCCCGCTATATCTTCGGAGGTTAAAACCATCTGAACCAGTCTTTTCGAAGCTAAGAATATATTTTAAGGTAAAAACTTTCTATAACCATCAAATCTTCCAATTTCATCGCCTTACACCACGAGACAGTCAAATTATTATAAATTATTCAAACTTCAGATTCGCCATCGGACTCGTCAGACAAAGAGGAAATAAACGCAATGCTTCGGCTGGATCATCAAAAATACGAACTCCAGAATTTTTAACAAAAATTCCTTAATTTGGCTGGCTATTGTAATAATGGAAAGAGCTTTTTCTGAAAAGCTAATTTCATAGCAGAGACAAATGCAGCACGTTTCTTAACAATTTCACGCGGAAAATATTGAAAAAAACGAACGTCTGAACCTTGAAGTTGAAATAATTTTTGTATTATTGAAGTTTAATAATGCGGTGACCTTGGTCTCTGAGACGGAGAAAACGACACAACAACATCCAGTTTTTACCTTCATCAAAAGATTTTAAAGCACCGGTTCTGTGAGCCGATTCAAGCTCCGGGGGTTGCGAACAAACCTCCGGAAATAAAGACTGAAATATTTTAGCAAAATAATCCAGTGTGTCGGCAGATTCTGACTTCTCTTTTAATCCAACAATTCGAATATTATTCCGACGCGATCGAGCTTCCAAATCCACGATCCGTTGTTGAGCCTTTTCCAAACGAGAAGAATGGTCAGCTGCATTTCGATTCACTCTTTAAGATCGAGGCTCAGAGAGTCAATTCTTTCTTCAATTTCTCTTTTAGTTGAGTTATTTCAGTGCAGATACCGGTGATTCGAGATTCAATCTCTTGACACAAGAGGGTTCTTCCGAGAACTCGTAAGCTTTATTTAGATTTTCCGTTAGAGGGGTCGGGATTTTGTCTGGTGCTCTTCGAAATAGAGTTAAAATTTCAAAGTTTAAATCGGGAAACGGGAGAGATTGAAGACGGATAATGAGCAAACTAAGTACGGACAACTTACATGTCCGTAGCGGGAGGTGGAGTCCGGAAGGACTTTGGATTGAATTATGGAAAGGATGTTTCCCATGGTGCGAGAGTTTAGGATAAGAGGGCATAGCCTCGGGAGAGAGGGGCGCCCGTTTCAGACAGAGATGCGTAGAAATTCTTTCAGACAAAGGTGGTGAATTGGTGAATTCTTACCACATGCAGCTGCAATGCCCACGGCGTTGGGTGCATTTAAGGCAGAATTTCTCGATTGGACATGGCATCCAAGGTTCAGGGGAGAAGGCCGGTAGCTGGGGTTAGAGGAGGACGGAAAGAAAGGATCAACCATGAGAGAATGGTGGAGCAGACTCGATGGGCCGGACGGTCTAACTCTGCTTCCATGTCTTATGGCTTTATGGAAATGAGGATGAGCGCAATAAGGTGGTTCCCTGTTTCAGCTTTACTGGTTGAAATAAGCCAAGTATAATTGCGGAGATTGCAGTTGATATTAACAAACTGGATTCATTAGACGGGACAAATAAATCATCCTGCTGAAGTTGTGTTCGGGACGGTTGGCAACATCACACGAAGAGTGTTTTCAAGTTTAGGTGGCTGGGATCTTATCGCGCTGGAAGATGGGATTGTGGGATTTACGCAATGTTCCCCAATGTCACGTTCTCTGAAACCCCATCTTGTTCTGCCTCTGACTATCTGATTTTAGGTCACAGAGCTTAATAAATCTGAGAATTCTGCAATGTCCGAGAGTCTGTTGGTTTATCAGTATATTTTGGAAAACTATTATGATATATTAACTGTCGCAGAAGAAACAAAAGATAACAACTGAAATGTTCCTCTAACGGTTTCTGTGCCTTAATTACAGGTAACGATAAAGAAACAACTTACAAAACATTATATCAGTACATAGGGAAGAATTTGTTGCCATCATTTTAGCTTACACTGGGTGGAGGAAATTTGTCCTTGTAAAGCTCTAATTTATTCACATGCCTTTTCGGTTTTGATGATACTAAAACAGTCTATTCTAGACGTCCGTCAGATTTACTGTTGGAAACTAATTGGCCCACTTCTTATGAGTTTTATGGGGCTTCTTATGGGTCTCAACCTGCAAGGAGAGGTTGAGTTACAAAAGCTGATACAATTCCAGCGGTGGATAAAGACCTTCCACCCCGCAAATCAGAAGCTAAGGGGTTGGTGGGATTGAGAATTATAGCAAGACTGTTGGGATAATGAGCATAAAGGAAACACACTGCAGAATGTGTAACTGTTAGCTTAATGGTGGAACGGAGTAAAAGAAGAAGTATTCAAAAAAGAAGCAGTGAAGTTTTTTTTAAATAATTCTCTGCACCAGACTCCAGTCCAGTTAGTGGAGGGAATGCGACTTTAATTTGATCTGTCAAACGCCTTTTAACCAAAACCGACACATTTCGTTACATTAGCCAATCATTAAAGGGGATGGCGGAGAGTAGTGTGATTGACATTGGATTAGGCAGCCAGTAATCGACTAGATCCCCGCCGCTTTGTGGGCTGTAAGGTTGATGAGCCGCAAAGGAATAGATGGGACATATGCACAGACCAATGGCTGGACAGCGTTTCGGTGCAGGTCTTTGACTGTCATCTGGCAGGTCCAATGCGGTACTGAGTCTCCAGGACGGTGCCTTGCCCCTCACAAAACACATACTATCCTAACTTTCCAGAGCTGCCGGTCGATGCGACAACCTGCCGGGGAATAACACCTGGGTGATCAGGGGGTGAATGTGAGGAGCTGGAACCCTCACTGCAACCGCCTTTGGCTTGTGCTCAGGACGCGGCTTTATTGATGAACTGAAGCACCGAGGTGAGCGGATATTTCACCGCGCTGATCACCTGCTCCCTGAATTTCGACTGAGTCACCGCGTAAATAAATGTGTTCGTGCAGCAGCTGAAATTC